>NC_068943.1:5647265-5982980 GCF_026419915.1 Harpia harpyja
AACATCTTGTCCTGCCCGGACTGGTCCAAGGGCTACTGCGTGAACAATCTCCCATTTAATTTGTTCAAAGGCTTGTTGTTGCTCAGGGCCCCATTTAAAATCATTCTTCTTTCGGGTCACTTGATAGAGAGGCCTTACAATCAGACTGTAATTTGGAATATGCATTCTCCAAAACCCCACGGCACCTAAGAAGGCCTGTGTTTCCTTTTTATTAGTTGGTGGAGACATAGCTGCTATTTTGTTAATTGCATCCATTGGGATCTGACGACGTCCATCTTGCCATTTTATTCCTAAAAACTGGATTTCCTGTGCAGGTCCCTTGACCTTACTTTCTTTTATGGCAAAACCGGCTTTCAGAAGGTTTTAGATTATTTTCTTCCCTTTCTCAGAAACTTCTTCTGCCGTGTTGCCCCATACGATGATGTCATCAATGTATTGCAGGTGTTCCGGAGCTTCACCTTTTTCCAGTGCAGTCTGGATTAGTCCATGGCAAATGGTGGGGCTGTGTTTCCACCCCTGGGGCAATCGATTCCAAATGTACTGGACACCCCTCCAAGTAAAGGCAAATTGTGGACGACACTCTGCTGCCAGAGGGATTGAGAAAAACGCATTAGCAATGTCAATTGTAGCATACCACTTGGCTGCCTTTGACTCCAGTTTGTATTGAAGTTCTAGCATATCTGGAACGGCAGCACTCAGCGGTGGCGTAACTTCATTCAGGCCGCGATAGTCAACTGTTAGTCTCCACTCCCCATTAGACTTTCGCACTGGCCATATGGGATTATTAAAGGGTGAGCGAGTTTTGCTGATCACTCCTTGGCTCTCCAGTTGGCGAATCAACTTGTGGATGGGAATCAGAGAGTCTCGGTTGGTGCGATATTGGCGCCGGTGCACCGTCGTGGTAGCAATTGGCACTTGTTGTTCTTCAACCCTCAGCAACCCCACAATCGAAGGGTCTTGAGAGAGACCAGGCAGGGTAGACAGCTGTTCCGTGCTCATTGCCGAGGCTGGAGTGGCTGCAGTGCCTTTCGCTGAGGTTTGGGTAGCCACAGTGCTCGTCGCCGGGGCTGGAGGGGCCGCAGCGCCCGTTGCCGAGGTTTGAGTGACCGCAGTGCTCATCGTTTTGTTGTTAGGTCCAGAGACCTTCTCTTCCCCTTGAGGGTACTGAGTGGTGTCGAACAGGGCTCGATAGGCATGGGCCAGGCCCCAGCACATTGCTGTAATTTGTATCTCTCTGGAGCTGCCGGGGTGACAGCATACCTTTTCCAAATATTTTACTAGTTCTTCTGGATTCTGCACTTGTTCAGGGGTGAATTTCCAAAACATTGGAGGTGCCCACTTTTCTAGGTACTTGCCCATACTACCCCACACACCCTGCCACTCATAATTATCCAGCCTTGGGGCAGATCTCTGGGTGATTTTCTTAAATAGTTGTTTAACCTTAAACGAGAGCTGAACCACATTCAGAAGCATGCTAATTCCTAGCAGTAGGGCTAGGACCGTGCTGGTCCCAACATCCCAAGAGTATTCAAATTTTTCAAAATTCTCAAACACCATTGTAACTGGACTGAAGGAGAAAGGAGAGGGGAAGAAAGGTATCCCACCCATAGACTGGTTTTCCAAGGAGGAAAGGTAAATGGTATAATTATTAATAGTTTCCCACACATGGCTCCCGGAGTATAAAGGTGACAATGCTGAGTGCAAGTACCAGATTAATCCCACAGCCGACGACTTTATCATACCATAAACCAGTGTTATACAATACATCAAAGCGAAAACCTTAATCCACCTCCCATGGATGATAAGCAGCAGAAGAGGGACTACATACAGCAAGCGAGGTGATACATAACAGAGCTTTAAAAACCAGAGCAACAACTCTAAGAACACATAAATCAACATAATGACCAGCAACTATTAGACCGATATAATGAATGCTTATAACAAATTTGTTTTAACAAGCTCTGGTCAGGTTTGTTGTTATCTCAACCCTTCGTGCCCCACGTTGGGCGCCAAAAAGGACTGTCGTGGTTTAACCCCAGCCAGCAACTAAACACCACGCGGCCGCTCACTCACTCCCCCCCACCCAGTGGGATGGGGGAGAAAATTGGGAAAAGAAGCAAAACCCGCGGGTTGAGATAAGAACGGTTTAATAGAACAGAAAAGAAGAAACTAATAATGATAACACTAATAAAATGACAACAGCAATAATGAAAGGATTGGAATGTACAAATGATGCGCAGTGCAATTGCTCACCACCCGCCGACCGACACCCAGCCAGTCCCCGAGCGGCAATTCCCCGCCCCCACTCCCAGTTCCTATACTGGATGGGACGTCACATGGTATGGAATACCCCTTTGGCCAGTTTGGGTCAGGTGCCCTGGCTGTGTCCTGTGCCAACTCCTTGTGCCCCTCCAGCTTTCTCGCTGGCTGGGCATGAGAAGCTGAAAAATCCTTGACTTTAGTCTAAACACTACTGAGCAACAACTGAAAACATCAGTGTTATCAACATTCTTCGCATACTGAACTCAAAACATAGCACCGTACCAGCTACTAGGAAGACAGTTAACTCTATCCCAGCTGAAACCAGGACAATGTGAAAAATCTTCCATACCATGGGTTATCATGTTTCAGAGCCATAATGTATTTTCCATATTTGAGATCTGCTTTCATTAGGTTTACTGGTGGATCTTGGGAGGTCATCTTCAGCTGTTCTTCTTTTTGTCTTGGGTCTGAGCTCTGCTGAACACCATTGTCCCTCTGCACTGTGGTAGCAGAACACCTTGGCTTTGGGCATATGTGTGGTGTGGAAACCTCCAAACCTTCTCTTGGAGTCCTGGGAAGAGGAACCGAACGTTTTTTTCCTTTTATGTGAAACCTGTTTTAAGAAAAGGGCAAAAATTTATCTGCAAGTGAAGAGGTACCAAAGTTTATCCTAAAATGGAAACCAGCAGCAGCATGTGTCCTTTCCAGTTTCATGTATCTGCTTTAAGAACTGTTGTTTTTAGAACAACATGTAAGAGAATGCATTAAGTGAATTCTGTTATGCGCTCTTTGTCATGTGGAGCGGAAAGAATATTAAATGATGAAAAGCAGGTGTGAAATATGTTCTGCGAATCCACTGGAGATATGCCTTGATTTGAAAACAGCTTGGGAGGTCTATCAGCATTTCTTGGAATAAAAAAGTATTTTCAGGTCTTGATAATTAAATGAAATGCTTTGTTTTGCCAGTTCCCCATGTGGTATCAATTGTGAGAGATTTTTAAAGTCATAATTTTAGTCAGAAATGATACTGAGATCTTGAAAAAATCATGTTCTCCTGATATTTTCATGTGGAAGGGAATGACACAGAATCACTGTCACAGGACTTGGAAGTTGTCTGCTCTGAATGCAGAAGCATTTTAGAGTAGATAAATGAACTTGCTTTTCTGTAAAACATTTAAATCTGGGATTCAGAAATAAAACAGAACTTTTTGTTTGTTTTTAAGGAAGTTTGACAAAGAAAGCTAGACTTCCCACAGGCAAATTAAGATGGGGAATACAGTTAGGTCCTACTCAGCTCCTCACAAATAAAACTCAAAACCCGCAGTGGTTCATTTTGGATGATAATTGAGAGACACTTAAATCAGACCTTTTCAGATATTTCCAGTTCTCCCTAATAGTAATAGTATTTCTGTAATTTCTAGCTTTGGCCAGTATTGAAATGGAAGCAGAGGATCCCGCAATAATAAATGATGTAAGAACATAAATAAATATTTTCAGCTGACAGGTAGTTATTCTGCTTGGGCATAAGTCTTGCTGGGTGCTTAGATGACTATTGGATCTCGAGGATGGGAAAGAAACCTTGTGTTGTCTCTGCTTTCACATCAGTCAAATAAAGCGTGGCCAGATGGAGTAAAACAAACCATTTCCTTCAGAAGAAAATGTATTTTGTTCTTCCATTTTATCATTTAGTATGGGTGTACATTGTACAAGAATGAGAAACTCTGGTGGGTTTATTCTGTCAGACACGTGTTGAATAAAGGCCACTTGACTGAGGGGATTTTCCAAGAGAAATCCACAGGAATCAAAATCACAGTGAGTGTGGTTCTGACGATGCCCACTATTTCTATGCAACTGGATCCATGGATATGGCTCTACCAGTAGTTTGTATAGTACTTTTGTTATTATTATTATTTTAATTATTAATGTTATGAACAAAATTTCATGACACTCTAGTGAGATTAGGATGTGAAGTGTGATGTGAAGGTCACAACTGCTTCAGGGTCAGTAAGCAAAAGCCATGGTGCAACATGGAGAATTTTTACTTAACACTGATGAAATTATTTTTTAAAGTTGGATACAAAACAGTTACATAGACGATGGTAAAAGGCTGTGTTTATAAATGAAAAAGCAGACAGAAGGGAGTTCATCAGTATTTTAAATATCTGTAGTACATAAACAAAATTTGCTGTTGATATAAAGGCATTCTGGATACAGAGGAGAACTAGACTAGCCAATGTTTTATGAGTTCCCAAACATGACATCTGTCCTGGTTTCAGCTGGGATAGAGTTAACTGTCTTCCTAGTAGCTGGTACAGTGCTATGTTTTGAGTTCAGAGCGAAGAATGTTGATAACACTGATGTTTTCAGTTGTTGCTCAGTAGTGTTTAGACTAATGTCAAGGATTTTTCAGCTTCTCATGCCCAGCCAGTGAGAAAGCTGGAGGGGCACAAGGAGTTGGCACAGGACACAGCCAGGGCACCTGACCCAAACTGGCCAACGGTGTATTCCATACCATGTGACGTCCCATCCAGTACAGAAACGGGGAAGTGGGGGGCAGGGATTCGCCGCTCGGGGGACTGGCTGGGTGTCGGTCGGCGGGTGGTGAGCAATTGCACTGCGCATCATTTGTACATTCCAATCCTTTCATTATTGCTGTTGTCATTTTATTAGTGTTATCATTATCATTATTAGTTTCTTCTTTTCTGTTCTATTAAACCGTTCTTATCTCAACCCGCGGGTTTTGCTTCTTCTCCCGATTTTCTCCCCCATCCCACTGGGTGGGGGGGAGTGAGTGAGCGGCTGCGTGGTGTTTAGTTGCTGGCTGGGGTTAAACCACGACAACATCCCCAATTGCTTCCCAAGCAGTAAGGGAAATGAGACAAAGTGGAACAGTACAGGGCATTTACAAAATAGAAATTCATATTACAGGTCCCTATAAGCTGTGAATGCATCAGCTGGAAATGGCAGAACAGTACAAAAACTTTCTGTATTAGTTGATTGCAGGTTGTGTATGAACGTGATGGGAAAATGGGGAGACAGTGAAGATGAAAATGTTATCTTGGAGCCTGTCAAGCAAAGTATTTCCAGTAGCGATGAAATAGTGTGTACCTGCGGTTATATTCCTGTGGCACCTCTGCGCTCCTGTGTGCAATTCTGGTTACCTGTGTTCAAGATAGTTTTGAATGGCCCACACTCTATAAAGATAAGTGGAAACTGCTGTTGGGACCATTATCTCCTGTTTCATAAGAAGAAGTTGAGAAAGCTTTGCTTGCTTTATCTGCTTAAACAACCAGAGAAAGAATAGGAGCAAAACTGGTTTGAAAAATTGTATCTGGAGAGTATTATCCTTGTTACACTGCCAGCAGGGAAGGGGCAGAGCTGAGGGATCAGCAGCATCCATCCTTGGTGCATTTTGACTCCATCCTTTTACTAATGACTCTGATGAGGAAATAGGATATGCTCATTAAATTCGCCAATGACCGAAACCTGAGAGAAATTGCCACACTGGCGGTTGGAGATACCATCTGAAAACCAGGCAATCCATGGAGCAGCGGGTTTATTTCCCATATCTGTATCTGCCCTGCACCTTATGTGAGTGTGCCCTTCCCCTCGTTCCCTCTGTCGTCCTTGTAAGGTGCCGTTTCCCCTCACCACGTATTATTTCCCAGCTCCACGCCGCACTGGGGCTGGTTCTTCTTCACGTTCCCCAGTGCTGAGCTGGGCAAAGGGCAGTGGGCAATGGGGCTAGCCCTGAGCTAGCCCAGGCGGAGGGGCCAGCTGGCAGGCCAGGCAAAATAAATGCCCAGTGAGCTCACACTGCAGCCTGGCCTTCTGCAGGGGCTGTCATTTCCATCTTTTCCCTCTATCTGGTCATCAATTTTCACACGACTTGAAAGAACTTAATACCTTTGCAGCTTTCCAACTAAATCGGAGAAAGAGGCAAATGAGTTCCAAGAAAATTGAAGGAAATAAGAAAAAGTATCAGGTAAACAGATAAAGCAGCTGCCTAAATGCATGTGTTCTGTTTTCTTAGGAATCGGGTGGAAAATAGGATGCAGTTCAATTTGCAGTAACTCTCCAACTGACATAGATAGGGAATAATTGCCATATAGTAACTCTTTAGAAAATGATATAGGAGCTAAAGTGGATCCCAACACAACTGTGATTCAAAAATTCAGACATGATATTAGTACATATATGAAAAGGAATAGAATATTTCAAACTTCTCAGCATGGGAAGGCCTTGGTTGCAGTACTGTGTCTGTTCTTGGACACCACAGCTCATAATGACATGGGCCAACTGGAAACAGCCCAGAATGGCTAGATGTCTCAAAAGGGTGATTTAGGAGAAAAGATTGAAATAATTTGTACAATTTACTCTATAAAAAAAGAGGGAAGCATGCTAACAGTCTTCAAAGGCTGCTTGTAAAAGGAAGTTTTCCACGCAGGTTTCCATGTCTGTAGTGGATAGGTCAAGAAGAAATGGACCTAATTTTTCAGGAAGGGAAGATGCAGTTTAGACATATAAGAAAAAAATATCTCCGAATAGAGTCTGGAATAAGTTGCCTAAATATTCTTTGTACTCACCATTACTGAATGCCTTAAGTTGCTGATAAGACAAGTATTTTTCAGGGATGATATAGATGTATTGTGATGATCCCACCTTGGGGCAGGGAAATGGCTTACATGGCTTCTTGAATTTCTTCCAGCTTTATTATTCTAAGACTCCGTGTTTGATCTCTGCGAATGCATAGGAAAGAAGACGACTTATTTACATTGAGGAACAATATTGGCAAAAAAGCCTGTGAATTCTGGCTATACATCAATTATTCTGGAAATTAGAAGAAAGCTTCTAACCATCCAGGGACAGTTTTCCATACGAAATGCAAATCTAACTGGCTCCAAGCAGGAATATGATCAGTTTAGGAAGGTATGCTGCATGTTGTCTTCTGATTCCAGGGGACTTGGCTCAAAGATATAGAAAGACCCTTCTGGTAATCTTACATATGCATGATCTTTGCTTCCCAAAAGGCGGCGACTGAATGCTTTAAGCCCACAGGAGTCCTGCTATGGCATTCAGCTTGTGAATAAGGCAAGTGAATCTGACTCATAGTGGTGTGCTAATTCACCTTTCCTTTTAATGTCCTTCTTGGTACATTCTTTTCCAAAGCTTTATTTTATCAGCTTTTACCCTCTTCTGGTGTTCCAGTTCAATATCTAGGGTTTTATAATCATTGCAATGACAGTGAAGCATCATGAACACTGGATGGTGACATTGCAGAATGAATCAGGCATGCAAAACAAGCAGCTTCTATTTATACACACAGATATCCCAGTAATCAAGGAAAAGATTTGCAGAGTAAAATGTGTTGTAAAATACTTTATGTATAATTTGCTTTTGGAAAAAGGGCTGTAACTACCACGTAAGCTCGCCCAGTAGTTTAGATTTTCTCTTAAGTAAAAAGATGAACGATTCTGAAAAAAAATGCGGTATAATTTATGTCATTTGTTCTCACAGAATAATCCTTGATTACTTAGCTTTAAGAATACAGCCTATGCAACAAACAGCATAGAGCAGACAGAGGTTTTATAAGGGAGTTAATCCTGCAGGGAGGAAAGGCAGAAATATATTTGTTGCAGGCTTCTTTCATTTTCTTTTGTTTTGTTGCAGTTGTTTTACTTAAGCTCTGCAAGGGTGAGAAGCCGTATGAGTTCCTAGATGTTCAGATGGGATACCCATCCTCTGTGAGCTCATCTCAGCCTAGGAGATAGCAAGATACCTGCAAATTAGGGGCAGGTTATATGTATGGCTGTTCTTTCAAAGAGTCTCTCTGATGTGATAAAATGTTTTCTACTGCTTTTGCTGAAAAAAAGTGCAAGAGTCCCTTACTGTGGAACCAGAGTCAAAGCTGGCAGCAGCTGCCAAATTTTCTTTGTATTGTCCATTTTGCATGTGTGAGTAAACTTTCAGGTGCTTCGGGTTGGTCCTTTATAGCTGGATATAGCAGAGGCACCTGGTGATGCAGGTAGAAGTTTTTACTCTCTCAAATATCAACTTCCCAGCTCACCACCAGAAAACCAGTCCTCTCTGAAACAAGACCCAAGAAGGGTTGGTTCAGGCCCACCTCCATTCATACTGCCAAAAAGCAGTACGGACCTGCCCAGGCCAGGTTTGGCCACCTCTGCTGGAGGACACCATCCTCCAGCACCGTCCCCGAGCTTTGGCTGCCCAGCACTCCCACGTACCCCTCTGCCATGCCCCAGGGCGTGCAGCACCCCTCCTCAACTCCATGCTATGAAAACACCAGTCTGGAGGGTGTCACTGTCCTCCTGTTATCGCAGATACTTTGAGATGACCGTTCTTACTTGTAGCATGACAGCGGCATTGCTCTGACCCTGTGATGAGACCCAGGGCCAAGAGTGGTGCTGGGTGGATGTGGCCCGTCAGCTTTTTGGGGAGCGAGGACTGAGCAGGGTGGACACAGCCCCTCTACACCACTTGGCCTGGCCTTTGTGTCGGTGGACGTAGCACCGCAAATACGCCTACAAAGTACAGTCAGGTGCCGAGTGGATTTTCAGAGCTCTGATTTTTTTGTCAAAGGCATCCACAGCAGCAGTTAGGCTGGATTTAGGCTTTTAAGTCCTTTTATAGATCCAGCTCTACTGTCTGTTTTATTATTTTGAGACAGTCTCTTTTCCCTTTGTGGGATAGCAAATGACTAAATTGCTTTCCACTTTAAATGGGACGAAGCCCCTCGGGACAAAAATTTATTAGTAGTATGCAAAACTATATTTCGAACCCCGACTTGTTGAAAAATGAATCATTATTGCTTAGAATGACTTTAAATTGTTTAAGCCAAAGGAACCAGTGGATCCAACTCCTGAACACCCCTGTCTCGAGCTAAGTTCAGGCTCAGACCTTGGAGGAAGACAATGCAGAGAGACAAAAAGAGAGAGAAGACATAAGTCCTGGCTTGCTTAAACTTTCCTGAAATGAAAAGGTTGCGCATTTTGAAGACCCGTTTTGTGTCTGTCAGTGAGAAAGTAGACATTAAATGCACCATTGGAGTGATTTCTCCTTTTGGTTTCGGATGTTGCTCAGAGACGCTAGATGGCACCTTTCGTTTGCTGCATGCGTGGGGCCAGAAATAGGGCCCATCTGAATGCGGGTGAAAGCTGACAATTATTTTTGAAGCAACTGGTGCATCCATATGGATCCTTGCTGACGAAGGAGGCAAAAATATCCTGGTGCTCCATATCCAGGAAAATGGGGAGGACAGAGCACCTATTAGCCACCTTGTTCCTTCTTTTCATATCTTCTCTGCGCTGTAGCTGGTGGGGCATTGAAACACCCCATTTAGTTAAACAACAGGCTGGGAATGGTTGTGTTCATGATGCATTTTAAGGAAATGGTTTGGGGGAAAGCCGGACATGATACAGGCAGCTAGGATGGGATTTAGGCCAATAGGGTATAACATATCACAGTGTGAAAGTGCAGTGTATGGACATGTGAGTCCATAGCACCATTCAGCTGTCCCGTTGCAGGTATCTGGTGTCATTCAGGGTGCCATAAAGGATCCCGCATGAAGTCCAGCCACCGCTCCTGGAAGGCATGGGTTATATCTGCTCAGCCTCTGGGTCTGTGTCTGGGTTGCCTCTGCACGGGGTGGGTGACTGCACTGAGCTCCCGTCACGGGTGGTGGAGACTTGGTGAATCAAGGCAAGGGAGCTGCTCACCTTATGTGAGCACAGACACCCGTTAGCCCAAACTCCCTTCACCCTCCGTTGACTGTACTGCTAGATCGCTGTTGACCAAGTACCCAACCCCTAGGGAGACACCTGAATTTGGATGACTGCAAAAGGAGGTGAACCCCACACCTAGTGAGCAAGTGCACTCTCTATTTGTCTCCTGCTGATCTTCGACTCATGTAAATTGGTGACCCCCTGTGGTAAGCAGAGAGTATGGGATGTGTAGCCTCATGACTCCAGCAAGGGAACATGAGGAACCAGCCAGTGATCACCAGTGCTGTTTGCCAGTGACGTGAATGAACATAAAGGTAACACTGCAATGGGACCCTTGTAGGAAGAAAATTTCATCCAGGACAAAGCTATTTTTTCTTAATTCAACGCTGAGAAATTTCTGACTGTTCTCCCTAAAAAGTTTCTACAGGCATGTATTTTTTAGAAAGAATTTTACTAAATAGTTTTGGAAAAATCTGCCCTGAGCTAATTGTGCAATGTCTGCTCTGTGTTTATCATGGTGCAACCCCTCATTCTCATCTTGCTGATGAGATTGCCATAATCCTGATGGGATTACGACTGTACTGTTTTGTAGGACTTCTCAGGCACAGACCGCTAGGACTTCCTAAATCATCAGTCTAGCGCCCTGACATAAAAAGCCCTCGATGTTTAATCCATAAGGATCTGCAGAATCCCCGTTGCCCACAGAGAGATACCACAAGCCATGAAACATCTCCTTTGCCCATTGCAAATGAACCTTACCTTTAGTACAAAAGCTGAAGTACTAGAAATTCAATGAAAGGTCAAGGAAAGATCTAGGTTTAGAGCCAATGACTTGGACTGCTACAATGGGAGCTGATTTGTAAGGAATAAAGGCCTAGAAGATGCTGCGGATTGGGCTATGTCAACATTACAGAGAAAAGCAATGACCCTCTCCCCCAGTGGTGCCGTCACTTTGACTTGGGAGGAAATTCCTTCCTATCCCTGGATCTGGTGATCTGTCCAAGCCTGAGCTGTCCATCAAGACACATAAACCAGCTTGCTAGAGGTTTTCAGTACTGTCAATGTACTCTGCCTGTCATCCTATTTCTGAAGCTAGACCATGTCTCCTGCTTTCAGGGGAGGAGGAAAAAACCTAAGAAGTCAAGTTATACATTAACAAGAGAAAAAAAAACCTTCCTGCCCACTGCAAGCAACTAGTAGAAACCCTGAAACAAAGATCTAATTAAAAACAGTGTAAAAATCATGCAAATTTACCCTGTCAAAAAATAGCCGTTCAGTCTCCTTTTACAGCCCTTGCAATTCCTGTGTTCACTCCTACAATCTCCATCTGACATGCATTAAATCTAAATAAAATAAATCTACTACATTACCTTTATCTAAGAAGCTGGTTATTTTTCAGAAAAAAAGAAGTTATACAATTAAAGTTGCACAATTAAAATAAAAAATTAGGTGTTTCTCATCAGGAGAGCGATCCAGACATCTCCATATAGTTGCCTACAGTATATATGTCTACATGTGAACTAGGAGTGTAACTCCCCATCATAGTCAATCAAGATCTAGGGCTGGATTCAGCTGCCTGCATGTAGGCTTCTGGTGGCATTTGGGATGCCCTTTGGTATCCGAGACGTCTGATTTGGGCTGACAGATACAGTACAGGATCTGCGTCCTTCCAGAGGACAGCATTTGGAGGCAATTCAGGATACCTTAAATGGCACTGGATGCCTATCTTTAGTCAAGCCCTTAGTCAATACAAGGGAAGCCAGAGAGCTACTCAGCTCACCCTAATCTCACCAGTATTTCCTTAGCTCTATAGCTCTCCAGGCTCCACTGACTGTGTCAACTGACTATATCAGGCCCGTAGACACCCACCTCACATGTAGGTGCCTACACATGGACGCCAGCCCTAGCTTGGGTGCATTTGCTGGATCAGATCGTAAGAAGGCATAGAGCTTGTGGGTGCTCTCCTCCAGGCGGAGGGGAGAGACCTGCCTTCCCGTTCCCTCGCTACGGTTAGGGCACAGGCCCATCTGTGACCCATCATTAGAATTAGGGTCGTACTTAAGGAACAAAAAAACGAGTCGTATTCATGATCTGTTGTAGGTCTGAGCCACATGCTAATGATTACAGTGAGTATCACTGCAATATGAGGGTGACTGGTAGGATTTCTCAAGCCAGATGACTTGCATTTGTAAAGCCCAATGAGACAGATATAAATGCTTAATACTTTTTTTCCTCACTGAAGCCGGAGTCCATACATCCTCCGTTGCAGACAGGACTTCAAATCTACTGTTATGCACAGAAGATGTGGAATAAGTGACACTTCAATCACTGTATTTTGGATTGTAACTTTGATTATACAGGAACAAAATGACTCCCTTAGCATCTTGTGATCCTGTCTCACTTCACAGAACCTTTTAAATCTCTCCATTCACACATCCATGCATCACATTTTATGCTTTTTGTTATCTTTTAATCTTTTGCTACCTGTTTTAGTACATACAAACAGAGGACATGGAGCAAAATGTGCTGCTGCATAGAGAAGTGAATATGCAGAGGGCTTGCACCAGGGCTTTTGTCATTCCCATCTCTTAAAAAGGTAATCAAGATTACCATCTCCGGAGACCCAGAAACCCCCCGTTATGGTTCGGTAGCTGAAGGGAAGTGGCTGAAGGCAGAGGACCACACTCAGGGGATGTATCCCCTGATACAGCCCAGCCTAACCAGTGGTTTCAGTGCAGGAAAGCGTGTACGTGATGGGAGCAGTGGGCAGGGAGACCGGCACATGGGACACGGGGCTCCTTTGCTAATGGCAAGCTGAAACAGCTCGGCTTTGACCCTGCACATCTTCACAGAGACCTCTTAACTGCTTGGACTAACCCGACTGTGGCCTTCTGGACCTGTTCCAATTTAAATCAAACACCGGCGTGCTCAGGGCAGCCCACTCCCCATTACAGGCTTACAGAGGTTGCGCAGTGCAAGAGCCGTAGGCTGTGCCTCCATCCAGTCGGGTGCAAATTTAATCAAGCGGTGAAACCGTGATAACATCTTTCATTTAGGGCAGCAAAATGTGGGTGCAAGGCATTTTGGTGGTGAAAGCCTGGTGTTAAGGGATACATTCCTTGTACAGGGGACTGCTGTTAATTTTTTTTTGTTACGATATTTCATGAGGAACCTTTCAGTAACAGCCTACCGTTAATTGCTAGGTGGCTGGTCTTTTATTTCTTTTTGATCTCAGACATTAGTACATAGATAAGAAAAAAACCCAGGATGTTTTTCCTTGAACGAGGCATGGTTGCAATAGTTGGCTGCAAAGAAGTAAGAAATGCAGTGGTTTTGTGGTTTGAGCATCATAATTTCAGAGCACAAGGCAAGTTGTTAATTATTTCTTACCGGCCGTAACCTAAAACAAGTAGCTTTAACTATAGCAAAGAAATTTCATCAAGCTAAAAAGGTGAATTTTTACTGTTGTTCTTTTCTGCTAAAGGAAGACAAATACACCAGTATTTCATTTTTTGTTCCATACAAGTGCATCAGGTAGAAACATCCCTTGGCCAGAGGCCCCCCACCTGCTCTGCTCTGCAGGCACACTGAGCAAGCCCTCGGTTTCTCGGCCGTTTGAACGGCAGTACTTGACGCACAGCTCGCTTGGCATCCTTTCTTTAGTAAGTAAATGTGGCTGAAGAGCCCGCTGAATAATTTATTGTGTTTTCAGAACCTCACTAGCCAGGCCAATTAATATTTAGTGAAAATCATATTCCTGGCTTTGAAAGGCAGGATATTGGCAGGGAATGAATGGCTGCGGTCAGCGAGGACCACATGTCTCTTACAGGTGCTTAACCAACAGGTCAGCAGGAGGAGGCTGGTCCCTCCCGGGGCTGGCACGGATGAGGAGCTACGTGTGGTGGATATTAAGACGAGCACTAAAGTTTGGACCCCTGTGGCACACTTGGGTGGGTCTCCAGTCTGAGAGACCGAGACCCAAGGTGTGCTGCCGGACGTTGGCACAGCAAAGGTGGGATGAATGGGATGTCTATGACAAGACGAGCTGCTGTATCTTACACACCTGTTTCCCTTTTCTTTGGTAAAGAAAAGCCAAAAGGGATGATATATGAATGGACCATTTACACCGGAGGAGGAAGACGATGGATGCGAATGTATCTGCACTGCTCAGTCTGGCCTTGGGGTTCTGGGAGCCTTCTCATGACCCTGCTTTCAATGGTGATGCTTCCCTTCAGTTTCTTATTTCTCTCCTCGCTTCTCATTTTGCATTTTATGTTGACAATACGTTGTACCTGTGTACCTGTGTGAGGGACTAAAATCTGTGTTTCAAGTAGACGATAAACTAGCAGAATTGGGTTGCATTGCAGTTTAATATTTTAAGAATTTGATTAATCAACTTGAAGTCAGTAGATGAACCCAGCAAAGAGTGCCATAATAATATCTCGGTGAGATATCAAAGGCTGGCCTGGAATTGCATCTTCTTTTCCTAATACTCTCAGGCTTCCACTGTTGAAAATTATAATAATAGCTTTTGTAATCATGTCCCATACCTCTAGAAAAGGAAGCATTAAGAAAAAGATACTAAAAAAGAGGTATTAAGGGAAAAAGGCAAGCCACCATTTTCTGCAATGGGAAATTGTGTCTCATCAATCTATTAGGATTTTTTTAATCTGTCAGTAATGCAATGTAAAAATGTAAAGGGGCGTAAAAAAAAGTAAAAATAATGTATTTTAATTTTCAAAGGGTGAGTGAAAACGTTCCTTAGAAGAAGGTGTAAAAACATCACTTGTTTCTGTTCGGAGAAGCGATGTGTTGTGTGGGAGCAAAAGCCAAGAAATAGGAAGCAAAGAATTGGATGAATCCATTTCCAATAAAGCAAAAGATTAAGAGTAGAGTACTCAAGTATTAATCTCTTGAATAATATTCTTGGAGTCTGTCATGAATGGGGAAGGTTGGTTGCATCTCCAGAGAACTGAACAAGGGTGAACAAAATGACAGGTGGAGCTCAGTGTCAACAAATACAAAATAATATTAATTGGAGAGGAGAACATGATTTACTCGTTAACCTTACACTGTTCTGCCTGTGTCAGGTTAGGAAGGGGAATTGGATATGGTGGTGGACAGCTGTGTATAGCCACAGTCCAAAGAACAAAACATGTTTGTAGGTGGTAAAGGTATGGAAAAAGAAGGCAGTGCTTTTATGTGGTCAGCAGTGTGACTCTGTGGGAAGACTATGCGCAGGACTGGGTGCTCACGATCTCAAGCGACAGCGCAGATCTATGTCCACTTCGGCACAGGGTGATGGGAGCGATTGGGAGTGTGTAAAAATATTCAGCAGAAACCGTGTTTTAAAAGATCAAGATCATTTGCCTTTGAAACAAGGAGAAGTGGGAGTATGATACTGATATGTAAAACAGCAGATGACCTGGAGAAGTGAGCTTGGGAACACAAGAATAAGGGAAAATCAATGGTTTATACAAAGGCAAATGCAGTTAATTGGAATTAGTTCACTTCTAATTTGGATAATACAGTATGCATCTGGCTTTCACTGCCCCAGCCTGAGACACCAAACATCTGGGCTTAACCACTTTTTCAGCCAGTGATCTCACAGAGAGAAAATTAAAAAGTGATAGAAGGGAATCTTGTTGCCACAGAAAAATAATTAGACCGTAAAAATCATTAACCCAGAGTTGTGTTTACCATTAATACTCAATCAAATGTTGATTGTGTGACTAAACTGCAAAGTAAAAGAGCAGCCGTAACCACTACCCAACAATACAAACAAGGTCATCATTGCTGTGAAGGAAAACACGAGGTGGATGAAAATGGTCCAAAAGGTACTTTCATCTATAAGTGATGAAACTGAGTGGGTTTTTAGACCTAATCATTGAATAGTTTTTCCTAATTTTCTGGTACAAAAATGATTAAAAAAAAAATCACTGTCTGTTAAAAAATTTGTGCACAGGGACACACGTTCCAAAGATTCAGAAGCTGCTTGTGCACATTTAATTTGAACTCACCTCAATACATTTTGGAAACAGCAGCGTTTTGCTTGGTACAAACATGCCTGCCAAGTACCTCCACATGAAATATCTGCTTTCTGCTATCCAGTAGTCTCCATTCAACTTTCTTCATTGTTGTCATGGCAATAAGACTGTTTTTGACACTGCCATTAATGAACTCTGAGGGTGAGAAAGGTCCTTCTCCAACGAAGAGTGACACCACCACAAAGCAAATTAAATTGCTCTGACAACATATCTATTGAGAGTGAGTTCACATGTCACCGGAGCTTTTAGGATCTTATTGATGACTTTGTGGCTGCCAAAAGTCATAAAGTACTGCTGTTGTAACAGGTTTATGTTTATAGACGGTATTTGCCTGCATTGTTTGATCATCCTAATGCTGATATATTCTGTCATTTTACCTTGACAGTTGTATTCACTATTACTCCTCTGTCAGTGAATTAATGAAGGTGTGTGTGCCAGTAATCATTTCTTATCTCCAAAATGGTATAATGTATATGCCATAAACACATAACTAGGTGACAACTGATTACGCTACAGTTAAGTGATAAGAGCAGTTGACAGGAGTAGTTGCGGATCACAAAATAGACATAGGTCAGCACATTCTTCTGGGTGATAAAAGCTGCAATAAAGGTGGCCCGAACCACATGTGGGTAGGGCCTTTTACAGTCATTTTGCTGCCTGTTCAAAAAAGGACCTACCACCTGCAGAAGTTAGAAAAGATATTGAGAAGACTTCTTTTAAATACTGTACATTAATGTGCATGGTGCTTTACATTGGAAGAAGATGACCACCCTGGTGCAAGTGGCTCACTGATTCTAAACCGGTAGCACTGTCATCTCAGAGCTTCTCAGCTGCATGGAAATAAGTGAATTTTACTTGCCCTGAATTAAGGGGCTGAAATCAGTCTGTAGCTTTATTATTTCTGGAAAACGGAGGGAATGTGATGAACTGTAACAGACAGCCTGACTTGCCGTGGTCACTCCTGGCAATGGCATGGGGGAGATGGAGGCGATGGACACTGTAGATGGAGGTGATGGACACTGTAGATGGAGGTGATGGACACTGTAGGTTTCGATGAGGGGGTCCTTCTCCCATCCCAGCCTCCCCGCAAGAGGCTGCAGGAGAGACTGCCTTTCCAGGACACTATATAGGTTTTCTTATACTTTGTAGGCAGCTGGATCTATCTGTTTTCACACACATGGCACTCTTCTGTCTCAAGCTGCCGTGTATCTCTGCTCAGGGCCAGCCTGTCTTTCAGGCAGTCACCATCCCTACAGGTGACTCTCCCATACCTACGGGCCAAAAAGAGAAACCTCATCCTGCCCTGGCAGAGCACACAAGGACTGTCTGTGCATTAACTACTGCACAACAGTGCAAGAGCTTCAGGCCTTTGTGCCTATAGATCCCACCTGCTATAACCTAGCTTGATCAAAAACATCACCATGCAAAATTTTTTCCTTCCCAGCCAGAGAAAAATCAGTAAGGCTGCAGGAAAATGTAATCCAGAGGGTATTTCTGAGGAGATTCCTGGATATTAGGGTATGTGGAGCCATACATGACTTTTGGCAGCAGCAAAGCCATCGTAAGATCCTAAAAGCTCCAGTGACCTGTGAATTCAATATCAATATCAATAGATATGCTGTCATAGCAAGTCCTGGTGTCCTGAAGTCCCTATTACTCGGGGACTCACAGGTACTCTGATAGACAAAGAGCTGATTTGGGTTTGTTATGGCACAGCCATAACAAACATTTGGACAATGCCCTTAACAACATACTTTAGCTTTTGGTCAGCCCTGAATTGGTCAGGCTGTTGGACTAGATGATTGTTGTAGGTCCCTTCCAACTGAAATAGTCTATTCTATTTTATTCTAGCCCAGCATGGGCTTTCTTCTGTGGAGGAAAACTGAATGCTAGACCTACGCTAAAGTGCACTCTTGCATCCTGGACAGTTTTGAGGCATCTTGATGGGGCAGAAGGGAGAAGCTTCTGCTACTGCTGTCCAGGCTTCGCCACCACTGCAGGCGGTAGAGCGATGAGCGAGGTATGTGCTGAGGTGGTAGGGTACCCATAAGGGCTGGGGAGGTGCATGGGAGACACGTGAATGATTGGGATAGTTGTCTGTGATAAACGATGTGAACTGCCTGGCTACTTAACGAGCTACCCATTGGTGGGCTGTGTAGACAAGAGGCATCCACCATGGATTAACCTGAGAGGTGTCACAAATATTAAAGTGTCCTTCACCAGCAACCAAAATTTCCATATTCTTTTCAAGCACATTTCTGCTCTTCCACCATCTACTCCCACACAACGAAGACCCATTTGGAGTCCTCACTATTCTTCTGATGTGAACCAGCTCACCCAGATCTGCCAAGGGTTGTCGAAGAAGGGTCAGATGTGCAGGTGTCCTACTGTTTCATCTTTCTTCAGTCATATTATGCAGAGCCTCCAAAAGTTTCCATGTTCTGCCTTAAAGCAGCTTCATGATATTGCAACTGGTGCTGGAAAAAAATTAAAAACAGTTGAGCCATGGATTCAAGGTGCTATGTAAGCAAGAGCAAGCCACTCAGCTTTACTGAGCTTCACTCAGCTTAGCTAAAAATCTGAATAGAAAGCAACACTGCACCGATGACTAGATACTGCACCTGAAAATTCATTTTATTAGAATATCTAATGCAGTGTACCTTATGTGGGCTTATGGATGGATCTCAAAGGGATTAAAATACCCTTTGGTGCATTTCTATAACTTTATCTTTACAAAAAAGATGTAGATAAAGACTGCACAGTATCTAACTAAATAATGTCATTGCAGGCATCAAGAATAAATTCTCATTGTTAAAGAAATATCTTGACTCATAACTTGAGTTGCTTTTCATTATTTGCTTAAGGGCTAGAGAGTACAAAAGACATATTCATGTCATCATACTTCAAATTCGTGTTGCTTATTCATTTTATTTTTGATTGAACACACCAACCTCAGAAAAACTATGCTAATCATTTCCACTGGAACTGCTCTGCCCTCAGTCTTTGTGTGTGTCTCACACTGCTGGTAACCCCCATTTCAAAAAATAAACACATTATCAACACACACGGGAGGAGGCATCTGAAAGCTCATCTTTGTCTTTATGTTTGGTCTTCCAGTCAGATTGCTTTACTCATACAGAGGCTTACTTGTTTAACGTCCTTGCAGGAACTGCTAAAATTCTCTGCCACGTGCTTCTTATGTAAGTAAGGCTCCATTTAATAACTTGGTTCCACCCTGAGTGCAAGGGGTGAAATTCAGCATGAAAACTGGTGAGAAAAAACAAAACACATACTGTAGTTCTGGTAGCAAAACATGGTTTTGCTCTCTGCGTCCATTATATCAGGAAGCCCACCCTTATGCTAATTTGCTGTTTCTTTGGCATTTGAACTGAAAAGTAAATAATAAACCCAGTACCTGTTTTCTGTTTCCTTCATGGGGACTACATTTGTTCTTTTTGACAGGAATCCTTTTTGTAGACCAAATTTATACTTCTGAATTCAAATTCAGAAGAATGGAGAAAAAAGTAAAAAGAAAGATCATGCAAGAAAACATGAAATTTTTTCTTGAAGTCCTGAATATTAATAGAAAGATGAAATAAAATCAAATGGGACAGGGTGCTCTGTGTATTACCTATCATCAGGACTTCAGCAGTGAAGGTTCAAGTGAGCAGGTGATAGAGGTTAACAATCCTACAGGAAAAGATTTGGGTCTGCTGGAGATAACAAGCTGGACATTAGGCAACGATGTACTTTTGCTGAAGGGTGAATATCCTACCCAAATACCTAAACAGGAGCATAGCCTGCAAGATATGTGAAATAATCCTCTCCTCAGGACTGGAAAGGCCTCAGGGGTGCCCAGCTTATGGATATATGGGATATCTGGGAACCGCGTATCTAGAAGGATCATGGTCTCACAAGGACCCAGTTTAGGCAGTGCAGAGGAGAGGAATGGGCATCGTCAGGACTTCAGAAAATGTGAAATGGTCTCATTCAGCCCAGAGCCAAAAAGGTTGTGGTGACATGCGACAGACCCTTGAGCTATCTCAAGGGGTATAGCACAAAGAAGAAGAGGTCCACAACTCAGGGCAGGTTTGGAGCACACCCTCTCTCTAGAGCTGAAGGAGCCCAGGGAAAAGCCCCTGTGGCCTACAGCCTGTTTCACCCTGGGGGAATTTCTTTCTTTTCTGTCATATAGACCTCTGGGCATTTATACCGTGGAAGATGCCTGAGAAAGCGACAGCAGAGGGCCCATTTTGCTGTGGCCTGGCGATGGCTGTCCCCAGGCCCCACAGGACAACGACGACACACTGCTCGGTCTTCCAATGTGCATCTGCCATGACTATGCATCCTCCTGCACAACCCATCACAGATAAGCTGTCTTCTTGACTCAAGCCTTCCAAATCTTGACAGTAACTTAAAAATCCCAAGATCTTTGAAATAATACATTTAGGTTCCTTACGTTTTGGTTTTCAAGTGTTACGGGTAATGTCTGCACTGTCAGCTCAGGGCATGTAAGCCCGCAGACATGTTCCCACTTAACTTAGATACTAATTTTTCTAGGTTTTATCCATCATCACGAGAAACTTATTTGGTCCATTTTAAATTTTTTTTTTTTAAAGTAGCCAGGGTTCACCTGTTTCTGATGAAGACCTCAAATCTCCAGTTTCATGACTTGGAAATTCTGTATCTGAAGTCCCCAGGTGCTGTGTCCTGCACGCTTCATTTAAGGAGTTCTCTCACTGACTTCAATCTGAATGGTACCAACCCTCAACTCAGAAAATAGGACACTCATGAGCCCAAGTTCATTCTTACTCAATAAAAGTCTCACCCTACACTAAGCTACATCCTATGCTTGAGAGCTTTGTTGAATACAAAGAAATTTTGGAACCGACACCTTTTCAGAAACAGCCTCCGGGCTACAGAGAAACAAATTGCTTTGTGCGTTGACTGTATTTTTGTCTCCTTCATTTAAACTTCAGTTTATTTCTTTGTCTGCCCTTAGGTTTGAGCCTTTCAGAGTAGAGATCCTCTTTGATGGAAGGTGTCTTGCACAGAGCTACTAAAGGTGCACAGCAGTGCAAATGCAACAGCAGCAATAGCTTTAACTAAAGGCAATGAAAGAACTTTTTATCCTGCTTTAAAAACATGTCTTAGAAATAGAAAAGAATGAGAGATTGACCGATTAATGAGAAAGGGCAAACAATTAATCATATCTTTAAAATTATTTTAATACTTTAACAAAAACCTGTCTTGAATAAGAAAATTTGAGTATGTGCAATTAGGAAGTAATGTAAATCTCCCAAGTAAAGACCTAGGTTGAAAGAAACAGGTATGATATGAGTCAGAAAGATTTAATTTATGCAAATCAGCAAGACCAGATTATAGCATCCTAAATTGTAAATGGAAGTACTTAATGAGTTTATTGAATCCCTAAATTATTTCTGAGCTGTTCTGGTGAGCCAGGAAGGTAATGAGCACTGGGCAAGAACGTGGGAGGTGTCTATGTTCACATATATCTGTGAGGTGGAGGCTGTTGTGCTGCTGGTAGTCAGACAGGTAGTGGATGTGCTAATTTCTTTGAAGTTTATTTTCTTTAAGTGGCGTCTCATTTTCCCACAGACAGGGATAAAGAAGAGAGCCTAAAGCTCTTAAAACCCAAACTTTTGAGGAGACGTGAGGAAGTTGGTTATAGCCATGCCTTCCCGGGGCTCCAGAGGCGCTGGTGCACATGAAATGAAGGGTTTGCTGGCACAGCTGGGCCACTGCCAGAAGTGAAAAAGCCCTCTCGAGCTCCTTCCCCAAACCAACATCTTAAATCCCACGCCAATGCCAACAGAAGGTTGCTTGTGAGGGTTTGTGAAGCGATGCATTGCACCTCTTGTTCCCATGTACCATCTGCCACCAACACAGGCTTTACAAGGTGGAGGGGACACACGTGGCAGGTCACAGGCACAATCTGGTTTTAGACAAAACCTTTTGTGGTAAGTTTTAAGGGCAGAAGTTCTTGGGGGCTGACGGATGCCTTGATAAAACTCTTCTATAGGCAGGACAGTAAGAAAGAGGGCAAAACTCTTCTTTCTTCCCAATCACAGCAGTCAATGTCCCTTTATTTAGGCTGGCATGTTGTTCTTTATTGCCAGAGTCTGTGCTCATGGAGGCTGACTCTATCTGTAATGATATGTTTGTGATTCGTTATATAAGTGATAGTGACTAATGTCATTTTGCATGTCATCAGGGGATTAAACACAATCCACTTAATGCACACAAGAAACTCCACTATAAAATTGTATTTGTGATTGTTGCTGATGACAAATGTTGGCTTCTAGTGTCAGACAAATCCGAGGGCTTCCTGGAGGCCTGCCTATTCCCTTGAAATACCCAATTAATTAACATTTTGCCTACAATAAGCAGTTCACAAAAGTAAGCCTCAGACAGGCATTACTGTCCATGTTAAATAAATTACTGTTTCTCCTTTGTACCTCACTGTGTTATGAAAATAAATCTGCACATGCCTCTTTTCAGAGTGGTAGTCTTTCTAAACTCTATTAGTGTGAAAGTTCCTAAAATCAAGGAGATAGATAGTCGGAAATGCAGGTGCCGAACACAGCAAAATGCACCAGCAGTGTCTGAGTGCCGTGTTCATTCTGGTATTGATTGGTGTCAAAGGACTGGAGCCCTCAGGGAGATTTGTTATTCTTTGGGATTACACAAGGTGGGGTATTTTTCTGAATATTGTTTTTTACCCCTCCTTGATATTTACAGAATTACGATGATGTGATTTTGGCTCCATTGCAGTACAAGTAAGTTTTGAGGTAGGTCTGCCATTAGCAGGGTGTGGAGTGGTTCCTGAGGTTCAGCTTGGAGCCCAGGTGGGACAGCCCTTCCTTATCTGCTGCACCTTTTCCACTGAAGAAGTAGTAGCTATTTCCAAATTTCATACAGATGTTCACTCTAAATAGAGGACCTGACTTTCCCACCATATTAGAATTGATCTGAAGGAACATATTCCACTCAAGAGGTGATGAGACCAAAAGTCTTTTGGGAAGAAATGGGTCTTTTCTGCTCTTATTAAAATGGGATATGCTGTGGAAGGTTTGGAAGAAGAGGCCTCAGCTGCAATTGTGCAACGTGAGTTGACTGATCAAATACCAGATAGTATCTGATAAATTTGTTTCCTGCCAAAGAAAATGCCTCTTTACCCAGAACTCTTAATTTTATAGACAAGTCATGGAAAAGAAAAGAAAGGAAAAGAAAAGAAAGGAAAAGAAAAGAAAAGAAAAGAAAAGAAAAGAAAAGAAAAGAAAAGAAAGGAAAAGAAAAGAAAAGAGAAAAATAAAATAAAATAAAATAAAAGAAAAGAAAAGAAAAGAGAAAAAAGAAAGAGCAGAGCATACTCAACATTCAGCAACATATGCCAGGTCTGGAAAAGCCTAACAGGAATACCTGAGCAATGTTCACTCTTACCCGGGTTTCTGATAGGGAAAGATCTACTTCCCAGAGGAGCGTGTGGCAGAGGAAGATGTTCTCTGGCCCAGCTCCTACCATCTTCCCTTTGAGCACGAGGAAGAGTCCCAGGGAGCTCCTTGAAGGCTTCTGGGCCAAGAGGACCCCATCCTGCTTTTGAGCCAACCAGCACTGAGTTACAGGGGTTGTGCAAAGAGTCATTTGGATTCAGAAAATAATGTGATTCACAAAGCAAGCACTCTCTGGACCGTGTTTCTTGGGAAAATGGAAACAAAGCTTTGCCTATTCTGTTTCCAGCTACTGGGTCCCAGGAAAGGGAAAGGGCTTTTTCCAGATGTGCACTAAGAGACATCTTAGAGGAGTTGGACACCTCAGTCCACAAGCTAATGATCTGCTCTACTTCCAACAAGGATAAACAGACTGTGTTAAATGGCAAATCAGACCAGATGACTATGACCAGACTGTCCTTCTCTTCATTTTTCTTCTTATTCATTATTTTGAATGAATAAATGATTGTATATGATTTGTATATTCATTTACTTATAAATCATTTAAGCCAAGGCATTAAATCTATCTATTTTTTTTATGAAAGCAAACCCAATGTAGAAATTAATATTTTGCATTTCAGAATCCCCATGCAGTCTATCCCCTTTGATTTATTAAAAATCTATTTTCTCCTGATATTTGTAAATGCCCTTTTTATTTCCCTTCACTCCTTTGGACAGAGCTAACCAGGCCTTTTTTTGCTCTCTGTACCCTGGCATACTTATAACTGACTCCGCACATTCTAGATGTGTTGCTTTTCCCCCCCTCCATTTCCACTATGGCTTTTTCCTTTAAGCTTGCCATTAAAGGTAACCTCTGGGTAGCTACCTGCACTGCACATTAACAAATTTCTGTCCTTTAGCAGGGGTACTGTAGGGCCAAGCTCGAGCGTGGCTCCTCATTTTAAAACCCCTATTTTACATTCTCATTCTGTTCTTCTCTATCACTCGGAGTGTTAGTTGCAAGGAGGCTTTTGTTCGAGCCTGGGCAGCTGCCTCCTGGCAGGGGGAGTTCTGAGCGGCTGACCTGCTTGTGCTCGTTGCTTGGTTAAAAACCTCCATTTTCATATGGGTGGAACCAGAGGGAAAACAACTTTGGCTCCAAAAGCATCCTCAAAGAGTTCAAGATCGTTCTTCACCCTGATCAGAAAACACAGCAAAACAACAATGGAAAAGCTTTCTCAGATGTGAATCCTGTACTACCCTGTACCCAGACACGGCCAGCGTATCGTTCTTGCTCAAATAAAGTGCACTCATGGTGCGCTTACTGAATGCAGCTGATGCGACTCAGGAGAGGGGGGGTCTTCCCCTGGGTCCTGGGGAGGAGGGGACCCCCCGACCATCCGTGCGGTGAGCCTGCCCCCAGCCCTGGGATCCCCTCTGCCAGGGGGTCCTGGGACCGCCACGTGGCAGCAGACCTGCCCGGGGACCATTTTTTGAAACAGGACTTATTATTCTATTTTTTTTCTGCGGGTTTAAGCAGCAGCGCGTTTTTGTGCGAGTCGCGGCGGACCAGAAGCTCTCTGCTGAACGTGGGGGTGCTGACTGCTGCAGTGCTCACCGCGGTTCCTGAACAGGTCCACGGTGCTTTTCCACTCTGAACCTCCTCCTAGGATGGTCTGTGGCAAACAGGAGGAGACGCCTGTCGTAAGCTTCCCTCTCCTGAGCCACCTCAGAAAGCAGTATAATGATTTTCCTAACATTAGACCAGTGTGAAGATATTGCCACCAGCAGGTATCTCAAAATGGTATCCAACAGCCCAGAATAGATAAAAGAGTGTCGCTGTAGTGCAATAAAAAAACCCACCTTGTCCTCTGTAGTTCTGTATATTGTGTGCATGCTTGGTTTCCTTGGAGCCCAGAAATCTGATGTTAAAAAGACGTCACATAAGCATGTGTGTGCTTCTGTTTCAAACCACTTATTCACATCAGAAAGAAAATGTGCTTCGGAAACATTTATTCTCATTAAAAGAAATAAGTTTTATCGGGGGAAAAAATTGTGTTTGGCAGCCCGCAACATTTGATTGCTGTAATGGTAGTGACGGCAGTAATCTATTTTTTTGCCTTGCTGGTAAATGGAAGTATCCAGCAAAGATAAAAGGTTACCAGCTGGGATAACTATCCCTAATTAGTACTGCAGATTTTGGGGGGAATTTAGAAATAATGTGATGCAGCCTCTTAAATTTGTTATAAATAAGACCAAATAGGAACAAGCAAAGTACTCAACATATGAACCGCAGCACCTCGTCTGAGGCTGATCAGCCATTCGAAGCAAAATACTGTTAGACTTCTTTGCGCTGGGAAGAGAAGCAGCTTCTTCTGAGAGCTACCATTCACAAAAATCAGTCCAGTCTTGAGCTTCTTACTCGCATCAGGTGGTCCTGAACTGGTTGGCCCGGGTACGTGGCTGGTATAGTCATATAGTGCAGAGGTACCAAAGCTAAGTTTCACTTAGGTAACTCAAGGTCTGGTAACAGATTAGGTATAGGAGGACAGAGAACCAACAGTCCTAGTCGATTCTCCCAAATATTGCTTAATTTTGTCAAGAGTTTACTGAGAAACTACAAATTATGAAGTATGAGGAAGAAGAAAAATTCCCACAGGGGAGCATCACTACTCTGGGAGAGATGATAAGAAAAAATGAAGCAGTTAAACTTAACTGTGGACTGAAAACTATGGCAGCTCAGGAGCTGTGCCTAAGCAGATCAGATGCGTCTGCCTTGGGGGAGCAAAGTCCAGGAATGGGTCCGCGACAGCTTCGATGGTCTGATTTCAATGCCTGTGAGAGCCCACCCCAGCTATTGGTGCTAATAAATCACACAGTCGCCTCAGCCCATGCCTCCCGTGAGCCGTTGCCAATATTTTGTTAGCGAATGCCTACAACATTCCCAATGCAATCGGCTGGCAACAAAAGCTGAGAGCCCGAGGGTAACTGTTCCCAGAGAGGAGACGTAGCGTAGTGGGGACAGTTTTTGCACTGTCATCAAGCAGCTTGGCTGGGCAGACGTGCTTAAACGTCTGGGAAAGCTTGAGAGACATATTCCTGAAATCACCTGGACTAGCAGAGATGCAGCGTAGACAAGGAGAACCAGGGTTTCGGAAGGGTCTGCACTCATCTCTTTCCTTATTCATCTCTTCCTTTGTCCCCACATGTTCTTCTGAAGCAATGTGCTTGCAGTTGAGGGCAGATTAGACCATTTACCATCAGCAAAAATTTCTGGAGGACTGGATGAAAGTCACGTCTGGGCAGGGCAGTTGAGTGACTTTTAGCGTAGGGTGAACTGCCTAAGCATCATTTCTAGCCTGGACAGCTTCCTCCTACTTTTTGGGATCAAAGGGTGCGATTTATGTGTTTGGAGCACAGCTGCAGTCCGAAAAGCTTGTGACTGCCCTCCTATTGCATCAGCTCAAAGCCAGCAAAGGCCATGCAGGAGCTGCTCTGGGTGACAGACCTCGGAAGCCACGAAGAGGCTGCAGCTATGGCTTGGTTGCCTCTTTGCATGCTGGTAAAGCCATGGAGAACAAGACCTGCAGCTGCTGGCAATTTATTATTCTTCACACATATTTGGGGAGCAAAGATCAGTCTGGACTGTGCTGCAAAAACCCTTGAGGCTGCTTGTTGCCAGACAATCCCCCTGAGTGCTAATCAGAGCATCTTCTTTTAAGTGCCTCGGTCTGCTATCTTTAGGCTATAAGTAAGGTGAAAAAGATTTTGCCTTTGGTCAGACAGGAAAAATACCTCTGAAAAACCAACATGGCAAAGAGGGGGATTCTTGGCCCCATGTTTAGGCCGGCAGTTCTCAAAGTTTTGTCCAACGTGAGCCCCTTAGCAAGTGGGATAGCAGGTTGGGACCTGTGTTATTAAATATGCTGGGACTTGGCGGACAGAGAGGGCTTGAAACATATTCTATTTAGAGGTGCCCTGCAATGGTCCTGTTAGTGGGACTGTCTACCAAGCAGAATAACACCACCTGCACTTTAAAGTCCATGCCCCTCATGTCCTCAGACAGACCAGGTGGCCTCACAACTCCAGCAACTCCATCTCCCTTCTCCTATTTCTCAGGGAAATGTCACTCTTCAGGGAGTGACAAACACTGCTGCAGATCTGACATAAACACACAGAGTTATCCAACCAGCAGTTCTTATGCAGCCAACGTCCACCCCACCCTTGTGAAATGCTATTTAAACAAGAACAAATGAAATGCTCAGGAATCCCAAGAGACCCAAACGCACGAAGGGACTGGGGGAGGCTGAGGCAGAGAAAATGTGATGGAGCGTTTCAAAGCCTGCGAGCAATCTCCACGCAGAGCACCAGGCCAGCCTACCTCCTTAGGAGACCCAGTTTGGGTTTCTTTTTGTGCCAGCGGTGTTACAGAACGCTGAACAGATTAAAAACTCTAAACTCTTTAGGATTACATGGGTAGAGTGTTTCTGTGATTGACACCCGTAAATCAATCCAGGAATTTACTGGCATTTAGACCACACCGCATAACAACAGGCTGATGTGGTTTCTGCCCACTGTGTTATTTACTGAGGAGACACTGGCTTTTTGCACATTTCTGGAACAATGTCAGCATGAATACAACCCCCGTGGAGAATGCATTACTGTCCCAGGATGAATGGTTGGGTTTGAATTGTCTTTGTCTGAAACTGGCCCAGACATCCAGGAAATTCGAGTCCTGTGGCAGAAACAGTCCAACCCACATTGTGCTGATAAGCAATATCAGTTGCTATATAAGAATCTGCTAAAGCAGTACTTTTTGCCAGACAGACATATTGCACAGAAGGGCTGTGCTCAGCTCCCTTAATGCAACTACTCCAAAGCGTACCTGTCTAATGCACCCCAGACTGTCCCTGCCGGTGTGCATGCAACAGGGCTTTCATGCATTTAAGAGAAAAGGGGGAGCCTGACGAGCAGCCATCGCCACTTGCTCCTGCAGGGTTTGAGACCTTTGTGGCCATTTTCCTGAAGCAGGAGAAACCGGTCTCGCATTAAGTTCACGGTGCAAATCTTGAATGGATCTTCCTGATGCTGTAGGAGACACTTGCTGCTTCTCCCTTTTGACCACCCCAGGCAGGAGTTTAATTTTTCCTTTTTGGCACTAGAGAAGTCAAAAAAAAAAAAAAAAAGCACACAGTATCTATGACCCAAAACAGGACAGCCTGGCTGTCACTGTGATTAAATGCAGTGAAGGATCTGTTCCTATTTTTGGACAGGACTTTTTCAGTCTAAACTATGGGATAGCCAAGGCTTTACTTTTGATACATTTTAAATAACAAATCAATCATAATAAGTAGTTTTTGTGACTTCCTACTTCAAAATAATATTCATAAAGACAGAACGGCTATCCACCGTGGCACATTTGTTTCATACTTGGATCCACAGAAATAAGCTCAATTTGAAAGGAACACCCCTGCTATCGGTGTTTCTGGCAAGCAGGACCTTCAGGTACTGAATTTAGCAAAGCAGAAGGTATCTGTTGTCAAGACTTTCTGTACTGCAAGTTTTGTAAAAGTCTAGCCTCATATTAGAAGACCATACTCCATCCAGGGCTTAATGTAGTAATCTGTAGAAGAAAATACATGCTAGGGAAAAAAACCCCATATTTGGGGATTTATGAGATTTCTGTGGTTTGTCAGGAAACTCCTGGCACTGTGTTTTTCCCAGTGAAGTGTAATATTGCTGAGATGGTGGCCATTAGCATCTCTGCAAAAAAGGACGTCTCTCTGCATATGTAAATCAAACCCCTGCGCTGCAGTCCCGTGCCCAGTTTGTGTTCTGTCTCTCATATGGCTCAGGTTACTGCCATCATTCTAAACATTCTGCCCTCATATAAAGTTATATATGTATGTGTAATTTTAATAATACATTGCTACATTTATTTATGCAACTTATTGGAACAATAGTTTGACTGACATTTTGGGTATTTTGGAACTTGATGTTTATAGCTGAAAATAAACAAGTGAGAGCAGTCACCAAAAAAAAGAAGTGCTTTTCTTTAAAAAAAAGCAAAGTCTGATTTGACCTGGGCTTCTTGTGCTATTAGCCATTCTAGAAAAGTCAAAGTTTACTCCCTCACCTGCAAAAATTTCAAAATTCTAAGTAGAAGGAGTACCACCATTACCATAGCTTAACCAAAGTGTTAACTTGGTGCCAAGGCAGAAAATTAAATCTCATTAGTCTATATTTACAAAAATAAAATTGGAATTCTATCTTGATTTCTTCTCGTCTTTTGCTATTAATTGGAACAAATTTGAAGATTGGTGCTTTGAACTAGACTTCAAGCAAACATACTGTTCAAACTCCTAGGGTTTGGGGATACTTTTGATAGTGTTCCAACACGTTATTCACAATCATTTTTACCTATGAGCCTGCTCTGCAACTGCAAACTAAGGAAATAATTTCCTGATTCACAAATCTTCATCTACAAAAACATGTATTTTGCATGTGTTTCTGGACTGTCAATTATTGTATATTTTTCTTCATTATACCCTCATATCTTTCTTGGTTTGTCCTTCGTCACGAACACTAGAATGTCTCACAAGCTACACATTTTATTCTCTTCATGTAATGTGTTTCTCATTCATTGTAAATATGGACTTGCTTGTCTATTCAGAATCAATTCTCACCTGATCGATAGGAGAATAACCAATGTTAAATGTTAGTTTCACCATTGGAAGAGACATTTGTGATTTAATTTCTTACTATAATTGTTTAAATTGACATGATTATTTTAAATGACACTTAGGTGATTCTCCTTTCCAGGATTTTCAGTATAAACACTAATGCTCATTTCCCACTTTTAATTAGAGATTAAACAGAGAGCAAGAAGTTTTATTTCTTGCTAAGGTCCCCCTAGAAAAAAGTGGCATAAAGAAGGCTAAAAGACAGGATTTTAAAATGGTGCAATATTTGTATGACAGAGGAAGGAGTTGCAGGACTATGTGCAACAGTACCCACCAAAATCCTCTAACACACGGGCACGTACACAGGTGGACGTTTCGACGCACATACATACCGATGCCCAGATGTCCCTCATGCAGCGTGCTGCAATACAGTTTCTGTGTCACAAACAAATGGGAAGCAGGGTATGACTGCCAGTTGCTGTATGTATTTTTGGCATCTCGACTTTCTGTGACTTGCTTTATTTTGCTGCTATTTTTAAGGGCGGGGGGGTGGGAGAACTGATATACTTGTGTACGGTAGCACCTTTTGCACAGTAAAGCCCAACAGTTCATCGCGTTGCTATATAGAAAGGAAAGATGTTGTGCATTGCTGGAATGCAGCCAGCTCTCGAGTCAAGATTAGCATCCTGGAAACAGCAAACATTGGCAGCTGCGTACTTCTGAATCCAGTAGGTCTGTGCAAAGCTGGCGGTAGGCTCTCACGCTCTGCTTACGCCACCGAACAAGGCAGAGTAGGGCCCGTACACTGACCCTGAAGTCAAATAGTATGGTAAACTGCGTGTCTCTACTACTGACGGATAGCCTCCACAGCGGGTACTCTCTCTTGAGCCGTACCTGGGCATCATCTGGGAGACTGCCGGTTTGTGTGGGCTGAGCAAGAGGCTGGCAAGCGAGTCAGCAAGCAGTACGGAGGGTGGAAAGTCAGTGCCAAGCCCATGCCCGCCCCATCTCTTTTACTGGCATAGGTGCAACCGGGGAAAAACGGCGCCGAGAGTTTTTGGGTTTGACCTACTGCAACCCAGCTTGAGGCTGAAGGTGATGGGTTCCTTGCTGTAAGATGGGCTCCAGGTTTCTCTTCTGCGGGTTCATATAGCCTCTGTTTGTCCTGGGGCTGTCCTTTGCTGCACGTCCCCCACCTGCAACGGGACACGAGCGTAATGTGCATATCACCTCCCCGTTCGGGAAGAGGGACCACCGCCAGGTCTGTGACACGGGGAATGCTGTGCTGGAAACATCTGCCCTGGTTCTTTTTGTGCAGGAGGGATGCAGAGCAGGTTTGTGCAGAGGCGTCCCGCTATTTCCCAAGCTTGGGAGGCCGCAGGCTGAGCAAATGGTGAAAACGGCAGCAGTGGAAAGCTCTGTTTTGTGAGGTGCGGAGTCAACACCCCCAGCACGGCCCCCACAGAGACGGAGAGGCTTAGAGCCACCTAGTAGGCTATTTGTTGTATAAATGAATCCTAAGCTTGGGAAACAACATAAAGCAAAGAGTATAGGTAAAGGTTTTATTCAGAGCAAGAGAAAATATCTGCCGATAGGTGGTCATTGTCAAATTAAACGCTCCTTAACAAAAGCCTATGTATTACACTCTCTCCTGCGTGTTATACTCAGCCTGTCTTGTCAAATGCACTTAACTGCTATATTTTATCAGCCCAAACCCGGGTCAGGATTTCTGAAAATTTTACATTCAGTCTTACTGACTTTATCAGCTGAACACTGATTGCACTTCTCTGAACTTACATAAAGGATATATAATGCATGGAGTTTGCAATCGATCAGCAGAGCAACAATGACACAGCAACAAAGAGAAAACCTTCCCTACATGCTGGATAAAGGCCACTATTTTTTAAGAAGCCTTGCTATGGCAAAAATGACGCAAAAAAATAGGAACAGCTGTGAGGAAAAATAAAGGACACAAAATGCTAAGAAGACCAGCTTGATTTAGATTGCTTTGAAAGTAGTCTGCTCGGCTTTTAATGTCAGCGGAGGCCAGGTCTGAAGTCAGGGTGTCAGGTGTACAGGGATGCCAGGGATGAGCAGGGCTCCTTTCTGACCCCCACGCATTTCTTCTCCATGGAAACCAAAGGGGAAGAAGGGGAAATGTGTGGGACTAACGGGCACCGGGAGCTCCCAGCCATACCTTTGGGGCTGACCCAGCCTTGGCCAGCAAACAGCAGGGAGAAGGAGGAGAAGCTGTTTGTAAAAAACCAGAATAGCTCATACAAAAGTCTGCACAGGGGAAGATTTACATGATGTTTCTCAGAATCAGGGAACACATTAGCTTTCACTCAAAGACTCTGAATGCAATGAAAATTATTCTGTTTTCTTGACTCATCTGCACTTTCCTCTGCAGCAGAATGAAGCTTTCAGTAGGAAAAAGCAAACCCTACTTTATAAAATGCCAACTTATTAAAGTGCTATTGCCTTTAAAAAAGGCTTTCACCTATTAAGCTTTATGCCTTACGAAGCCTAACATCTGTATTGAAAGGGAGCCATTGAACCCATACAAATGCATCACATGGTAAAACTTGTTATAAATCTCAGGTGAACATCTGAAGAAAATAAATAGGCAGGCAGCATCTTTCTAGACTATTGCTGAACATAATTTAGATACTGTAAATAGCCTATTTTCAAAAATGTATTTTATTGTAAAAAACACTGCTATGTAATTCTATTACCCAAATAGCAGAACAAAAGTTATGAATATTCATCATCACGGCAAAGAGACAAAATTTAACACCAGTTTCACCCTATGTGAAATTTAAACTATTCCACTAATATATAGAATTAGGCTCTTATGTTTTCAAAACAGATTTCAGAAACACCACAAGAGAACCTGTGCATTCATCCATGTAGGGAAAAGAAAGGAAAATCATCTTTATGTATGTGACAGCACTGTTTTCTGGATGGCTGGTGTCTGTTGTGCTTAGAAATGGCTGCCTATGCAAATTCAGAGCTGCTCTTGAGCCTTGCATGAATGTGTAGCTGCATTAGTATGTCTAGATTACTCTAAATTTTGGTTACAGTTTGCTAGTAATAATAAATTACTCTTTTCCAAAATAGGAAGATATTCTCTGAACTAAAAGGCAACAGCATAGACAACTCTGTGACTCAGAGTCTCATTGAAAAATACCAAATCATTTATGTCTACTTCTTTGCTTCAAGTCTGATTCAAGTTGATAGCAAACCCTTTTGCTCCTAATTATTATGGCAACTCAGGTAAAGAGGTTTCAGCTTGTATCTCCAGTCTGATCAGCACAAAGGGGACGAGGTGACTAGCAGCTACCTACCATCACAGGAGTCGCGGTGTCTATCTCTGCCTCCCGATGAGCAAGTGCTCTGCGTTTGCCACCAACTAGCATGTCAACAGGTGGTTTTGCAAAGTTTCAGATGAGATCTTCCCCCCACCAAAATATCAGCAGAATCCCGCAGGCACTTAAAAGAAGACATAGACAAAAGGGAGTTGTCGCTGATTCATATGCTAGGAAAATCAGCATAATGTAAATTTGAAAACTAGATACTCTGCTATCAAAGACTATAATTTAAAACATTATTAAATTCATTGATGTGACTTTTTCAGTAGAAAATTGCAGTCTGGTTTATATCAGATTAGAAATTTAATACATCTGCTGTTAAGTATCTAGAAAGCATTGCATAACTTTCATCCATGAAGAACAGAGCCGGAGTAAAAGCACTAGAAGATGAAGGGAAACCTGCGACAGGGGTGTTGCATGGCAACTGAAAGCTTGGCTCTGCCAGTCGATGGCAGTTCTTTGTACTTAAAACTCTATGGTAGGGAAATTAGTCATTAAAGTGGATCTCAGATGGATGCTTCTTAATTTCTGAAATACAGCTGAAGCGCTGCTGTACACAAAAGCTTGCTTATGAAAACATCTTTTTTTGAACACAAGCGCACTTTGTGAAGAGCTGGAGATTAAAAAAAAAAAAAAAAAGAAATGTCTGGTACACCTTAGTCAGAGAAGGCCCATTGCTTTTTTTCCCTAACCACAAATGATTGAACATGCAGTCCTGTTTAGACCTCACACAACATTCAATCTGTCCTTAATTTTAGAGAAACAATACTTTTTCTGTTTGGAAAACAAAATATACCAAATAAAATTGCTTGGACCCAAAATGATGGTTTTTTTTTACTTGTTCCGGTAATCAGCCAGTCCCATGGAAGACAAAAGATTACTTACATATGTATTTACTCAGTCTTGCCACAGAAGTTGCATAGACTGCAGTGTGCTAAGGCTTGCTTGTAAACATCTTTTTTCCAGTGGCTGATCGGTTTTGACAAAAGGCGTAGATAAGCAGGAGAGAAAGGTCTTTTAGATGACTTGCTACTCACTCCTTTTGCTACTAACAAACAAAACCTAGGAGCAGCATTATATTTTCCATGTACGCCCCTGGCTGGGGGCCATGGCTGCAGGAGGGCTGGGACCTGCTGGGCTGGGAAGGTCCTCGCGTGCCAGATCTGTGGGCGGCTGTGCTTCCCCTGCACGAGGGGAATTTGGGGAAATCCCCACTGGGAGGAAATCATGCAGAGGTGGCTGGATCTCAGGGCCTTTTCTGGGATTTGAAAATGTTCCTCATACAACAGTGAAGACTATTAAAAGGAAGACTAAGGCATCGCCATTACTGTGCAGAAGACAAGATCAGTTGTGTCCTTTCTCTGGCTTTTATCATGGGTTTCACGGTGTTTGCTGTTTGATTTCAACGCTGAGCTTCTGGAGTCTTGTGATCTGTGAAAATTGTATTTATATTAACGTTTTTGGACACAGCACATATCCAGAGGCAAACCTGTGTGTACCTGGAGAACGGAGGTGGCGGTGAACGGCAAGTGTAGGGCTCTGCTTTAGTCAGAGACACTACGCAGATGCTGTTGCAGACATGTGATCTTTCATATTTTAACTCCACAAGCTTTAATTTGCTGAATTCCCAAAGTTGAAGTTGGTAGCGGGAGCTAAAGGTGAAGCAGCATGTTCAGAGAGAGGCCTGGGGAGATGGTGTGGGGGGTAGGGAGGGAGGTGGTGGCAGAGAGCTCAGAAGAGCCTGGGACATTCAGGTGTGAATACAGTGAAAGCAGAAAAAAAAGGTATGTAAAAGAATTAAATCTGATTTACTGACTAAGCCATTTGTAAGTTGAAATGTTTATAACTGTTTGCACTGTATCATCTTAAATTTCAAATGTGGCAGACCTGTGGCCGCCTTTTCAGTTTGTTTCATAACACCTCCTAAAATTTCACATTTCACAGAGAAATGACTTTGCTCTCAGAAATCTCCAGTTTAACATGTTCACACATGCTGTAGAAAGAGAGCGCCTGGGTCCATGCCAGGGTTTCACCAACATCCTTACCATAAGAAAGCCATGCATTTCTGCAAAAAACTGGAAGGCAAGCTGTAAGTGTGCTCCATCCTTCCTTCACTTCGGAAGGCTGAGAAGTTAAGCCCAACAGTGCAGAGGCTGCTCTAGGAGCCGTGGCTGTGTCCCGTGTCCATGGGGCTTGGGCACTGAAGTCACTGAGATTCCTTTGAGACTCCTTCCTTAGGATGCTTAGGTACGAGTGTAGGAACCCACCTTGGTTTGGATCTTGGCTGCCTTTTTGAAATAAAATGATCTGCATTGATTTAGTTGATTGAAATTAGTCTAAGTGGGTTTTGTTTCCTGTCACTTCACAACGAAACTGCGTTCTTGTTAAGTTTTTACCACTAAAAGTTGTTTTAAAATAAAACGGGCTCTGGTACTGCGTACTCTGGTGCTGCTCACGTTTAATACCAAATGTAGTATCACTGAGCATACTCTCCAGCTAAAGATACGTGTTATTACTCAATTGTGCTATTGCCTGTAGGTATTTTCTCATATTAAGACAAAGTACCTGATCAGCAATAGTGCTGTTTTAAATTACTTTAGATTTGATTTTTAATTACATTTTTAAAAATTACTCTATTATGAATTTGAAACAGTGTAAGTTTTATTTTAATCACAAATCTGATTTTAAGTAAATAGTTCCAACCTGGCATTTGTAAAACCCTGAGAGTACCTTTACCAGTGGAAATATTTCATGTGATTTTGTTTGTTTGTTTTGGCAGATTTCATGGATTTAAAAGGCAAGTAATTCCCTGAGCAGTAGGATTTTCTACAAACTCGTGTCCCCTCTTGTTTAAGCTATCCCTCTGCAATACTCTGGCTCTCTCTCATGTCTCCTATGGTGCTCCTGCTCGGCAAGAACCAGCAAGTACTGTCACCAGCTGGGAGCAGTGTGCCTGTAGCTTGGGCTGCCAGACGATATATAATGTGTGAATTTGGACCACTTTTCTGCTGGGAGCACCAATTTGGGTCCCTCTTTCACCTGGCTGTGGGCATCCTCAGAACCTGTAGGAACTCGGTCATCCCCGAGTCCCACATCTGGTTGAAAAGCCAAAAATGGGTTCAAGAAGTGTTAGGGAAAACTGGCAGTCATGTAATGTGACTGCCTAAAATTCTCTTAAGACAGGAAGCTAACAAAGATCTAGTAGTTTAAGCTATCCCTTTGGAAGCAGGGAGCGTTTACATGTTATAGCTTGCGCTGTCATTTAATTTACCTAGAAAGAGGAGGAGAAAAATGAGTTGATAGATGGAAAATCCAGTAAACTTGAAGGACTGAGGAGATGGTGGAGTGGAGTAGGGGCAGCTGAAAGGATAGAAAGTTGGTGATAACAAATAGTAAGAGGGAAAGAAAGAAGTCCAGTGCCTGGAGGGGAGTGTGTTGGAGAGGTTTGGTCAATCCTTCATCCCCTCTGGGGCTTCCCCCTGTTGACATTCAGAGAAACCTTCCAGGTCTCCCTGAATAGGGAGGCAAGTTGTGGATGTGGCATGGACAGAAAAACAGGGTTGTTGTCACCCTCTGTGCAGTATTGGTCCAGGCAAGGCTGCTTTGATGCGCACCCATGAGTTTTCATTCATACCATTTATCCCTTTTCCCTCTCCAAAATAAACAACCCACCCCTGTTTACTTTTTCCCCACTGGCCCTGGTTTTGGTGATTTTAGACCTTAGTCAGTGACCCTGGTAAGCCTGGGAATCTTCTCTGGTCCCACCGTCTTCTGATGTCCTTCAACCAAGAGGAGTTCCCAATACATCCCCTTCCCTGTGTGTGATATCTGGCAGTTTTTCCTGTTGTTTTACCGGTTTAGCCCCAGGTTGGGGTTGTCCAGTCACTTTTCCCCTTCCATTGCTCTCGGCATCTGTTAGCTTCTCATTTTGCTATCATCTTGTCATATTGCTGGAGCATGTGGCCAACAGGAGAAGGGTGAGGGGGATCTAACGGCTGCCCTCTGCTACTGGAAGGGGAACTCTGGAGAAGATGGAGGCCAGCTCCTCCGAGAGGTGCACAGCGAAACGTGAATGCGAAACAGTCATGAGTTGCACCAGAGGAAATGCTGGCTGGAGATAGGGAAAAAACTCTTCCAAAAAGGATGGTCAAACATGGAAACAGGCTGCCCGGAGGAGTGGTGGATCCTCCCTCCATGGAGGTATTCAACACTTGAAGGGAGAAGGCACTAAGCAACATGATTTAATTTTTAAGTGGCTTTTGCTGCCCTTTTTAGCTGGCCAGCTAGCTGGGCTGGTTGGGCAGTGAAAGTATCCTCCTCTGGACTTGCAATAAGCAGATTTGCTTGTCTTCTGTAATTAAGATTTGAAAAGCAGTTTTACCTCGGGCAGTATGATAGCAGTCAGTTGTCATGTAGACAAGTGTGTTGTCTAAAAGAGACATCCATATAAATGGTGAATCATTGACTTTTTACAGCCCCTGTATTGTGACTTTTCATAGCTCCAGTTCACTATCAGAACACAAAAAGCAGATCACTGCCGATTTACAATGCAGTTTTTCGTCGGGCACATGTAGAATAAATATCAAATCTCCTAACGTCCAAAGCATCAAACAGAACCCATAGTCTGAACCCTGAGGGGCCCCACAACTTGTCACGCGTGCCAAGAAGATCAGGCAGGTGAAGGCTTGGGATTCAGCTGAGCAGTGAACTGGGTGAGAAACAGGCTCAACAGTGAATGAGAGAGTTGATTAGGGAATGAATCACTTAGGGAGAAAGTTGTGCAATTAAACTGATAAATTTGGCAGCAAAACAAAAAGCAGAAAGAGAGAATGAATGCAACAATCAATCAATAAAGTAGGGAATCAATTGTCTGGTTAATAAGATAGTTAATTATGCAGAACAGAGCAGGCAAGGCAGTGTACTTGGTCAGTTTGGCTCCGACAAATCTCCCCAGTATATTTCAGTCACTGCATCATTTACTTTGGCTAATTTTTGTTAATTTAAGTCCCAAATGTTTGACCTCTGAATTTGTATCCTCCTTCGTGTAGTAATCTTTAAAGACAGTAGCTGTTTCTGGGCGGTTACATTCTGCTTCTTTATATTGTTTCAGAAACGCAATAATTAGCTTATGATTTGGGAGAACCAGTATTCTGCTCCATCTGAAAAAGCAGTACTTAACTATCAGCATATTCTTTTTTCTATTATTTCAGGTTTTTATATTCTATTTTATTATTTCTTGTTAGGGAAGGTATGTATTCTGTTTTATGTTACTATGGTATTTATCTGTCTTTCTACTGTCAACACAAATGTGCTAAGTGCTTTCCAAACTAGAATATACAAACCTTTCCACAAACTAGTTTCTATTCTGAAAGTATCCACTTTCAGAACGCTTCGTTATGTTGTTGAAACAGCCCTCTCAGTTTTCTCTCCATTGTACAACATAGAAACTTGGATAAAGAACTGACAATTCAATGTCCTTACATCCTGAAGGGATACAATACAGTCTAACGCAGGAGGCAAAGCAGCACATCAATCAGTCGCCTTGTAGAAGAAGATAGAGGTGGTGGATTTCCAGAAATTGCCTGAAGCTGGGACCACGCCCATGCGGATAACATCTTCATCTAGGATCTGTCTGCATATTTTGTCAGGAGCACTTTTGTTGTACTGTTATGATCAGCTTCCACATAGTATAACTGCAAGACTGGGCAATTTCAGACAAGATCCAGTAACTGCCTCCATGCCTTGGATGTGAGTTTGATTTGGCCTTCACTGTTGGAGCTGGACAACAGTAAGCCTTGAAGGTGCCTAAACTCCACGAGCACTTTAGGTTTTTTCCTTCTGAAGTTCCCAAGGCCTCTTAAGCTGTCCCTCCAGCCATGTCCATATCTGCCCACCACCAGAAAGAGCCAAGCTACTTGATACCTATCTCACACCTGAGACTGAAAGGTCCATAACGAAGCTTTCCTTGTCAAAGTCCACAGGTCCCAGGCCAGAATCCAGGTCTGCAGAAAATGCAATTCCGGTGATTGCTCTCTCTGTTCAGATCAGCCGTCGTGGTGCGATGCCCATCTGCATCCAACAACTGTTCAGTGTAAAATACAGAAATAATCCTGTCAGCAGGCTTCTGTGGAAGGATTAACCAGAGTTTGAAGTGCTGTAAAACTGGTATTGTCCTTGAATCTATGACTTTTAATACTCAGTTGAGTTATGAATAGTAGTTTCCGGGGCTGTTTTTTGATAGGGTTTTGAAGATATTCCTTAAGGGTGAAGATGGAGGGGTTGAAGATGGGATGGCTATTTTGTGAAACACTCCTATTGGCAACTGGGTAGTCCTGCTCTTGTGTATGTGAATTCAGTCTGGTTTGCAGGGCTTGTTTTTCTTCATTACATAGTTTCCAGGGACATCAGGTGACACAAGTTTATGTTCCGAGATGTACGTACTAAGGGACCTTTATTTACTGGTGTTTCTGAAATCGTGTTGGAGGGTTTTACATTTACTGCACTGGCCTGATATTGCTCCATCCAGGAAAACTAAGTCTAGTTGTCCTTTGCCCTGCTAATATCGCAGACACAGAACAATCTTGTTGCAAAGTTTCATCTGACTTCTGGTCTGTTTAGGGGGTAGATATGGTCCTGTCTTCCTGAAAGTTGAGACAGCTGTTAACAGTTAGTAATCTATTCATTACTCCTAGTTGTCCATCAGCTGTGGACTGAAATAATTTTGAGCAGCTCACCTTGTGGTTTCATTAAAGATTTCCCTTTGCCTTTTTACATAATCTGATATTGTTTGATGGAAACACCTTATGTGGAGGCAGTAACTTTTGGGAGGAATTTGGGGCAAAACATGGTACAGAAATCCAAATGATGTTCTCTGCTACTCTAATTCTTGTTAACTCAGTTGGCTCCTGTGCAAGAGGCCTCTTTGCTGAAGTGTCAAACACACTGAAATTATTAAGTAGGTATTAAGACTTCCATAAAAATTCCAGTGACTGTACTTGAATCCTTCCAGTATTGTATGTGACAGGTTGGAGCCTGCCTACAGCACGCTGTCAGATGCTTACACATGTGGAACGTGCTGGGTAATTGTTTCGTGTCTCCTTCCGTGAGCTGATCTACCTAAAGGGAAAAGTGTTTTTACTCTTAGCAGACAGGGCATTCATTTTTCTAGCTCAGGAAGTCAGTGTTTGGGGCTTTAAGCTTTTATTTTGGTTAATTCCTCCTAGACGTATTTTGAGGACTGAAAGGCTTGTAAGACTTGCAAACACAGCCAGTAAGCCCAATTTGTCATGCATAGTAGAAACACTGTAAAGAAGAGCTTGAAGAAGCCAAAAAACACATTCTGTGGAACAGTGAGGAGCATTATGGGATTTATCTGGGCCATGTACAATATCCTCTTCAGTCACTGTCACTTTTTAGAAACACATAAGAACACGCAGAAATATAAAGTAGTGCAAAAGCGCACTGGCAGCTTAATCAGAACAAGGCTTATTACAGTAGAGTGCCAATCTATAAAGAACTGCTTGGTAATATCAGCTTCCTGTTAATCCCATAACAATCAAATAAAGGTGAAATGTTGATTTATTCACTGATTTACTCTTAGCTAGATTGAAATAATGGAGTAAAATGAGCCCATTTAGACTGGTTCTTAAATTGAATGCTCCTAATTGCATTTGAAAGAATAGACCATAATGCATTTGAGTATCCCAATGACCCTGCTAATCTATGCAATTAGTTAACTATTTTGGAAAGGAAACTACCTTACATGTAGTTTTGTCTTAAAAACTAGAACGTTTTTTCGTATATTCTACACATGATTCTGTACTAAAGTCATTGCCCATGTAAAATCTTCAATTTTACTCCAATACTAGTAGCTCTCTGTGTAAGCTTGCAATAGAACAGCTCAATTACTTTATTATATTTTCATTTAATTATTGAACTAGAATTCTGAAATTTGCACATATTCATTCTGGGTCACAGAGTTCAGCATGGGAGGGAATCCCAGATTACACATTCCATTAGAAATTATCAAAAGGCCATCTGTCTTTCTTAGGGGGTTTCAGTCATTCAAGAGCCTGAGGATATTTAGGCAGGAAAGGAGAAGTAAGAAAGAAAAGCTCTTGCAATAAAAATCTGAGCAGGTCACTTGCAAGTTTTGAATGTTTCTAGAGGGGTAGAAGCTGGTTGTAATTTTACAAGAATCTCCCACTCCACTTAATGTTTTCACCCTCATATTTTTGGAGAATCACCTTTAAGGAGATGTCTCAGCAAAGACTTGGTGAGCTCCTGGCTGTTGAAGCTCCTGGCTGTACTCCTGGCTATTGAAATAAAGCAAACGAAGGAGACAGGCTGGTGCTGGGGATTGGAGCACTGCTTCCAGTCAGCGGATCCTCTCCTTGCCTTCATTCCAAGGTGGCCGTATTGCCAAGCAGGCACCATTTTAAATGAGATATCTGTGTTAAAGTCTTCTGTGTATGTTTACATCATGGTCCATTTTCACATACAGCTGAACATTACCATATAGGTAACGTGCGCAGCTGCAAATGAGAGTAATTGAGAGGATGAGTCTGTGCATCTCAACAACCTGAAGCTGTACCCACCAGTTCTATCTGTTGGGTGTCCCAGAAGCTAAAAGACACAAACCATTCCAGTGCTTTCAACTGGATGGGACTGGACCATTACTGTCTTCCTGCCTTTCTGTGTTTAAACATTAAATTTCTAGGGTTTTCAGAGTTAAATTAGCTTATGGTTATTTGTATGCCTGGCCTCTGATTTACGCAGCACTTTTGTCCTGATGCATGCATGAAACAAGTCCTGGAAAATACCCCAATCTTTCAAAGTAAAATGTAATGCTTAACACCTGTACAATTAAAAGAACTTTTAAAATGTGCTCTATGGGCTTTGTATGTTGATAATTTTGGATTCTTTCCCAAATAATGCATATGTTCTTAAGTCATGAGGCAACTGTTATAATAGCAGAACCTGACACTCCGCTTCACGCTGTCGGAGCCTTTTAATAGGATCTCCTGGGACAGGAGCAATAAATGGTTTATCAGGTTCTCTGAGGGAAATACTTTGGGAAGAAACTATAGGAAGTGTGGCAAAGAGGTCTGTAAAGCTAGTGGCACCATAACTGCTGCTAGTTTTTCTTCTTCTTGAGCTCATGGACTCTGTGGAAAAGAAGTGCAAGACCAGATGTTGGGTGAATGAGTAGAGGCACTGGATGCATCTCTCCAGCTCTTGGTTAGGCTGAGAAATATTCAGGCACATCAGACTTTGTCAGTAAAGATATCCAAGGATATCTTTAAAAAAAAGACAGTTGCTAAGGTCTGCAGCACCATCAGCAGTGGAGGAGCAACCGGCTAACCCACAACAGCCACCTGCCTGATGGGATCCACTAGGGATAGAGGGTGCTCTGTTCCCTTGAGGTCAAGCACTATGAGCACTCTTAGGAGGGTATGAATGGTGATAATGGTTGGCTGCCCTCCCTTTGAGGATCTTAAGACCCAACCTGATGTTCTGTGAAGTATGCTGTTTGTCAGGAGTCCAAGCCCAAGGTGCTCATTGCTAAATATTGAACTCTGCTGCGAGTTAATATAAAAACTTATTAAGATAATCACAGAACGGCTGAGGTTGGAAGGGGCCCCTGGAGGTCATCTGGTCCAACCCCCTTGCTCAAGCAGGATCACCCAGAGCTGGTTGCCCAAGGACCATGTCCAGACGCCTTTTGAATATCTCCAAGGATGGAGACTCCACAACCTCCCTGGGCAACCTGTGCCGGTGCTCGGTCGCCCTCACTGTGCAAAAGTGTTTCCTGAAGTTCAGATGGCAGCTCCTGTGTTTCAGCTTGTGCCCATTGCCTCTTGTTCTGTCACTGGGCACCACTGAGAAGGGCCTGGCTCCATCCTCTTTGCACCCTCCCTATACATTTATATGGGTATTTATATACATTGGTGAGATCCTCCTGAGCCTTCTCTTCTCCAGGTTCAATAGTCTGAGCTCTCTCAGCCTCTCCTCACAGGAGAGATACTTGAGTCCCCTAATCATCTTAATGTCTCTTCGCTGAACTGTCTCCAATATGTCCATGTCTCTCTTGTACCGGGGAGCTCAGAACTGGACACAATACTTCAGATGTGGCTTCACCAGTGCTGAGTTGAAAGGAAGGGTCACCTCCCTTGATCTGCTGGCAACACTCCTAATGCAGCCCAGGATACCATTGGCCTTCTTTGCCACAAGGGCACGCTGCTGGCTTGTGTTCAACTGGGTGTCCACCAGGACCCCCAGGTCCTTTTCTGCAAAGCTGCTTTACAGCTGGTTGGCCCCCAGTCTGTACTGGTGCCTGGGGTTATTCCTCCCCAGCTGCAGGACTTCACAATTCCCCTTGTTGAACTTGATGAAGTTCCTGTTGGCCTTTTTCCAGCCTGTTGAGGTCCTTCTGGATAGATGAGTGTATCAACCACTCCTCCCAGTTTTGTATCCTCAGCAAACTTGCTGAGGGTGCAATCTACCCCATCATCCAGGTCATTAATGAAGATGTTGAACAGAATTTGACCCAGTATTGATCCCTGGTCTACACTGCTAGTTAAAGGCCTCTAACTAGACTTGCTATCACTGATCACAGCCTTCTGGGCCTGTTAATCCAGTTTTCAACCCACTTCATCCAGCCCACACTTCAACAGCTTCTCTATGAGGATGTTATTAGAGACAGTGTTGAAAGCCTTACTGAAGTCAAGGCAGACAATATTCACTGTTCTTCCTGCATCTACCACGCCAGCCATTTCATCACAGGTTACCTAGTTGGTCAAGTGTGACTTGTCTTTGTGAATTCATGCTGACTACTCCTCCTTCCTGTCCTTCGTGTGCCTGGAAATGACTTGCAAGATTACTTGTTCCATCATCTTACCAGGGTTTAAGGTGAGGCCCGTTGGCCTGTAGTTCCCTGGGCCCTCCTTTTGCCCTTGTTGAAGATAGGAGTGATAACAACAAATGTCTTGTTGTGTACATAAGATAGATGGTTCCAAGTTCCTGGTATCTGATGAAGTTCCCCATAGTGTATTTAGAGACCACCAGCAGTTCAGGAGCTGCTGGTAGTATAGTTGAGAGCTTGTGGAAAATGTATGAGGCCCCAGAAAATTGGGAATGGGCAAATTTTGTACTTAATATTCAACAGAAAAAGATGGAATCACTCAGCTTAACCTCAATTCCTAAAATCTACTGGAAGAAATACTAAAGCTGTTGTCAGGCGCCTGGAAGGTACCACTAAGGCAAAATTGTCAAGAACAACTCATGTGGAACCCATCTAATCTTTTCTGACAGGGTCAGCTGTTAGGAGAGAATCGGTACCTGTCATCTCTTGACTTTTGTGGAGTTATTACATTTGACATCCTCATATGGAAGCTAGAAAACTCAGTTCAGGAAAAAACTGTAGCAGAGAAATGTACAAAAGTGCATTGCTTTAAGAATAGATACAAATAATTTTCTATAAAGATGGGTAATTATGGCCAGCTGAACTACCTCCTCTACAAAAACATAGAACTACCTCAGAACCTCCTCCCCATTGCAGACTTTCTTCCCCTGTCCAAACAAACATCTCAGGCTGTTTCTTTCTGTCATGCCCATGGATGCCTAGCTGTTTGACCAAGGTCAAGAAGGCCAGAAAGACCTCCTTACATGCTTCAACACTGTGGAAAATGGAACTAAACTGCTTGCAGGTCAGGCTCTTATCCTGGGCATCAGTTCTGATTTCAGCCACCTTCCAGATCTTTCTGAGTGAGGTGCCCGCAATCTAGTCATTCTGTTTATCTACTTATTTAAAATTTTTGGCCATACACTTGTTGGAATCAGTGCATGTCTTCATTCCTGAATCACCACCTCTCTGGCTTTGACAAATACAAGTGTCTTGTCCTCCAGGTATCCATCTAAATTGGTGTTGCAAAGATAATTTCACAGAATCCCAGAATGGTTGAGGTTGCAAGGGGTCGTCTGATCCAACCCCTCTGGTGAAGCAGGGCCACCTATAACCAGTTGCCCAGGACCACGTCCAGGCAGCTTTTGAGGTTGTCCAAGGAGGGAGTCTGATTTCCTAGTTTGATGCTTTGATTTTGGCAGTCTCTGTATTTCTTCATTGGCTTTCTGTTTTCACTGTGTCACATAATGCAGAAAGTCTCTTTTTTGAAGGCCCTTCAAGGTCTATCCTCACTTGCCATATCTCTCATACACTATCACCTCCTATTGGCCTACAGTGCAAGCCTCAATCTTCAACCTTGAACATTTTCAAGAAAAGCATCTTTGTGGAATTTGTGGGTAGATATCCCTCAGACTAGGAAAAATTCCCTGCAGATATATGCTAAATCACTGGGACTTGCTCTTGGAAAAAGAGAAGGAGATAATTAGGCAATGTTGCTGATAGGCAGAAAAGTATATCAGAGAGGAAGGCTTCTATGGGATAAGAGTGAATTTGCTGGAATGTGGCTCTATGGGGGCATGAGTGGGAAAGAAGGGTGGAGTCCCACCTGAAAACATGATCTGAGGAGCCCTGTGGTTCTTGTGAGCCACTCAATCTTTCTGTGCCAGTTTACTTTCTGAACTTGCTTTTCTGCCTCAGAATTGAAGTCTGCTCTCCAAATGTACATGGAAAACTGAAATTCAGAACAAGCTTTAGAGCCGCGTGTCACAGCTTCCCAGTTTGCTATCATTTCCCACCTTCGAATACTCTTTTCTGCCACTGTTGAAAATATTATTTATAGTGAGCTTGCTTGTGTGATGAAACCACAGCCTGTCAGGCACATCAATATCCACCACACTGAAAAGCAGATGTGAGCTAAATTTTTGGACAATAGTCTTGAGATTTCATAGAGGCATAGTTAAATATATCTTGTCACATGGCCTATTTGAGCCAAGGGTGAGAGTCTGGAAGGGTTTATGACTTTTATATGGGAAGGTAAGGATGGGGAATAATAGTACTACCACATATTGTCAAAACCTTGCCTTCCAAAAAGAAGAACCTTTTGAATAACATATAGCTAGACAAAGGCTGTGCCAGAAAATTCACACCAATTGCTAAGGGCATGGGGACTGTCCTGCCTTAGCAGCCTCCAGATCAGCCTGTCTCCCAGCCCTCTCCATTGCCTGAGCCCCCATCCCAGGCTCAGGTATGGATGACTAAAACCCATGGAGACACCTTGTCTTGTGTTCTCCATGGGAAGACTTCTAGTAATGATGCTAAGCTTGCCCTGGGGTCAGCCTTCCAAGGATATATGAGCCACCCTCCACAGCTTCTGCTTCCTAACCCCAGGATGGTCCCTTGGATTGCCTTCAGCTCCCTCCTATCCCATGACATGACACTCCTACCGCTCCCTCAGCAGCCCAGTGCCTCCAGTCCAGGACTGCCTTGCTGACCCCTTGCCACCGCTGTGCCTCACTATGCTCAGTGGCTTTTCCCAAGCCCAGACCAGCACTCAGCTCAGTTGTAGCCAAATTTCTTACTGGGAAGCAGAATGGCTGTTCCCCTCACTTGATGTTGGTGGCTGTTTCCCAGTGGCCCTCTTCCAGTCCCCAGCACCCCAGGAACCTGTACAGAGTGGCCCCTTGCTTTCTGGACAAGGGCACCAAAACCCATGTGGTCTCTGATTCTCCAGCCCTTGCTTCACTTTCAACAAAGCTGGCATGAGACCACAGACTTCGATAAGGCACAATGTATTCGACTGCATACAGTGGCACATGATGACTTTGTCCGTGGGGCTGTGTGTGCCTAGAAGTGAGCCTGAAGTCCATTTCCAAGGACACCCTTCCCGTCCTTCAGGAACCCTCCTTGCTGAGCCTTACATCAAAGCCCTAAGCCCTTGCAACTCAGCCCTATGTCACCCCTCCTCAAGAAACGCCTTTTGAATCATATATCTAGAAAACTCATGGCTTTTCTTGGTTCCTTTGGGATGTGACTCCTTGGGATACTCTTCCTGCCCTCCAGATTTTTTCTGTTCCTCAAGGCTGGATCTGAGCCTAGCCAGAGTCTTGTCCCCATCACCCCCTGGAGAACTATAGATGTCCTGGGTTTCTGCCCAGAAACCATATAACCACTCTGCAGAGGTCCCTGGGGAGCAGGGAACTTGCGTGGGGACATTGGAAAGTGGACTCCAATGACAGGGAACCAGTATAGCCAGTTGGTATCACAGGAAGGGTTTTGGGAGGGTCTTTCCCAATGTGATAGCTGAGCCAAGTGGAATACCTCTCCTCTTCTGCGTGAAAGAGTCCTGTATCTCCTGGCTGACGCTGAGGTTTCGGCCTTTTCTTATCTAATGCAGTTATGAACATGAAGCAGAAGTTAGGAAAAAAGTTGAAGGGTGCCACTGGGAAACAGAAACAGCACAGTGGCTGCTCAGTTTCTCAGCAAGGAACTGGGGAACATGGAGAAGGCTTGTATAGCATAACCTAACTGTAGAGTTCAAGTATAAGGTGGATGATGAGAGCAATCGTGCTTTTGGGAAGGATCTCCCAAAATCCAGCTTTCTGCAGTGAAGGTAGAACTCTTCCTTGTGCCTTTTTCTGCCTTAAATTATCACTGTCACAGCCCAGATCTGGGTAAAACCTACACATGTGACTTACTCCACACACTAGCCAGCCGTATTCAGTCCCCTAGCCCTTGCTGAGCTAGTCCCCTTTAGTTTAATAATAAATAACAGTGTTTATTGGAGCAAGATGTGGCTGGCTGCTGGTAATGTCATATCCAGTTTGCACAAATCTGCCAGAGAAGCGTGGAAGCTGCTAGGAGCTCTCCTCATGTAAATTCATTGCCTGTACTTCCACAGCTGCATGCCAGATAGGGAAGTCTTGTTTAAAGGAAAAGTAGATGAGTGAGCCTTACATCTGGTAGCGCAGGGAAGAGACAAGAGGCTTCCAAAGAGTATATTCCCTGTAAAGATCCTTTTGTCCAAAGCAAGAGGCTTCCAAATAGTTTATTCCCTGTAGAAGTCCCTTTGTCCTTCCTGTTCTTGACCTCTTGGGGTTTTTTTTGTTTTAGCGTCACCAAAATAAAATTCTCCTCTTGAATTCCCACGCGGTGCTGTGGGATTCCTGCAGGACTCCCGCAGAAGTGGGCTTTGTCCAGAGGACACAGGGATTCCCATCCTGCGGCAGAGAAAGGACCAGGATACTGCACTGCAGCAAGCACGGAACCCTTAAATTGTAGATATGGGGTGAGCGGACAGTTACGTATGTCGTACATCACAGGAGATGTATAGGCTGCCTTTGGGAATCACTTATGGTCTTTCTTGACCTTATATGTTTTTAAAGACAGTCTCTTCCCTACTGCTTCTACGGGCTGGAGGATCCTTCGGGGCTGAGGAAAAATGTTCATTGTTTTTTAGAACAAACATCTCCGCAAATCTTTCTGCCGATCATCACTGCCTGTCTAATGCCAATTAATTATTAATCTGTTTAGAGCTGTAGGTATGTGTGAGTAACATATTTAAGCACGGAAATTTGGACGGGCTCTATTTTCAAGCAGATCTGCACAGACGAAATGGCTGGCACCCCCCAAAATCTTCACTCTCGCTGCTCCCTCGGGGTCAGGGAGCGAGTCACTGCCTGCACCCTGGCTGCAAACACAGCTGAGGCTCTTACGAAGGCTTGAGGAGTTTTTCAGTCCCGCCCCTTGTTGAATACTTAACCTAACATGAATTATTCAGACTGAGCTGGCCCCCGCGGGGAGGAGGTTGGAGAGAGTGAGGATGGTTTTCCTGGAGAGGTGTTGCTGAAACCCCTGCTCGGGGCTGGGGAGGGTGGGAATGGGTTTAGCAGAAGGAGCCAGGGGACAACTGGAGGAATAAAGAGCAGTCAGAGAGGAGGAGGGGAGACAAAGGAAGGTTTCAGACAGCCAAAACTCCTGCCCTTTGCTTACCTGAATGGCTCCGGTGGGTGATTATTTTAACCAGGACCTTCGGGCAGCAACTGCCAAGTACAAATCCTTTTTCTTATGTGCTTAATTGAATTGAAAATTAAAAATGGACCAGCTCTGGCACTTGACTGGACTTTTATTGCCAATGTTCAAAAAGGAAACAGATAGCAGCTTAAGGACAAATAGGTTTCTCAGATCTTTGATATTTCTCAGAGCCATGTCACCAGATGGGAGAAGCAGTGGCACTGTATCGTGTAAAATGTTGAGAAAGCCTTAAAGTATCACAGGCTCGATATAGATCCAATTATGCTCAGGATGGTCTCCAGAGTCTAGGACTAGGATGTGTTATTCTAGCATACCACAGCAAACTATGAGCTCGCCTGAGAATGAAATACCAATGGAAAAAAAAATAAAATCACATTTCCATGATACCAAGACAATCCGGGAGGAGAGAGTGCCTGGGAACAGCATGTTATAGGGAGTTCATGTCTGTAAGGGAGCCGTGCTAATGATTTCCCAGTGGGTGGAACTGGAGAGGAAGTCTTATCTCCAGACTCCTCAGAGATAGTCAGTGGGAAACCACCGGCTCCAAAGCTAATTTTTCTGACTGACTAATAGAAGTGCAGAAGTCAAAGATATGGTATGTGTTATGTGTCAAAGTTAAAACAGTTTTCACCAAGCCTGAATCATAACTGCATTAAGTCAGGCAGAAAACCTGATAGGGAATGCAAGGATAATGACAAAAATAATAGGAAGAGAAATAAAAGATGCAATCCAAGGAGTCACCCAACTGCCTGAAATCCTACTATATTTAATTTGCTTCCGAGAGAAGTGTTCTTTTATGGCAGACAGACAAGGATACATCATTGGCTGAAGTAAATCAGCATGGCTTTTCTGAAGCCAGCAAAGCCATATTGATTTACATTACTTGATGGTCTCTGCTTGAAAATTCATCATTATAACGAATACTATAAAACTCCAGGTTTGTCACCGGAGGAGAGCCTGTAGGGATGACAGAAAGGAATCATCCTTCCTGCCTGAACAAAAAGATTACTCAGATGGGAAACTGTCTTGCACCAGTCTTCCTTCAGGATATGATGCCACACTGTTACGAGGAACAGCAGTAAGGGCAATAATCCTTGAAACCAGCTGAGGGGCCAAAAACCAGGAATGCCTGGCAGCTGGGAATGTCAAACAGGAAGGAATGGCAAAGAAAGAAGTCTTGTAAACAGGATAAGTGTATGAGTGTTTTACTGGCTGTATGCTCACGGCCGGAGAACTGCACAGATGGATGTCTACCACAGGGCTAGCAAAAGGAAGCTGGACAGTCTGCATGGAGTCTGTATGAGGAGCATGGTGAAGCCCCAGACTCACCTGGATAAGCGAGTGAAGGGCTAAATACTTTCTTTAAGGTCTGCTCTAGGCTGGAAGAGGAAGGTTGTTTGGAGATTTGGGCTTTGTAGGAACAGAGAGCTGACTTTCATTCATGGCCTGTTTTTGGAGGTAGCACATCTCCAGGGAATGGACAGTGTATGGGTTTGGGAATGCTACGTGCTCGGCCCCAGCAGGCGCTTGCCACGCTCCAGAGTCCTGCAAGTTATCAGCGATCTGGTAAACACGTCCTGATAAGCACCCTGTTTCTATTAATAGTGCCTTTCTTTTCGCAAACAGGGTTCAATTCTTCCTTTATCTCATTGTCTGAGTGGGGACTGTTAGTAAATGTCATCTTTATACATTTATTATATGCCACAGGAGTTTGCTTTATACTATAGTACAATTATACACAATGGAGGGAGTACAGAAGCTAAGCAAGCAAAATCACATAGGAATCCACAGAGCTTGTCTTTGCTGTGGTAAACACACACTAAAACCAGCAAGCTCATAATCAACATTATTTGTTATTCAGAAGACCTGCCGAGCCACGTCCATAAGCTATACGATGGTGGGGGAGGAGAATCTGCTCTTCCAAGACATATAGCAGATGGCTCATGTTTTATGAATGGAGAAGACACCACATGTGCCTATACATATACACACACATCAACACATGGGCACATGCCCAAGCTTAAGCGGTGAATGTCTTAGTCCAAAGTACTATTGTATCATGTGCATTTTGATAGGGAATTTGCTTTGGTTGCTCTTCTCAAGCTTTGACAGGTTGGTTTTTCCATCTCTTGCTATTGTGGCAGTAGCAATCTCACACTATTTACCTAAAAGTCTGCCTTCTGAAATACATCTGTTGATTCCTGCTCAGCCTAAACTGCCCCCCCACCTCCCCACTTTTTTATGTGCCTGTAGGAACCTGTCTGCATTTTTAAAAGCAGAAGAGAAATTACAGCCTATGATCTGATAATGAGACTGCAGCAATCTTGACTTTTGACACAGATGACCTTTACTTTCCCACCTGTAAAATTGAAAATCAAAATTTCCTTTGCTTTGCTGCAAGGCCTGATTTCCCAACTTTGATTAAGTCCTTGGAATGGGAGAGAATTGTGAAGTGCACAGAGAGGTAAATTAGCCTGGGCAAAAGAAGTATGCTTTAATGTGGCCAGACTGATTGAAGTAGCTGAGTTTGCACAAGTATTTTGAGACAGCACTGGGCTTTGCTGCCAGACCCTTTGCACTACGGGATTTCCCCTGAAAGTGTGGAACGTCAGGAGATTATCTGCCCAGCTGGATGACTACCAGACTTAACTGAACGTGTGCTTCAGCTTAATTGTCTTTGGTGCAACAACCACCTTGCTAAATGCAGAAATACAACGATATTAGAAAGTTATGCACCCCCAAAGGTAGAATTCTCACTGGTCATTAACTAAACAAACATGCAGACTTCTTACACACGTTTTTTTTGAACAGCACTGTTATAGTATGGATTGTATATTCAAGACTGAAAATGAAGCTGGAATACTTGGAGAGCCTCAGAGTGACTCAGCCAGTGTAAAGGATTTGTCACATCATCCCGAGGATATGACAGTAATTTATACTGATACAGGCGTGATGACAGTGAGCCACATCCCGCAGACCCTCCTGAGACAATACACCCCTTTTGCCAGAGAAGGTCTGCAAGAGAGATAATGATAGTCCTAGCATCTGAATCTGTAGCAAGTTGGCACGAGCCCAAAACAAATCCATAGATGCTTCCTTTACAAACCCTTGTATCAAATTGGATCTGTGGGTGGAAGAGAACGGGGGGCTGGATTGGGATCCAAAAGATGTGACTGTGGCTGGCCACAGGAACTGTCCTGAATGCCGGTTTTCCCGGGCTCACAGGGTAACCGCGTAGGGAGGGCATCTCCCTGCCCCTGGGGCTCTTCCCACAGGACGTCCCACGTGTGGCATGGCAGACCCAGCCTTCGGCTGAAAGTGTCTCTGGTGACTGCTGCTCTGCAGCACGGCTGGTGCTCAGCCCCTTTGAAGGCTCAGCCTGGCAGCCAGGTCTCATTTTGTCCCAATTTTCCTGGGTTTTGACATCCTTACACTTCCTCAGAAATATCTGAAACAGTGGGGAGCTTTTCTCCCCACTAGCTTACTTTTCAATTTTGCTCTTTTTTCCTAAGAGCTTCTCCCTGGAGCTCCCCAGCCAGACTGCAGAAAACTCCCAAACAAACAGTTTATTTAAATGACTTCTTACCCACTGGCCTCAAAGCCACATGCTGGGCAGTATGGCCACGGCCTCGGTTACCTTACTGAGGGGCTTCACGATCAGCCATGAGGGTTAACATAATGTCTGGTAACCCCATCTCTGCCACCGCGCTGTTCATAAACCCACAGTGTATATATATACATATATATACGTGTGTATATATGTATTTGTGTATGTGTGTTTATATTTATACAGTCAGACTATACAGAATGCATCCAGTGATTCTAAAACACAGGGAGAACAATTTGTACCCCAAAATTGCTTTCCTGTCTTAATGCTTTGTAGGTTAATTTAGGGTGCAAATTCATCCTGAATGACTTGGTGACGTGACAACACGATGCACTCAGCTGTTTGCTTTTGAGTATGAAAAGACTCAAGAGACATCTGTCAAGCTTTCCTACTGACTTTCCACTTACATCCATCTTCCACATTTTTGTACGTGGTCACAATGCACGGGGTTTGAAAACAGAAAAGTTGCAAAGCCAGAGCTATACAATGGTCTATCAAATAAAAATATGCCTCCAGATGTAATTAACAACTAAAGAATTTACACAAACTTCATACCGATGTACATGTATGTGTGTGTGTAGGTTTTAAACCCCGTGTATACAGAAAAAACCTGGGCATTGCCAGAAGGAAAGACAAAGGAAGCCATGTGCTCTTCCAGAGTCATCATCGTGCAGTACGGGTGGAGAAGAAAGTGGGATTTGATCCAAGTTTGGTGAAGGTGCTGATGTTCATTATCTAGAAAAGTGACATATTATCTCTTTCTCCATGTTTTTAATTCCAGCAGAAAGTTTCTTTCCCGTATGGTATTAAATGCAATAGCCTGAGTCCTGCTGTTTGAGCGAGGCCTCTGCCACCCCTACTTATCAGCTAGTTTCAAGGAGTGCCTGCTTTCCTGTATTTCTGTAATTTACCTTCCTATCAGAGGCTTGGGTAGCCCTGTCGAGAGTTAACCCTCTCCACTGGCATAGCTCTCAGGGTCACCAAAATACATAAGCTTTCCCACCATCTCTAGATGCTCTCCCCTGGGAAGTATCATCCTACATATATATGTATATATAGTATAGACATATAAAATTTGTAAAGTCTGGGAAGGCAACAGCTTCCATGACCTTACAGGCACAGAGCACGTGATGTTAGTGGGAACTTTCCCTGAAAGATCACTGCAAGCTTTGTCCCATGTGGATTACATGCCATGATTGTATACATTAAAGCGTTCGGAGTTTAAAATACACTCCAGATGCTTTTCCCTGCCCTTTCCTCCCACTCAGCTTGACTTTTCCCCAGTTGATTGATTCTCATAGTTTATATTCAGAGATTCACTATTTTGCTTACTTACCAGATTAGCCTTTATTGGTACACCAAAAGCTGCCCTGTAAGCCCGGGGAAATGCAACATCACACGCCGAGAAGCTGCGGTGTGTCAGAACGGGATGAGCAGTCAGACTGTGAGTGTTCAGCTGTACTCAGCACCAGACGAGCTCTGGATTTTGTGAAGTCAGCAGGAGTTTTCCCACCGATCCTAAAAGTACAGAATCAGGCCAGTGTTGGGAAGCACTGACAAATGCGATCTGTCAAAGAACTAGAAATTATTCCTTCTGTTATGATTTTGACTTCTTTTTATTTTTTTTCTTTTTGCATGTTTTTGCACTTTTCCTAAAACATGAGATTTTAGGCTGCTTTTGGTCCCAGGTCACCTGCTTGATTTGCCTTTTAAGTCTCCATTTCTTTGACTGCTTAGTGATAGGTAACCACCGCAAAGATCCAAAAATACCCCCCCTGTTTTTTTCCTGTCTGACTTTGCACAGCAGTTCACACCTTTCCTGCTCCCCGGAGGAGGAAGCAGCACGGTCTTGTTCTATAGAGAAGAGCTCACAAAGGCTGCTCTCTATGCACCAATTCTATATATAACATGTAAATACGAAAGGAGGAAGCAAACACACCTGGGATGTGACCCAAAGAGGGGCAATAGTTAAGAACACCCGTGGATGCAGAACAAACTGCGATCCCGTAAGTTACAGCATTTTGGTTTCATCCCATGGCAGTTTCAGTGCCAGTGAGATCCCAAGCAAGCTTTGGGATCTCTGGGCCCTCTTCAACTCTGGGAACTAAAAACTCGAGGCAATTTTATGGGATCCTCTTCACACATGCAGGATGGAGGCAAAAAGCGATACACCAAAATATTCAAAAGGATATGCAGGGAAATGCTGATATAAGGAAGAAGGAGGGCTGACAGGCAGCTGCCTTTTCAGGGTGATTGCAAAAAACCTCCACAACCCCCACTTTTGTTTGATTCATTCAAATAGTTCTTCCTATATCTAGTTATTTACATATTAAGAGAAATAATATTATTCATGCCAGTGATGAACATAGTTACACAACAGATGTACTAAGATAAAAGAGCATTTCTTCTGATGCTTTAAAATAAGAACTATATATATATATTCCTAGCCTCAAATATAGCTGGTTGTAGACACCACATATAAAGCATCATCTGTCAAGGACCAGAGCACATTAAAGAGCTGGATTTGCCTGCCTTGTCCTGCCTTGCCATGCCTATCCTGGCCTTTCATCAGCCAGCAGCGACCACTCCTCTAAGCTCTGCTGCGACATGGGCCTCTGAAATTGATTCTGCACAGCTCTCTAAGGAGGGAATTCTGTTTATTGCTGCGTAGGGTCACCAGTGATATCACAACTCAAGATCCCTTGAGGTCTGCTCAGGATCTCTTGGCTGGTATCTCATGCAGGCTTGCTCAGGAGATTTCTTTGACAGACCCCATCCCACCTACAGGAGAGTCGCTTGTTCCCCAGCTCCTTGGCAGAAAGCAGTCACATCCTTTTCTCCATATAACCCCTAGAACCATCATTGATGTTTTAGTGAACCACATGCACTAATGCTGTCTTTACTTGGTTTTGTGATTTTTTTTTTTTTTTAGTGTGAAAGAACTGTTTTGATTGCTTGTGGGCCAGAAGAAGCAGCACAACTGCACTGAACGTATGCAACTCGCTGGCACAGTAGACCAAAGTAAATACAATCTGCAGTGCATAGGACAAAGGGAACTCCAAAATCATCAAGCCTGATCTTCACCTGTCATAGGTCCCATGCTTTTCCTTGCCACTTTAGCCCCACTTGTTATTATGCAGCAACATTATTTTTCTATTCTCTCTGTCTCAATTCTTTGCTCCTGCACAGACAGTATATTCTCCTTGCACCAGCTTTGTCTTCTTAGGCTGAGGAAAACATGGTATTACCTGCTGCACTTATAATATATTCTTTTTATATATATTCTTAATATAGTCTTTATATATAACGTTCCTAATAGTCTTTCTCTCTTTCAGCTCAAATTCACCTTTCTTTAACTTGTATCTCCTACTGTACACAGTGGTACAGATGATATCTCTTTGATGCCTAATGTGGTGGCATTAATACTTCTCCATTTCTGCTAGACATACCGTTTACGGATCGCATTTGCATTTTTCACAGCCTCATCAGATTGGTAAGCTCTCATAATCAAGATGATAACTAATACTATCAGGTCCTTTTCTTCCTTTGTCCTTTCTACATAGTCCCCCTGGTTTATAGCAGAAAATCTTGCTATTTGTCTGGATATACATGATTCCTGGCTTTCAAGCTTTTGCATGTAATTCCATTTCTATTATGGGAGTCTGCAAAGTCATTCATTTTTTCCCCTTGTGATATTTAAACCCTTGTACCTAAGTGTCTTTAGCACATTTCAATAGCACACTCTCACTTTGCATCAAATTTATTTGTGAAAACATTAAATAATATTAGTCCCAAGACTGAACCTTGAAAAACTCTGCTCATAACCTCCCTCTAGCCAACAGTTCTCTTATCACTTGCTTCATCTTCTGTTTATCTGCTCTCTTCTACCTTACATTTCCTATCCCAGTGCCAATCTTTACTAATGGTTTCCAATGCAATGAAGTACCATAGGCTTTATAGAACAATAGGTATACCTCCTTTGTCTGAAAAATCAATCCCATCAAGAAAAGATATCACATATAATATACCTTGATAAACCTGTGGGGTTTTTAGTCTTTTCTTTTTTCTCCATATTTTTTATTGTTCTTACCTTTACAGTCTATTCTAAAGCCTTATCTGCCAGAGACCACAACAATTACCCACCAGCGTTACTGAGACCAGAGTGATGACCCACCACAGCACAGACTATATTCCCATTTTCTTAGAAAATGTGGCATGAAAGGCCCCATTTGCTACTCTCTTTTCCAATAGAACCACCTCTGAATGTGAAAATGTCCTGAAGACCCTTGCTACTGGGCTAGCAGTTGCACATCCGTATTATTTTTGGATGATGGGCTCTAGCCCAGAGGCTCTGTCCTTTTTGACCTGAGCTCCTTCAGTTCTCTGAATTTTGCTGTTCTTGTCCTTGTTGCAACACTCTCAGGTTAATTGGTGATGCTGCCTTTACCTCCTTGTTTTGTATCGACCTTCCTATTGAAGGCACACTGAAAACAGTCACTGAGTTTATGCATGGTGTCAACAGTGTCATAGACTCATGCTCATTGCCTCCCCCTCCAGCTGAACAGTTATGATCTGAATCCTCCTGGTCAACTCACTTTGTGGGACTTGGATTCTCCAGACCACACTAACTCTTGAGGTCACCAACTCTTGAAGTTTTTTCCCATGCTTTGGATATCTTCATAATCTTGCACTGCGTCATGCACTGTCTGTGGTTCTGACAGAAATACCCCAGCCCGCAGGTAAAAAGTTAAATTTCTCCACAGAGGCTGTCAGATTGCCCCAAGCATAGAATCATAGAATCATTTCAGTTGGAAAAGACCTTCAAGATCATCGAGTCCAACCATTAACCATGCCCCCTAAACCATGCCCTGGAGTACCCTGTCCACTCGCTTTTTGAATACCTTCAGGGATGGTGACTCAACCACTTCCCTGGGCAGCCCGTTCCAATGTTTGACAACCCTCTCAATAAAAAAATTTTTCCTAATATCTAACCTAAATCTCCCTTGCCTCAACTTGAGGCCATTTCCTCTTGTCCTATCTCCAGCCACCTGACAGAAGAGACCAGCACCCACCTCACCACAACCCCCTTTCAGGCAGTTGTAGAGAGCGATAAGGTCTCCCCTCAGCCTCCTTTTCTCCAGACTGAACAACCCCAGATCCCTCAGCCGCCTCTCATAAGACTTGTGCTCCAGGCCCCTCACCAGCTTGGTTGCCCTTCTCTGGACACGCTCCAGCACCTCCATGTCTTTCCTGTAGTGAGGGGCCCAAAACTGAACACAGGACTCGAGGTGCGGCCTCACCAGTGCCCAGTACAGGGGACGATCACCTCCCTGCTCCTGCTGGCCACACCATTTCTGATACAGGCCAGGATGCCGTTGGCCTTCTTGGCCACCTGGGCACACTGCTGGCTCATATCCAGCCGGCTGTCGACCAGCACCCCCAGGTCTTTCTCTGCCGGGCAGCTTTCCAGCCACTCTTCCCCAAGCCTGTAGCGCTGCGTGGGGTTGCCGTGACCGAAGTGCAGGACCCAGCACTCGGCCTTGTTGAACCTCATACAATTGGCCTCAGCCCATCGATCCAGCCTGTCCAGATCTCTCTGTAGAGCCTTCCTGCCCTCCAGCAGATCGACCCTGCCTCCCAACTTGGTGTCGTCTGCAAACTTGCTGAGGGTGCACTCGATCCCCTCATCCAAATCATCAATAAAGATATTAAACAGAACTGGCCCCAACACCGAGCCCTGGGGAACACCACTCGTGACCCGCCGCCAACTGGATTTCACCCCATTCACCACGACCCTCTGGGCTCGGCCATCCAGCCAGTTTTCCACCCAGTGAATAGTGCACTTATCCAGGCCACGAGACGCCAGCTTCTCAAGGAGTATGCCATGAGAGACAGTGTCAAAGGCCTTGCTGAAGTCTAGGAAAATAACATCGACAGCCTTTCCCTCATCCACTAGGCGGGTCACCTGGTCACAGAAGGAGATCAGGTTGGTCAAGCAGGACCTGCCTTTCGTAAACCCATGATGACGGGGCCTGATCCCCCTCTTATCCTGGAGTTGCCATGTGAGTGCACGATTCTTAATATGCCTTATCTCTTCTCAGATTTAATATTTTTGTTCAGAAGCTCCCACCCCTCTTTTCACCAGGAGAAGCTGACCTGCAAAGCCCTGCTGCCCTGATCCCAGTTGGCAGAGTCAGTACCAGGCTGAGCGTGGGCATCGTTGGACACCTCAATTTAAGTGGCAAAGTGGTAGTGCCTGTCCCTCATTGTAAGCAATGGAGATCTAATAATACAGCCAATGAAGTCCAGAGGTCTCTTCAGCTCCTCCTAATGATAACACTTAGGGCTCCACTGAATTGCCTTGACACAGGTCTCTAGTGACATTTGAGATGCTCAAAGTGTCTCATGTGGCCTCCAACTACCAGTCCAGAAATAAATAGTACTGAACTATGACAGATGCTGCACAGTTCAAAGGAAAAGCAGGATTAGGAAGGAGTAAACAGGGAGTAAGTATCCAAATATTAGAATTTACAGAATATTTTTCTACTAACAAGTAAAATGAACTTTGTGCCTTTGTTCTCCAGAATAACTTTTTTTTTTTTCCCCCACAAGCCCACAAGTGATTATTTGTGTAGCTCATCTGGTCCCTCAGGGTTTCTCAGGATGTTGCAGGGAATACGGATGGTTTGAGATGCTTCCACGCAGTTGTGCTGCAATATGCTTATGTGCTCACTTCTCTTACTCAGAAGCAACGGTCCGGAACACTATACATTTTACCACTGGAATGCTTAAAGTCACTACTTCATATGCACTTACATCTCCCACTCATACGGCACCAGGGAATGATGAAATAAAGGTCCTGAAATGCAGCTAGTAGAACATAACTGTGTTTCCTTATCTTCCACAATTTGTAATTAATTTCATTTTTTGTTTTTGCAATTTGTATTTGTCCTGGATTTTTACACAGGTCTATGCATCGCTCTTTTTGGCCACGTCAGAACAATCGAGATTTATAGAAGTCAAATGATATACTACTGACTAAAAAGCCGTCAGGTTTTGACAAATACGTATTCTGGTCCAAAGAGCAAGGATCTGCTCTACCAGAACTCTTGTAATAAGCTGTGATAGCACATCCCACTCCCTTGCCAAGGAAAGCAGGGGCTTTTTCAGCCTGCTGGCAGGGGTGCTGATGGGGGTTCTCATCGGCCGTTCTCTGTTGGGGCTGGAGGCAGAAGAGCCGGTCAGGAAGGGTTTTGTGACTACGGAAGAAAGAGCGGGATGTGGAGAGAGTAGTAAGGTCTATCGTGCCATAAAGAGTGGTTCTGCTTTTTTTTTGGCTTTGGAGCATGTCTTGAGCTGGCCAGAGGCCAGACCAGAGTGATTTCTCCGTACCTGAAACCAATCTGTTCTGGACCTCTGCAGTAAATGCAGAGGATTCAGTAACTGAAAATGCAAAGGGTTTCTTCCCTCTACCAACTGTGAAAACAGCCAAGTGCTAACTCTGCCCTCACAGCACTTAATACATTGATTAAAGATTATTATGGCATCAGGATGATCTGAGGAAATGCAGTAGGCCTATCTAGTTACAAAACAGGGATAGGATTACGGCATTCTTGCATTTTACCCAGAAAATGGCAAGATTTCCTTTCACACGACATGCACCTTTTTACTCTGGAGATAAATATGTGTTAAAATTAGTGACGACGAGAAACAGAAAACAGTATCAAGGTTACCTTTTGTAGGTAGATGTCATACTTTATATTAGGATATTAAGCATTAATTCTCCCTGCCATCCTTGCCTTCCCTATATCCTCAGACTATCACTGCTACAAGAACATCTCTAATATACTCATACTAATATATTCACCTACACAGTTTTGTGAGGATTTCTCTTCTGTGTATTTTCTAGATGGGGAAAAAGGGGGTTCTTCTTCAGCCTCAGTCTGGAGGAAATTTGCAACAACCCAGATCCCATAAAAGAATTCTGACTTTTTTTTTTTTTTAATGACTAAAACTGACTAAATCTTCTTAATAGTATTTTGGTATATTTTCAAGTCGGAAACCATTCTATTTCTGATTAATTCATACTGCCATGTGAGTCCTAGAGCTATGCAGACAAGCTGAATGCACCACACTACAGTATCTGTGTCGTAAACCTAAGGGTATTCATGGACTTTTCAAGTGAATGCACATTCATACGTGAAGTAGGCAACACACAGTGAATGAGCTACATTATGTGAATGTGCTCAACAGCTGAAAAATGAACTATGTCATGGATTTCAGCTTCATGGAGTGAGCAGCTGAATTTGACGGTGACACTGAAAGATTGTCCTTCTGTGTGACTCAGTTCGATTCACTGGCCCGACAATGCCCTCTTCTTTGTGAACCCTTCACACCTGTAGATGCACAACACTAACAAAGGTCTAATTCTGGCAGTTAGCAAAATCCAAACTATTAGCACGCCGGAGTAAGTACAGCAGTTTTTCTGATGTCGATGTTGTTTGCAATGCTCAATGTATGTTGAAGAATAGCGTTAGACTGATGCATTCTTTGAATGCTCAGTTCCAAGATTTAATGTCAGAAAATAGTCATGTTGAGTTCGATAGACTCTCAAGAAAATTGTAGAAAATATACAATTCCTAGACTGTAACACTGCAAACCTGAAGCCAAATAGAATAGTAACTGTTTTCCCCCTTAGGCCACCTTGTACTAAATTCTTTGCAAGATAAATAACAGCAAGCCACTAAATAAATACTACAGATTTCTTGGGAAATCTAAGGTGACATTCCCGAGTCAAACCACAGGAAATCCCTATGGACTTTAACCATAGATTTTCTAATCGATATACCCCCAAATAAATATTGAAACCAAAACCAGAGATGACATTCTCCTTGCTGCTTGAGCTCTACACTGAGCTGTCAGAATATTAAAACAGTCTGTACCCAGGTTGTTTATAAAGAGAATAGTGGCTGTCACTGAGCTAAAGGAAAAAGGGAAATAACCGTCTACCTGAAAGCATGAGGCTTGCTTCTTACTAACCAACTTTTGCCACGATCCCCAGCTTAACTGTAAATCAGAGTTTCTAAAGGAAAAGGGAAATAAATCATTCCACATGGAAGAAAAACTAGCCCAGGTTTATATTGCAGTAGAAATGCCAACACCGTCTTGGAACTCATTTTTAGAAATAATTATACATGAAAATGCCACTGAGAAACAATAAATCTTTGAACCCTCTTGCACATCCCCAGAAATATGCAAGAATTTCTTGAAAGCCTCTAGAAGTCATGTGTGAACTATGGGGCCAAAATAAAGATTCAGCTGAGATGCTGACGCATATTGCTGGTTGTATGCTGATAAACAATGTGTTCTGCGTTCCTGTTTGGGATTGGATTATATAGTTGAAACACACAAAAAAAATAGAGAAGTGCTTGATTCAGAGAACAGCAGTTATCTCAGGTAGTGACCTAGCCTGGAAGCTAGGCTGTTAAATTCCTCTCTATGTGATCAGTGACGCAGCCCAAGACCCAAAATGTCAAATGAAATAACACATGATTCAGAAAAGCTTCTGGAAGGGCCCAGTCAAAAAGAGCAGAGAAGCTGGAAGAGGCCATGCCAGGACAACAGAGAAGAGAAGAGAGTTTTTGTTTCTGACTGCTGCCTTTTCAGGAAAACCTAAGTTTAAGGTCTGTGTGTTTCTTGAAGTAGTATGGATTTTTTTCTTTTTTTTTTTTATATCAACATTTTCCTCTAAGTACAAAAATAGAGAATGAGTGTTGGCTAAATCAAATGCATAGAATGGATTGTGCTCTGGGTGCCTGTTTAGATACATCATGGAAGGAGATTTGATTTCAGCCGTGGTGGTAAAGTACGTACCTAAAGAGGCACTTAATTTAGGAGAAGTGGTTTGTGAGGTACCAGCATTTTAAGTGCCTGTGCCAGCTGGCTGGCACGCCATCCCTGCTGAGCTGGACATACCTAAAGGGGCACGTAGAACTGGGAGCAGCCTTCTCTGTGCAAATCTCACTCGCATTTCTTGGCCTGTGCTATTGGACTATGGGCTGAGGAACATATCTGTGAAATGCCTCTTCTCCACTTCCAGAATTCACCTTAAGGCAATATACTTAACTTCTGCCTTCAAACTGCTAAGTTGGAGTTTAAAATAATCCTCTTCAGGGATACAAATACATGGAAATCATTGTGACAGCTTTTAAAGCTGTCTGAAGGATGATGTTTGCTGCCATTTTTCTCTTTCAAGTGCCAGTTACCAAGTGGAACCCTTTTATTTGGCAAAGATGTATCTGCACTATGTTGGAAGATACTTTGAATTAAAATTAGTAGGAATAAAAGCAAGGACAGCCCAGTAGTGTCATTTACTTAATATCAGTTGAGTCATTTTATATCTACATATCTGTGACCAGAGCATTTGGCAATGCCATAAAGCAACACAAACTTCAAAAGTTCAGTCTTCTAAAAATTTCAACTGTATGAGCCTGCTCAGTATGTGACAGTGGGTAAAGAAGATGGTGAGGGGTGGGAAGGTATGAAGGATTAGCATTGGAAGCATAATAAAAGATATCATTAACACGAATCTTAAAAGATTAATTTTGTGATTCCTAAAAGCAGGCTGCAGACGTCTGAAAGGTGGACTCAGGCAGAGACGCGGTGAAAAGGTTTTGAAAAAGCGAGAGGCTCCTGTTAGCTGTTCTGCCCTAAGTTAAGTGGGAAGGCATGAGCCCAGGAGATGTGCAGCCCTCTGCTCTCCATCCATCTGAGGCAGAACACGAGAGTATCCTCACTCAACAGGACCTCCACTAAGCACCTGCATAAATGCTCTTTTACACCGGTCCAGGGCGCCAGGCCACTTCTTCCCAGCTGTGGCTCACTGCAGTCAGAGCCGTTAAAACCAAAGATGAAGAGGACTGCTGAGTCCCAGGCAAGCACAGGGTGACACCACAGCTGCTAGGAGAAGCTCATGGTTGCAAGGGCACGCACGGTCCAGAGACGTGGTCAAACCAGCAGCACGTTGCCTCATGAGGGATGCCAATGAACCACCTGAGAAAAAAGGACACCATCAGGTTCCCAGGGACGTGGTGCAATTCACAGGGAGATGGAGACAGGAACTGACTTCCTTGTGCAAAAAACTGCTCAGAAGTCCTTCTTGCAATTTAAACAAAAATGGCTTCTCGTCATTTGTTCTCGCAGTGTTAAAGGAGAGGGAAAGAAGTGAACAGCAAGCAAGGAGAAAGGCAAGGGGAGAAGGCTGGCTCTTTTTAGAGGCAGAAAAAGAAGAGCAAGAATGACAAGACCGCAAAGAAGCAAAACCCCCAGCAGTCTCAGCCAAAGGTATTACCATTTCCACCGTGTGCTGGCCTGGGGGCCTCGTAGGGCGAATCTTCGTAAAATCAAGACTGGTTCATGTTTCACCGGAGTACCGGGGAACCAGGCATTTAAACCTGACCATACCACTGAGCTGCTCAGCACGTTGGAGGAGCTGCTGCTGCTTCTCTGGTCCTCTGCTCCTCCGCTCTGCTTCTCCTGCCCTTTTGGCCCAAGAATTTTTGGGGCAGGCACCTCTGGACTCCGTGTTTGTGTAGGGTGTGGGGCACGGCAGACACCCCCCCTCTCAGTCCCACCGCCTCCTTTCCTCTGGGTGCTGTTGCAGTAATGTAAGACAAGCTGGGCACGGGCATAGACGCAGACCAGGAAAAATCGTGAGAAAGAACTACAATGGCCCGACTCATTTAAATGCCAGGAATCTTCAGGTACATTATGTATTCAACTTATTGTTGGTTTTATGGTCAGGAGCCAATTTTGCCTTAATGAAAATAAAGTGCTGAAGTACAGAGGCTATGCAAATGGAGATTAATACATACTTTAAAAAAGGTTATTTAACATTTTTACCACTTTAAAACTATAATGCTTTTTGATTTTGACCATTTTCAGGATTATTAGCTTTGCTCAGATTTAAAACAAGAAATTTATACGTATGAAATGGAAAGACAACCTTGCAAAAAGTATTGCAGGAAGTGCATTGCAGAGTGAGGAATGTATATGGATGCTGAAAGACTCCATATATTTAAAGATAATCATTTTGGGGATAATGATGACTAAGTCATCATCAAAAACTGCGTGTCTGTGTGTGTCAAAATAAGAGTAATAAATGTAGTCATAAGGCAAATCTGTGTGACTGAGTAATGAAGAGACTGAAGAAGACCTAATAGCTGGAATAATGATGGCTGGGAGGGTTGCTTGTTATGATAATATGTGGTTTGCTTAATGAGGAACAGGCACAATAAAAGAGTCAAGATATTGCACTGTATGTTATAAACCAAGAGACTGAGGAAAGATGGCCAAAGATGGCATGCAGGCAGATTTCAAATAGCTTATGGTGCATACTCAGTGCATTGTAGAGAGGTGTTCCCGCAAGGGAGGGTTAGAGGCAAGCAACGAGTTTCCAATTCCAAAATGCAAAATGGTTTTGGAAAGGTGGTACCTCACGTGCAAGTATTTCAGTGAGAGTTTTGCCGTTAACTTCAGGAAGTTGAGCATTTCTTCTACAGATGTTTATGACCCAAAATTGCTCTAATACTGAGCAATGGCTTAGCATGGATATCCTGATATGTCAGTTGTGAAATAAATTATCTGCCTCGAACTTCTCCGTTAAGAGAAGCGATGAACCACGCTCTAACTGCATTGGTAATTTTCCCTATGTAGATAAATAATTTCCCTCTAGATTTCAGTGAAGTCTTTACTTTGGCCCCGTGATAAGAGTGTCATGATGATTGAATGATTTTTCTCAGTTGGATATATTAATAACTGAGATATTATTTATTTCTGAAAGTACTATAATTTACTCAACATGAAATGCATAAGAATTCTTCAGTATCAGTCACCAGTAATAGATTATCATTATCCATTAGTTATCACTCTACTGTCAAAAGTAACTAGTGAAGAATATTAATGTTTGGGAACAACCCGTCTTGTCCGCGATGAATATACCCAGTTTCCCATGCTGTGCAAGTCAAATATGACGTTAGAGATCAGTTCGAGTATTGCTGGACTATTCGCAGGGTCTGGCTTGCTGAAGGATCAAATCATGGAGCGGATCATTATCTGCACCGAGTTCCCCTTAACGTTTCTCAAACAGGGACGAGGTTAATAGTTGAGAGCATGGGCATCGCCCTTGCTCCATCCTCCGTCCACAGCCTCTCGCAGCTTTGAATGGATAATCGCACCAGAGAGCCCGGGTTTGTGCATGCTTACGCTCAACTATGTACCCTTTGGTTGTTGTGTTTACTTGAACAGGGCTGTTAATGAAACTGAAGATTTGCTGAGGTATCTGCAGGGTTGGGTGCCTAATGAACAGAATTCTTAATGGGCCATAAATCCAATCAAAATTTTCATACCATGTAAGCAAGCAGTGCAGTTTGTGAAAAACAAGAGCCTCCCTGAAAGCTACTGTTATGCAAATATCATCACACTCGGGGCATACATTAAAGCAGCCCTCGAACTGCAGCTTTTTGGCTTTACACAGGAAATAAAATGAGATCAAAACAGGAGGGAATAATACTGGTCGATTTGCAAGATAAAGATTAATAAAAGAACTCATTGTGTGCTTTACATGGAAATTTTATGGTTACCTTGCTGTAAATTTTTTTAAAAGACCTTTTTTTAACTTTCTGTGCCAGAACTATGATTCATTCACACAAAAAGGCTATATGAGAGGCACAATTTTTTAGTTCATTCAGGCTCTCCTATTCAAAGGAGAGAGGCTTTTGTGAGATCCACTGTTGTTCAGAGAGGGAATTAATTTTATTAGCAGTGTGTCATTCACAATGTGCCTTACACATCTACCAGCTTCCTCATTTCATTTTTTTTTCCAATTTGTTAGCGCTGGAGTGGTTTGGGATTCTCGGTATGAATAAAACCCATTGTATGCTTCCTATACTCTCACCCCGGGGTGGTATTTCCTTCTGACCAAAGACACAGGACTCTTAAAAATAGAAAGGGAGCGCACACAAAAAAGGAACACCGTGCTTCCAGGATGTCAGCGTTACCAACCGATTTAACCACAAAAATCTTCCTGCCTCATCCTTTCCTGTATCTTTACGTGTTGTTCTTAGCACTGAAAACTCAGGAGCTTTTCCTAGACCTTTTGTTTTCTTTGCTAAAAGCCGCGTGCATGTTGCTAGAATTAATTCCCGCATTTGGGAGAACATCGGGGCCGTTTGCTACAAAGCGAAGTTTCATTATTCGCAAATCCTGGTAGGATCACATGGAGCGTGGGGTGTCTCCGTGGTCTCTGGCAAGCAGACACAAGCAGCCGCAGCCAGCCTGCCCTCTTCTAGCTCCCAGACAGCTGGAGTGGGAGGACAAGAGGCCCGTGTCTCCTCGCAAAGGATGCTGCTGTCATATCGCCGGTGCCCAAAATAGGCTGTAAGCAGAATTTGGGTATCTCAGTTTAAGTAAACAAGCAAGCCAGCCCTTTCTGCGTTTCTGATTATATCAGCACTCACATATAGGTGACAGATTTCTGTACTGCATCAAATATATATCAAGCATGTGTAATAATTTGGTTTTCATCCTCATAAATTAAAAGTCCGGTGGGAACTGCTAGTGATCATCTCTCTGACTGTCTGCATATGGCAGGCTGTAAGTTTTCCTCAAATTAATTGGAGCAAGAGCATCTGTTCTAGGAAAAATTCAATTGATTTTAAAATTTCCAGTACTGTAGAAACCAACAAGCTGAGCAGACTTGGAGAACCCACATACTTAATGATTTGTGCCCTGTGTCTCATCTGAAGTTTTCTATTTTCAACACCAGGCTGCTGCCTGCTGTTATACTTTTCTTTGCAGAATAAAGAGCCTTCGAACTCCTGTTCCATAAGTCAGTAGTTATAGACTGTGATCATATTTCTTCCTTCTGCTTAGGTAAAACTGATGGAGCTGCTGGATCATTTCATTATTTAGCATGCTTTTCCTATCACATTCCTTGGGTTTTGGCTTTTTTCTGAACTCTCCTCATGTTCTCAATGTCCTTCCTAACCAGGGTGCAGGTAATGGGTAGTCCACTTTGGCAACGGTCATGCGTGATGCGGGGATGATGGACGCGCTCTCCTCCTCCTCCTTCTCCTGCTCCTCCTGGAGCCTGTCCTGGTTCTACAGCCTCTGATCACAGCTTGTTCAGACCTGCTGGTGCAGGATGGGCTATTGAACAGCAGCAGGCATATTTTATGATGCTCAGGTCTTTTTCAGGGTCTCAGCCTACCTGCAAGATCGAGTTCTGTAAATGTAACCTATGTTCTGCAGTTGCAGGTTATCAATTTCGTATTTGGCTGTGTTAAAATGCCCATGGGTTTCTTGTGTCCATGCTAGTACATGATTTTTTTGCAACCTCGAAGTTTCTCAGTCATGATTTCTTTTTTTTTCTTCTTCTTTTTTTTTTTTTCTCTCCCCAAATCACTGATTAAAATGTTCAGTAGAAAAATGTCAGGATTGATCTTTGTGGGGCCTTCTTAGAAACCAATCCACTCCTGAATAATTCCCCATTTACACATGCCTTCAGGGAACTGTCAAACAGCTTTTAATCCATACTGCTAGGAGAATAGCATTAATTTTGACACTATTCATGCCCCAGTGGAAAGGAGCACATTCCAGGACTGCCGTATTTGACCATAACAAAGTTGAATCTGCAGCTGTATTTGAGTTTTCATGGGATTCAAATAGCAGACAGCTGGCTGGCCATCTCAGCTTGTTCCAGCTTAATATTTCCATGGTTTTTTGAAAAGGAAAGGCAGACCTCTGCGGTGATGTGTTGCCAACGTTTTAAGTCAGAGGTCCCATAAAATGTTCCCAGCTTGGTGTGATAAATCTAAATTAGCCTTTGTAAAAAAAGAGAGAAAAAGAGCTGTGGAACCTTTTAATGTATTTTAACTCTTTATGTGCTTTCCTGTAATACAAGGATAGCATGGCAAAAAAGCCTGTCTTAGATATAACGCATACAGCTATAGTCTGCTGTTGGTAAATACACTGAGGCTATTTGCAGAGCCCAGTTTGTGCACTGGTAGATGGGGTTTGGGGGAGAAGAGCTGCCAAGTGTTTTCTGCAGAGAGGTTTTGCTTTCAGTCCGCCAGACCCTTTGTACACCCCGAGCTGTCCCAGTGACAAACTCTCCGCTCCCTGGAAGCAACTGGGATGCACTCCAGAAACCATCCCTTCCTGGGCAGCAGAGAACTATATACAGGGAAATATATGCTATATACTTCCCAAAGCTTCCCTTGGGTTTGAGGCAATGCGTGAACAGTTGAGGGTGCCACCTCCCTCCATGAAAACAGGCGGTGGGAGAGGGGCAGGCGGGGGGGCGAGGGGAGAAGTTTCTAGGCAGGGCTCCGGCTGGGGCAGGGGGGGATGCTCTGGGTACCACCCAGCTCTTCCAACGCAGTTCTTTCTCAGCGCTGGGAGAAAGCAGCTACGTGATGGGTTGGGTTTTTTTTTTAGTGTTGTCAGATGACATCCTGCAGTGCGTCACTGGGTTAGCCACAACCACAGTCAGGGACAAGGGGAAAGATGCTTGGCATGAAAAAAAAAACTGGTTCTTTTACTTTTCAGCCCGTAAATATTGTGACTGAGGCTGTACCTGCTAAAATGAGCAATTTTTTTGGTGGGAGATAACACTAGTAGGTGGAAGCAGCAGGTAGGTCGGCAAACCCAGCCTGAGGGTCCTGCGCTTAACTGAGCGACTTCAAACTGAGTGGAAGAAGATGTCTCTCTTGGGCTGAGATAGTCTAGCTGTCACTTATGAGAATTATTCCTACCTTGAAGCATAATAATCCATGAATTGTTTATATAAAAAAAAATCAAATTTTCCCTGAGAATGGAGGATACAAAGGCACTGTAAACTTCTTGAAAACAAGTCAACAAAACACAGGCAAACCACATGGCATGCAAAATTCAGCATCTAGACCTAGACAGGTGAAAGCTGAGCAGGCATTTCCTTCCTCACCCAAATTACCACTGGAGATCATCTATCTTAATTTTATAATTGTAAGCCTGACAGCCACTAACCTTGTCACACTGGAATAATTACATAAGAGGAGTAGTAATCCCCTCCAAACTTGAGGGAAGCAATGAAGGATGTTTCCTACTGAGTGTCCACTTTTCAGGAAAGACAGCAAAATCAAATACATGAAATAGAGTAGCTGAACATGCCTCATTTTTCTTGGTCTTTCTAAAAAATAAAAATATCCTTGCTCTTTCCTGTAAGAACACAGACTGGTTCATTTGTGGAACAGATTACTATGCAATTGCAGCTACCAAAAAAAAAAAAAAATTAGAAATTGCCTATTGCTCGCCTATAATGGACAAAATTGCTCTTTGCAGCAAGTAAAAACAAATTTGGCACATCACTCACTTGTACAACGTTTTTCTGCTGCTTGCCTATCCCACGCACTAGATACATGTGTGTCAGTTGTGCTTGCGTCATCTTTAAAAGCCTTAATGACTGACTCATTTTTGCACGGCATGTGGCGAATGTAGGCTGGACTTCGGCGGGCTTTCAGAGCCAGGGAACAGGAGGAGGCTGCAGTGAAAGAATGGCTGCAGGGAAGCAGGCACCAGGAGGGCGGCGGGATGGGCAAGATTCGCCCCATCCAGTTCTGCTTCTTGTTTCCCCCTCTCGTTTTGGCTGCTCTGCGTAACTAGCTCGCAGCCAAGCATCCTTTTCGCAAACAGATGAGCTGACGGAAAACCATGCTGCCTCCAGCTGAATGCCATGACTTCTCCGAGGGTAGTTACCGCCTCCCCCTCCTGCTTCTGCCAGCAAAAGGGATGGCAAAAGCACATCTTCGGGGACTTCAGGAGAGCTCTGCAGTTGCCTGCTCCCAGCTGGTTGTACCAACCCAGCTCGCCTACGCCGAGGCAGAGGAGGGAGCATGCACAGAGGAGGTAACCACAGCTGGCACGGCCACATCTGCAGAACAACGTTGGTCCAAGTCACCATTCTCTAATATCTTCTCACGCGGGAAGTCACCTGATTGTTTTGGGGGGTGTAGCATCAGTCATTACACAGTGTCCCAAGGGAAGCAGTGTCCTGTTTCCTGTCCCAGGCTTCCTTACTATCATCATCACTGTAACTACCATCATCACTGTAACAGCTGATCAGCGATAAAGACAATTATTCTTATTACTCAGAAGTCCTTGTCAAATTGGACAAGTTGTGCCGGAGTCAATACCTCCCAAAGCCAACCCCTGATTCCTACAAAATGGGGTACCTGGAGGGACAGGCACCTACAGCAGCAATGTCTAGCTGTGAGTGTAAAGTCAGACGGATAAAACCTATTCACTTACACGGCTTTGAAAGAGCAACAGAGACTAGCTGGCTTGCCCACGATGGGCTCTAATGAAATCAGCATGAGGTACCAAATTTCTGACTCTTCCATGCATCTGTTGCACATCTGCTGTGGCATTGCTGCGTGGTTACCTCGCTTTGGTGGCCAGAGGGCAAGGTCCCCCCGAGCATCCTCCGTGGGACTGCCATCCCCCGTGGGACTGCCATCCTCCATGCTGCCATACAGTGGGTGCCATTTGGGCAGAGGCTGGGCACAGCTTCTTCTCACCCTTTTGCTAACACACCTCAGCTAACACACTTGCAAGAAGCTCATTTTCAGGAAGAGGGGACAGACATCCCTGCTCGGTTTCTGGCTTCTCTCCTGGAGCAGCAACAGCATCAATTAACATCAGCAAAGATGCCAGTTAATTAGCGGTGGTAGGCTGGAGGACACTGACACCTTTCCTTTCTACGTCCTCTCGAGAACAGATTAATCCCAGGCAGGTCAACCAACTGTGTGGCAGATGGCCACGGATTTTCCTGCCGCTCACCTTGGCTGGGGCAGACCTGGCGGCTCGGCACTGCCCGTGCTGGTGTCCAGCACCACCTTCCCAGTCTGTCATTTGGCCGCACGGAATTCGGGGTGAGACGTTCATTTATCAGCTTATTTTTGGAGGTGTAGAAAGCAACCATAAACAGTCATGCCACAGCTGTACTTTGCCAAAAACCAATCTGCCTGGGAGTGAATTCTTTCACGTGGAATTTCTAAACAGTTGAATAGATCAATTTAAAGTCATTATACACTGGTGCTGCTGCAATAACCTGTGCACTGTTCTGCTTTATGATACTCAAATATTATTTCAAATAAAGCTAATCTAGCACCTCATTCATCTGTATTGATTACACGATTAAGGCACAAAATGCAGTCTGGGAACACCTGGGGTCAGCTCCAAGCTTTGCCATGGACTTTGCCATGCCAATCTCTTTGTGCATTCACCTTACCTCTAGACTTAGATGTCTTCTACTCAAAGTTAGTCATGTTGGCTCCTCCTAAGCTGCTGGAGACGGCGATGCCCTCACCTTGCTCAGGTGAGCAGACACCTACGAGAGGACAAATTGCCCTGTGATGGCCCTGTCAGAGGTCCCTCTAACTGGTGTTTTTCTTTTCTTCCAGGATTTGTTTCTTTAATTTTTTTAGACTATATGTTCTTGACGGTGATATATGGGACGTGGACAGAGGCTTGTACAGCAGAGCTCTGCTCCTCTTGAGCCACTCTGTGCATCTTTGTGGCAGAAGCAAGGATCAAGCTCAGTATCAAAGTGTGCTACACTACTATTAGTGAAATATTAGGTCTGAAACGATCTTAGCCACAACTTCTTTCCACAAGACTTTTTACTACACATTACATGCAGCCAGTTACAGAGAAAAACATCTTTCCTTCACTAGACGTAGCGCTGAATGACCAAGTTGCTCTGGCTCCAGTGCACGTACCACCACCGATGGGCCAGTGGGCTCAGTGGGAGCTGCACCTTCCTACCGCATCATGCCCAAACACGGCAGTTTGAAGAACGGTGATCTCATCCTTCAACTGCTTTGAAACTTCCAGAGCCTAACAAGCTTTAACTGCTGTAACTCTACTTCTCAGAGCAAGAAATCATGAAGCCTCTTTTATTTGTGTCTCCAAGAGCAAGGATTTATTATAATGCAGAACTTTTATATTTTCGTAATAGCTCTCCGCCCATCTTTCCCACAGAAGACGGTTGCATTTCTGTGGGTTTTGTTTCTACATTTTGCTTGAAAAGAGGCTTGACTGTTGGGGCACAGGTGGGTGCTGTGGGGGCACAACACTTTCCAGCTGGGGCTGGCATGTGGATCTCACCAGGGTGGTGGGTTTCATGGCTTTAAAAATCTAAAAGGAGGAGAAACCCAGCTAATCGCATGCTAGAAGCACAGGCTTAAGATCAGGCACCAGTTATAACTTGCTTGTTAATTCACGTTCTCAGAGGAAAGTCCTTTCATCTGGATAAGCTATACTTAACTGCTCCAATTCATAGAACTGGGAGTCGAGAAGCTCTCCCCGCTGGCGAGGCACCGACGTAGGCTCACCAGCTTTCATGTGCTTCACACCATCTTTCATTTATTCTCACTTGGCTGGTCCGAGCTGCCTGCTCCAGGTGAGGGCCAAGAGTCACGCAAGCATCTGACAATCTGCTTCCCACATGGTGAGGCTACATCTCTTTCCGCAGGCTTACCTCTTCAAAGGTGCAAAGAGCTCAGAGCAGTAAAGTTGAAATGAAATAGGCACTGTTGAAACTTTGCTTTCCTTTGCCTTTGCTTTCCAACGTGCTTAGAGTTTCCAGTTTCAAATAACCTCTTGAAAAAGTGGTCCAGCCCTCAAAGATGAAAATCAGCAGCCCTGATTAGCTCCCCTGACAGGCAGAGCAGCAGAAAACCAGCCCTTATGGTCTTACCACGGTCATCTGGGCATCGTACCCTGTTTGGGTGGAACATCCCCAGGCTCTCACGGCCATCAGCCGGGGAGGCGGCGAGCTCAGCTTCCTCAACACGTCTCGGTCCTGCTCAAGCCATGGTTTGAGAAACTGAGCGAGCACCAGAAGAAGCTGAACACAAGCCGATGCATAAGAAGTCCTTCGCTTGCTGCAGCGATTAACCAATTGTAAAGGACGTTTCTGTGGTGATAACGTCTCACAAAATTAGGAGCAGGAGCTTGAGGCAGGTTTAAAATGATGAGGAAGAAACTGTAATTGTCCAAACAGAGCTGGTCTGCCCCAGTGCGGGAGGTGGGAGAGCTTTGCTGCTTCTGCTCTTCACTCACTTTTGAGTGTGATGAAAGCAGGAATCACATACTGGGCATAAAGAGCAAACATTTTTAAAAATGCCTGTCTGAGTCTGCATCCAACCACTTCTGTCTGTCCCAAGGCCTCCTAATTACAAAGTTTTTTCTGTGGCTGGAAAGCTGGTACAGATGAACTGCTGCTGAGTGGATAATGGCAGATGTATTTGCCTCTGAGCTATTGGCAGCCAAATTATCACTTGACCCAAAGTACCTGAAAAGATCACGCCAAGTTTTCTCCTTACTTGCGTATGGATGCAGCTACTTGGTTGCAGAAAAATTTAATCAATGAAGGCAGCAGCAGCACAAAATGTGCCATGTGAGATCAGATTCAATTGCTGTCAGGAAGGGAGAGGCTATGGGAGTCACTGCTTTTACAATATTGCGACTACAACAAATGCAAAATTTCATTTTGGATCCACTCCAAATCAAAATATTTCTGAATTCTGGACAAATACAAAGTGCTTCTTGAATCAAATTAAATATTGTATTCAACCTCCAGATGTTTTTTTAAATACATTTTTTTCATCAGAGCAATGGGTTGGGCTTGCAACACCAGGATGGGGTGATGGAGTGTCATATTCAGCAGCATGGTGGAAATGGTAGGAGGATGCAGATAGACTGAGGGTCTGACCTGGGGTAAAAAATAAATAAAAGAAGGAAATTTAAGTCACATCACATCTCAGAAGCATGTCCTGACCGCCAGAAATGCCTCCCCATCCTGCGTGGTTTTCTGACTGGCGGTTACACAAACTTTCTCAAGTTTTCTCTTGAGCAGTGCGTATTTCCCAGAATCCACAGATAATTCAGTCTGCCTGAAATGGATTTTTTCATTCCCAAAATCTTGTTCCAGGCAAAGACATAATTCAGCGATACCAAGTATGAAGCAGAAGTTTGCCTGACTGTGCCATACAGTGGTAATAAAGCCCCTAAAATGACCCCAGGGGGATGCAATTTGTGCCTTCCCCCAGCCTTTGGATGCGATTAGCCATTGTCAGTCCTACAGTATATTCATCTCAGAACTGCGGAACCTCTTTGTAACAAAGACAAATGTATATTGTATTTCTCCAACTAAAAAGAGATGAAGTTGGCAATTTATAATGTTGAATTGCAGCTTCAGCTGAGTTTGGTGGTTTGCAGAGCTTAATCCTCTTTATTTAAAGTTTTATTCAGTGTGGCTGCTTCAGTCTGCGCAAATTTTTCAAATGACCCTCAGAAGATGGGGAATCATTTTCAGCCTTTGACAGATTTGATCTCTTATCATTTTTGAACTAGGGATTTGGAGATGTAATTATTTTAATGCTTTTTTAATTTGAAAATTAAACTTGTATTTATTTTATCAATAAAAGGACTAATGAGTTCCTCAGAGGGAAAGCTCTGCAATGAAATAACAGAATCGTACAGTAAGAACACAGCCTTAGAGCTGGTTTGGGAGGAGCTGTCTTTGAGCCAACTCTAAGATCAAGATTGTTGCCGTGTTCATTTTTGGAAGCCTCCTCCATTGATTTTTCATTTGTGTATTCATTAGACTGAAAGCCTACAAAGTGCAGTTGTTAATTACCATCAATGGTCTGGTTTTGAATTCTTTTCTTTTTCAGACTAAGTTGATAATTCAGCTAAGTATCTGAATGGCTGAGGCTGGTTAATACCAGCCTGCTGCATTGCCTTTCATTTCTTTTCTTGAAGGCCTTTGTGAAGTGAAGCAAGGGCACACGCACAGATTATCCTCAGTTTTGCTTGGTGGTGAGATGCCAGCTTCCCCATTGATGTCTATCCTATTTTTTTGCTGTGGGGCATCTGGGCACAACAGAGTTGTTTTAGCGGAAATTAACAATCTTATATTTTACACCAAAGCAGAATGAAAATAGTTGATTCAGGCAGCAGATTAAAATGGTCTTTCCTACCCGAGATTTAGGCAAGATTTCTACTGGTCGGTATTCAAGGAGAGGGATGTGGTGGATACGGCATTCTTATGAGGGTTTCTGTTCTTCAAAAGTTATAGGCCTCCCTCTAAAAAAGAAGGTGAAAGCTGATAAAAAGTTACTTTAACGTCATGGCTTGCAGGATTTTAATTGCTATTGAATGGCAGTAATAGCTTCTGCTGGGAGTTATCTTTTTTCTTTTTAAAGATAGGGAGCCCCAAATGTGTTACAAAGGGTTTCATGACAGAATAAGCGACACAAACACATCTCAAAGACAACTGACCCTCCATCTGCATCGAAGTAAGGACCTCAGAGACTGCAGACTCTCTCCGGGCTCCAGCACATCCAAAAGAGGAGCTCTGACTGCTGGAGATGCTCCACGGCTCACGATGGCACCCTGCAACATAGCACGGCACCTTCGTTCCCTGGTCATGCTTCAGTTCAAGTGCTCATGTTTTGGCTAGAGGTCACTAATCTCCCCCGCACCCTCCAAAATCCAGCTTCCAGATCGCGACTGGGGTCTCATCTTCCACCCGCCGTGGTGACTGCTTTGGGGGGACAGAAGAAATGTTTTCTGAACATGCAGAGCACTGAAGGATGCTCCTGGTTGAGACATATGATAAGCCTGTTGTTAGTGCACTCTGCCATGTAATTACCCATATTTGGTATTTTTTAAAGGACTAGTTGAAAGTTTTGCAAAATTAAAATAAAATTGGCTTGCTAATGAAAATCAGAAAGATGCGAGAACTGTGACCTTGATAAAATTTTCCATTTTTAAATGTCTGCGGTACAGTATATTTATGACTAGTTGCAAGGAGTGCCTAGGGAAGGGTGCTATGAAGCTGCCAGGCATCAGCAACCAGATATACCAACATTTTGATATTTTGTGCTTATGTAGCCACAACATCCAGAGATCATGAAACACCTCAAACTTCGAACTACTCTTCTTCCATGGATTAGAAGAGAAAAGGGACTGCTCTAGGTCCTCTGGTAATGTGCTAAAAATTAGTGAAAGAATTCCTTTGCATTATTTTATCACACTTTAAATCTGCATGGTGGGGTTTTTTTCCCCAAACAATATGATAATTTAGGTAGATTTCTGTACTGGCAGCTACAACACAAAAGGTATGGAGGAATTCACGGTACTTCTTTTGTATAAGAGGTATCATGCCTGAACCTGTCAGTGGTTATTTTTAATGTCTCAGCTCTGACACAGCACTCATCAAAAGACAACTCCTGCAGCGCGCTCGGCACCCACGCTCCCCACCCCGGCTGGAGGTGGTATGGGCGCCAACGGAGGTGTGGGTGCCAGCGGAGGCGGCGTGGGTGCCGATGGAGGTGTGGGTGCCGCCACGGCCGGTCTCAGGTCGCCCACAGGTCCTTGCGGCACCGGCTGGAGGGGGGAGAGAAACGGGGTTTGGGACAGTCTGTCCGAGCAGGTTACACTGGGGTCAGTCACGGCAGGTTACGAGAGCGCGCCTTTGGACTTACGGTATTGTCCAAGTTTTTGCTAATATAGAATTAGAAGAGTTTCAGGCTTGTGTTGATGGGCATCTTATAGTCAGATTTTTTTTTTTTCTTCTGAATAGAAATGAAATCTCATAAAGCATTGTATTTTGCTAGCCTGGTTATTCTTCCAGCATGGGTCATTACCAAATCACTGCATCGCCATCAACATGCCTGAAATATTTCGCTTGCTTCAGTTACATTTCTCTTGAGCCCTGACTGGCTGTGTATGCCAGATAACTGAAGATGCGCCTGGAGCTTTGCTTTAAGAGCAGAGTTAAGTCATATTGTGTAGGCTGAGGTGTTCTAGCTTCTGCATACTATTGCTCATGCCTTACAGTCCTTGGAGTCACCTTGCTGCCTTACTCTACAGATTTTTTTAAGTACTGCAGTGCTGTTTGTTACTAAGTGGAGAGCAAGACTGAAGACTGCTTTGAGGAGGAGGTTGTTTCAGCTCTAGAGTGGCAGCATCCAGACCCTATTTAGATTTTTCTTCTGGTCTCTTGTCTTTGACTGTGGTTATGCAGAGAGGAGCTGTTTACTTATTTTGCATGGCTCCCAAATGTCATTTAAGCATTATTAACAGGAGGGTTACTACCTCCCAAATTTCTAATTAAGGTCTTCCATTCAGTCTATTAGCAGTGCTTTTGTGGACATATTCTTTAATTAGTTCTGACTTTCTGACTCCAGTGCAAAGCAGTTTTTAACTACTGTCTGCAATGCCCACGAGTGGTGAGTCAACCTATTAAAAATTAAAAATCAATTTCAGTTTCACCAAATGAATCGAGCACTGTTTCATCTTATTTTCATTATCACAGTGTCTGAGAGGCCGGCTGGTGATGGGAGCTCTACTAGCAGACAGCAAAGACAGCCACCTCACCGAGCCCGGGGTGAGGGAGGGGTTGTGCCTCCGTGACCCTGCCAGAGCCTCATCCCAAGCCAAGGAGGGCATGTGTAGTGGGAGGCAATGCAAGATGGGCACCACACGCTTGGTAGGATGGGGATGCTGAAGGCCCTGGGTTTTGATGTCTGCCCTGACGTGGCTGCCGACCTGGGCCCACCTGCCAGCAGCTCTGAGGGAAGGAGACCCCACAGATGCTCCCCCTCCCAGTTATGCTGCCCTGCAGAAGCATCCCGTTTGTTCACAGCCCTGGAAAAACACATCTTAGAGACTTTAGGCAGCAAACCCCTCAAGATAATGGCTCACCCTAAGCTCGGGTCATGTTTAGCTGGGTCCATATTTACCTATTGAGAGCACACCCATGCCCTCAGAGCCTGGACATCCCAGCTAATGACTACTAGCCACCAAAAGCCATTCCCGCTCTCGTCTCCACCTCCTGCTGATGTCCTTGCACCCCTTCAGGGAGCTAAACTGGCAGAAAACTCCCCTTGTGCTGGTTGGGGACTGGGAAAGGGACACAGCTGAGCCTGGGCTAGGACAAGAAGACGAAGCTGAGGCCAGGGAGGACCACCATTTTCCCTTGCAGTGGCTGCTAGTATTTCATCGACTGTAATGTTGAGCAATGCATGGACACCTGAGTGCGCAGAGGGGCTGGAGAGGGAAGGAGACCCATCTGGAACAAGGAAGAGGATGACTCCCCTGGCACATGTGTGGAAGTTCACATCCAGATTTGCAGCCCTCAGATAAGGAAAAGTTTGAGGCACAGAGCCATGGCTGGGCCTTTCGTTCATGCTGCCATGACTGGCTGCACACTGGTTCAGGAATCTGCTCAAAGCCACTTGCAAGATCAAGGTCTTTCTTTGTAGCCTGTTTGGACCAAAGATGGTCTCTTTTCATAAAATGCTTCATATTCCTGTAGCTGTTGCAACCAGAGAAAATGATTCCAGCCCACTGAAATGTTCATGTGAAAACTCTGTTGGCTTTGTCTTGGTGTTCACCTTTGCGCTCAGGCTTGATTTTCTAAGTGCATGCATAATTATTAATGTATTCATTAAGAGTATTTCCCTCGGTGTCAAACAACTCTAAATAGATATCAGAACAGAGGGTCAATCAAACCAATGTGCATAAAAGGTGCAGAAACATCCCTAAAGAACAGGTCGAGAGGAATCTAATTACAAGGCGTATTCTGAAAGAGATTAATTTATCATTTCGGGCATATATTTTTAAATTTAAAGCCCCACAGTCCTTATTGATTCTGTGTTAACTAGAACTAAGGATAAGTTAAGTTTTCACAGTTTAAAATATAAAGACTGTGTTGTGCATATCATTTAAAACATACTAGAGCATGTCAGATGCTTTTCAAAAATGGTAAGTTATTCACAAATATTGACATTGTTTGTCAAAATTTCATATTAGATAGTCCACTGCAAGTAGAACAAAAAAGTATGGTCTAAATTGTTTTCCAGACCATGGCAATATTCCCTGAGTATTTTTGCTTTCAACAAGTAGCATCTGAGTGGTAAAAATTACGCAGTACCAAATTATGAATTGCTGGGAAAGAACGTTTAATTCCAGGGCCTTTACTGTAATCTTGGCTGAATGCTTTTTCTAGGATTAGGGCCAGCAAGGAAGGAGGACTTTCAGAGCTCGATTAATGGATTGGAAGAGGGTACAAAGAGGAAGCATTTAAGTGCATTTGACATTGGAGAATGTTTTGGGTGAAAGAGCCTGAAGCTGGGGCTGACGGCTTAAGGAAAAAATACATACTGCAAGGATAATTGAGCAATGGGACAAGTTGCCCTGACAGGTTGTGCAGTCTCGATCCATGAAGGCTTCCAGCTCCTAACAGGACAAAGCAACATGATCTGAAGACAGTGCTGACCTTGCTCTGAGCAGGAGGTTGGACTAGAGACCTCCCGAGGTCCCTTACCACCTGAGTGACTTGGCCCTTCAGAGTGGATAGGTCTACCACAGCCTAAAGTGGAAGTGGCCTCATAGCAAAACCCCCAATCCCAAACACCTGACAATGTCAGTTTGGAGTTTGCCAAGTCCAGCTGGCTCACGACAACCCAGAGCTCCTGACCAGGGCAGAGGAGCTTCGTCCCTCACCAAGCCAGGATCTGTGCACGGCAAGAGGAGCACAAGCTGCCCTTCTGCCATGCCTATGAGCTCCATCCCTCCTGTCCCCCTACATAAAATGGGCCGGCACCTAGAGGTGACCCTGTAACCAAAGGGGCTGCACATGGAGACTATTTTCCTCCCACCAGTGGTGGGGAAGACCCTCCAGGAGGTACAGAAGTGGAGGAGAGGGCTGTGCTGGTGTCTGCACCTCCCTGGGAGCCACCTCCCTTGGATGGAGGACCCAGCCCTGGGCTCGGGGCCTCTCGTCCTGGCTCCAACTCTGCCCCTTTTGCCTTGGTTTGCTTTCATGGTCCAGCACCTGCACTGCTGGGGTCCCCCCTGAAGATTTATTGTCACAGAGGAGCTCACACAGCAGACACTAGCTGGGGATGACCCTTGATGGCTGAGTCCTCAAAGCTCCCTGTCTTCCTCACCCCAAAGGGACAGGGTCTTCACATGCTGGCATGTGAACGCAACAACATGTCCATGGTCCAGAGGTGCTTGAAATCACCGGTCACCAGGAGGTTATTCAGGGACCACTGCCCACTCCCGTCTTCTCAGCATCCTGAGGTGGCTGCCAGGGATGGGGCTGGATGGGGCTCCGGTCAGACCCCATACAGCTCTTCTGCTCTTTGACACCGGTGAAAAACCACCAGGCATGCTGGCTGTCCAGACCCAGAGGTGTGTCGCACTGCCCAGTCCATGAGAGGGATGACCACCAACATCCCAATGGACACCAGCACCGCTGCAGCCAGGACTTGGCTCAGCACGCATTAAACAAGCCCCTGCGAGGAAGGGGAAAAGCCCACCCACCACCCTCCCCGCTCGGCTCAGCACCGCAGCCGGTTACTCAAGCGGGGGTCGCGGGGAGGGTTTTATTGCGTCTCAAAAGAGAAAGCCTAATTTTCTCCTGTCTCCAGCGGAGCATCCCACCCATTTTGCAAATCCTTTGGCTGTATTAGTCATTTGTGACTATCAGCAACGTTTTTGCAGGCCTCCCTTCACAGCCGGTAACTGGAAGAAAAAAAATTATGCCATAACGGAAACAGTTTGTGTTTCTAAATCACAAACATCAGCATTGTATTATGCTAACAGCTATCATCTTTATTTTTAGGATATTTAATCAATTTGGATGCTTTCAGATATAGTTTAGTCAGACCAGCTTGCTCTAACTTATCTCCCAATTCTGGTTGCCATGGCATAACAATGATTTCTCTTTTAGCTAAAAATAAACCTTCAGCAACAAATGTATTAGCCACAAAAAAAAAAAGAAAAAAAAAAACAACTGAAAAAAACAAAACACCATGAAAACAAAGCACCTCCCTATGCACCAATTCATGTTACCTCACACTGCTGCTGCTTGGGCATCAGTTGTACGAGGCCCTGGATGGATGCTCCCCGCCTCCCCTTTCCTATTTACACACTTTTACATTCTGGCTAATGAAAGGCAGCCAAATGCTTAAAACATTGCAAACATTTTTTAAATGGCATTAAAATCAAGTGCCATAAGACAGACCGCCTGTCCTCAGTCAGGCAGAACTGCCTGTCCTCAAAGCCTCTGCAGCTCCCAGGCTCTGTTGGGAGAAATCTTTTCTTTTTTTGGTATGAATCCAAGCATGGGAGAAAAACCTCCCCCCCCAAAGAGGCCGATGGCAGAGAAAGCTGGGGCATGGGGTGCTCCTTCCCTGAGATGGAGACCAGCCCCAGCTCCGTGTCTGCCCAGAGACGTGCCACCTTGGCAGGGTGGCAGGGAGTGGGGGAAGCCCCACAGCAGCCTGGTACAGGGCACTTGGTCCGCCCTGGGGAAAAATTCCCTCCTTTGCAGCTCTATGTTTCGCTCAAAAATAAAGTGGTATGCCACATATTTAACACTAAAATTAAATTAATGGAAACCGAAAGAGGAACGAGTCACCTACGAGCATCTCCACATGATTTGTAAGTGTTAATTTAGAGGTGCGGCAGGCTACAGCAACGCTCAGCTCATAAAAAATAATGTTGCTAGGTTCAGGGAGGTGTTTTCTTTCACTTTTGATTACCAAAACCTCCTCCTTTTCCTTACAGTCTTACTGTGGGCACTCTGCAACAGGAAGAGGACAAGTCTGGCCAGGTTTGTCCTGCCCTGCCCCGGTGCCTCTCAGCCCAAATGAGCTGGTAACCTCCCGCAGAGCCCTGGAAAGAAACGCTTCAGCCACGCAAATCCTAGCACGCCCGCACAAGGGTGCGGAAGCGAGCGCACAGCTCGCTCTGCTCCTTGCTACCGAAACGGCTGTCAGCCAGCCCCAATGAACACAGGGCAAAATGGTAACATGGACATTTCTGAAGTTCAATTAGCGAATGTCGTGGTTTAACCCCAGCCAGCAACTAAACACCACGCAGCCGCTCACTCACTCCCCCCCACCCAGTGGGATGGGGGAGAAAATCGGGAAAAGAAGCAAAACGCATGGGTTGAGATAAGAACGGTTTAATAGAACAGAAAAGAAGAAACTAATAATGATAATGATAACACTAATAAAATGACAACAGCAATAATGAAAGGATTGGAATGTACAAGTGATGCGCAGTGCAATTGCTCACCACCCGCCGACCGACACCCAGCCAGTCCCCGAGCGGCGATTCCCTGCCCCCACTTCCCAGTTCCTATACTGGATGGGACATCACACGGTATGGAATACACCGTTGGCCAGTTTGGGTCAGGTGCCCTGGCTGTGTCCTGTGCCAACTTCTTGTGCCCCTCCAGCTTTCTCACTGGCTGGGCATGAGAAGCTGAAAAATCCTTGACATTAGTCTAAACACTACTGAGCAACAACTGAAAACATCAGTGTTATCAACATTCTTCGCTCTGAGCTCAAAACATAGCACTGTACCAGCTACTAGGAAGACAGTTAACTCTATCCCAGCTGAAACCAGGACAGTGAAACAAGATTGAAGCAAAGACACGACTTCTCTCCCTGAGTTTGTGGAAGACGACCAAGCCCTCACCCAAACTATCCATGTTTGCCGAGTCCCTACGTTTGCTGGTCCTCATGCTCCTATTTTAGACAGCTTGTGAGGCTGATCCTTGCGGGGATCATTGCCTGGTTTTGTAAACACAGTCACTAAATAAAGGAGGAAGAGGAGGGACTCTTGCCCCCAAGGGCGACTGGGACTGCCTGGCTCCTGTCCTCGCAGCAAAGCTCCTTGGCCTTGTGTCTCTGCTAGAATGCTGTCATCAGCGCCCTGCTGATAACTATATACATATATATATACATTAAAAATATCTCTATAATGTTGCTGTCCTCTTTTGTCGCTGCTTTAATAGCAGAAAGGCTAGTGGCTTTGTGAATGCTCGCTTGCGAACCTGCTTCCTCAGCTCCCGCGGTGACAGCCAGCAGGTTAATGCTGACGGTCCCATGGTTAAAGCCTGGCAGGCTTGGGGCAAGGAAAGCTCTGTCCTCCGAGGCATGTGTGTCGAGGCTGGGAAGCTCAGCGGGTGTTTCCCAGCCCGCAGCAGAGGCATATGCTTTCAACATGCTTGCGATGGGTGCCCAGTCCCCCTCCAACAAAAACAGATGGAGCATGGGAGTTTTCTGTAATTGGCAGCTCTTTTAATCTGAGAGGTGCCCTGGGGCTCACCATTGGTGTGAGATGCTAGTGCAGTGGCTAACCGACCTGGCGGGCTCACCAGCTGAACTCCTTGTTTTACCTGTTGCTAATGCCAGCATTTTAATAAAAAAAGAACCACCCCTACCTGTGAGAAGAGTGGAGCATTGCCAGAATAGAGCTGGCCTGAGATCCCATCTCAGATTTGTACCTTGTGTCCACACAAGCCAGGCCCTCACTCTCCTACTGTTCTTCCCAAAACATGACCCTCAGGCTTGGAGCTTGTATTTGGGTAAGAAGTAAGGCATTTAGGCAGCCGTCTCATTTCTGCAGCCTTTGGGCATCTGTTGTTGCCACTGCCACCCAGCTCTCATTTGAGAGAACAAGGCTTTGCTTTGTAGATGGATGGATGGGTCAATGTCTCGGGCACCGTCACTCATCACACCACAGCTGGGACAGCATCACCAGCTGAGACCTGGGAACCTGCAGGTCTGGAAAGGCTCTCCAGAGACACACTCGCTGTTCCTTCCTCCCCCGGCCCCTCGGGCCCTGATGAACAGACAAGGTTCATACCATCTCCTGTCCTCACTGCAAAGAAACCAACCTTGTTACTGCTGCTGATGGGCTTTTTGAAGATTGTTTTTCCATAGTTACACTGTCCAGCCTCCTCCTTCCCATGTCGCACCATCCCGGGTTGGAAGGAATGGAAGAGCACAGCAGACGCTTTCCACAAGTTGTGCTGCTGGGCTCGCAGTGGAGGGACCCACGAGCCGAGCGAGGATGTAGGAGAAGATGGAGCGAGCACAGGTGCCTGCGGAGCCTTGCCGCGTTTCTTGTGCCATACCCACGCCGATGCCACCACTCCTGGGAGGGACGAGCCCTTCCACGCAGCCTCTTCCTCCTCGGGGGTGCGGGAAGGGCGAGAAGACGGTGGGTCCGGCTGCGGGTCCACAGCTGCCTCCTCCCCGAGGGCCTGGCTCCTGCGGAGGGTGGGCACCAGCCCAACGGCAGGGAAATTTCTGGCAGGGCCGGTTAATCTTGAAATTGCTTTTGGGAAAGACAACGAAAAAAATGCAGATCCATTTTCTGCCCGTACTCAGCAAAGCCGTCTGTGCTGGGCTTATGGAAATGCTCCTCTGCCACTCCACTTGAGCTTCTGTTTTCCTTTAGAGCTCACATTTTTTCCCTTTTGCTTCACGAGGTCAGGCTGCAGTTTAACAAGAGCTTTAAAATCCCCATTGCGGTATTTAATGGTTTTCCCAGAGCATCTTCCCTATCTTTTATTTCGCTCCTCCCTTTGCTCATCATACCCATATTTTCTTCTGGATTATCTGTCTCCCATCCATTACAGAAGCCCCTTCCCCCCCCGAAATTATTTATTCCTAGTTCATCATCTTGGAAACCAACTGTTTTCCAGATCTGCTTTTAAGAGGTGAGATCATTTCTCTTCGCAGTGCCCCAAACCTGAGTTTCTGAGAACAAAAATCTTTCTGTTGATTATCAGCGTTGTCATCACTTGGGCTTTATTTATATTGTTTCTTTCTACCTTTCCCCACAAAGAGAGGCTAAACCCGCTCTGATGCACTGCCTGTTGCTACCATCAACTATCTGGCACCGTCATTAGTTTCACTGAAGCCAGAGGGATTTCTCTGCACTCAGCTAAATGCAAGTGTGTGTGTTTGCAGGTTTGAGAACACAAAAAAAATGACAATATCTGAAAACTTTTGATAATTTATGGGTATAGACTTACACCCCACTAATATAATCCCTGCAGAGGGTGAAACAAATTGCCACTGGTCCGAAATGGGATCATGCAAGCTAAAATAGCCGCAAGCTGCCTCACTCCAAACTGCTTGGCATTTTTTGCTGTCATCTGATCGGCGGACCTAAAACAGAAGGGTGCCTCAAAACACAGCATGTTTATGGCCAAAAGAGCGCTCCGAGCTGCTTAGCAAATATGAAGAGAATAAGGGGTTAAAACGCAAGAAATATTTTTATTCAAGTTTATCTAAAAAACCCCATCCTGGTTGCTTCTTCAGGAAACGTGGCAGTGCATAAAAAGAAGCCATACGCTGGCGCACGCTTGGCACTCCCAGTGATAAGTACATTACAAACATATTACTCTAAGGTCAAAGAGATAGTAAATGTGTGCGAGAGTCTCGCATCGGCCTCATAATGGCTTAAAAATCACAAGATTTTAATGACCTCCTCCTCCTGTGAGCCACTCACTTAGTCACTAAATTGTTTTCCTGCTCCTCGGACGTCATCCAGGAGCAGAAGAAAAATGCCCAAAGACTGTGTGCCGGTCCCCGTTTGAACGGGCAGCGCGTGCCGCTGCCCCCTTCGCAAGGAAAGAAGCACTTCCAGATGGCAGGCGAGTGTTTTAACATCACCATCAAGGCCGAGAGCCCGGCTCGCTCCTGGGCACATTAAACATCTGTACAGCTGTGCCTTTCGGCGCCTGGCCGCAGGAATCACTGAACCGCGCCTGTGAGTTGGCTCACCGCGCGGCACTGCTGCCAAATCGCCGCCCGAGGGATGCGTGGCAGCCGGGGGAGGGAAAGGGGAAGGGTTTTCCGTAGGTGTCTTCCATCAGGACTGCATGTTCGCAGGACAACGTTGACCCCTTGGTCAGCGTGGGGCAGGTTGGGTGCCAAGGACGCTGCTTGGAGGGGCTGGATGTCACCCCAGGACAGTCAGAGGCTGCCAGGCAGACACCGTACCTGTGTGAAATACCAGATTTTGGGCTATTTGCCAGTGGCCTGAAATACTCACTGAGTTTTATCTGGTTGCTCGTGCTGTTCTTCTTCTTCTGTTTTCATTCAAAGGCCTGTATTTCTGTTCAACGCTGTAAGGGAGATGCTTTCTTTAGCTTAGCACTGTCCTTTGTAAAATCCTATCCAGAATAGGTATCTAATGAGGTCAGGCAAAATACAAGTGTATTCATGTGCCTAGATGTCTATGACTCACCCTGACCATTCAAGATACAGCCCTTGCTAAGGGTGTGACTGTGCTTAAAACTCCAGGTACCATGCATTGTATCTATCTATAGGTAATTGTAAGTAAGCATATTCATAGGTATCTGTGTGTGTGTATATATGCACATATAAAAAGTGCATAAATCTGTATTTATGCAAAACGAATATATATGAAACTAAAACAAATATATATGAAGTTGGAGTTTGATAGCACCACAGTCAAACGGATTATAACTCACCAGCAAAAGTACACGCTGCTGTCTGCTGGTACTGTGAGTAGCCTGACTATCGGTTTTCTGCATGCACATAGTTGCTGAATTAAGAAAATTGCTGCTTTCCCTGTGTGAAAGTACAAGTAAAAACCTACATAATGGGGGATGCTCTAATGACCTTGCACAGGACACCTGGTACCCAGAGCACCTGCCTCAGCCACACTCGCTCTTCTGCACCAGAAAATGTTCTTTCTGAAGGACTGACAAGTTCCTGGAGACCTCGGCTCTCCCCGTTTGTCTCCCTTGGTGCCTTAGAGGTGGCAGAAGGGAAGGAGACAGCCCTCTCCAGCAAAGCCCAGGGTTGCGGTTGCCATTGGTATGGTGGGAAGGCAACACGGGAGATCTCAACCAATTCAGAAATCTCAGCGAGAGCATCCAGCAGGTTAGGGAGGGCTCTTTTAGCCATGGCTTGTTAGTGCTTACTTTTCCCAAGGAAATATGATGCCCCTGGGTCCCATTATCAGGAGGTGGTGGTAGGCAGAGCTCCCCTAGAACCAGTGCTGGGGGCTGGTTTTCAGCTTTTTCCAGCTCATATGGTGCAGGAATCCGCTGCGGGGCAGAGCAGCCCTCCTTTACCCAGTCTGCTCACAGGGGATAGAAGTCTCCAGACTCCTCTGGTGGGAGTTCGAATTTCCAGCTTGTGACAGACTCCAAGATTTTTTACATTGTTTTCATTCCAGATTGAAGCAAGCTTGAAGTTTCCCCATAGACCACATTCCTGGTGGGAAAAGAATCTCTTCAGGGTCAGAAAAAATTGATTTCAATTCAGAGCTGGGATCTTTTTCATCAGAAAAAGATTTTGGAACATTTATTTAGAAAATACGTGTCAGAAAATGTCTGTTTTTCCACACATCCCCATATTAAAAGGAAATACGTTAGGAGGTAACATCTTAAGCTACTCAAAATGTTTAGGGTCAGTTTTTTTCTTACCCTATTTAAAAAAAAAATTAAAATAAAAATCAGTATGTTCTAACAGGGTATTCTGGATTTATCCAAATGCTTTCAGGCAGAAAATACCCAACCGGAATGACCGTCACTTGGTTTCGGTTCCTAGAGACCTCCCTAGGGGTTTGCTCCCATGAGACCCCCCCAGTCACCCCTGAGGCAGCCAGCGCTGCCTCCTCCTGCAGCTCCGGGCACAGAGGTCAGCCGTGGGAGCATCAGCGAGGAACAAATGACTGCAGCTTCTCAGTAAAGTAAATGCTGGCCTTGCTGCTCTCTAGGGTCCTGGAGCTGGCTGGGCATGGAGCTGGGAGGCAGTTTTTACAGGTCAAAAGCGAATAGAAATGTCATAACACAGGCACCTTGACAAGGAGCACCCCGGCTTTGGCAAGCGCATGCGTACTCCCCCGAGCTCCTTGAGCTTCGGCGTAAGAGGGGCTCTGCTGTTGAAGTAGCAAAAGTGCAAGAAGCCTTGAAGAAGGAGGGCAGCGAGTCTGAGGAACATTGCGTCTGGAGCAAGGAAAGGAAGGGAGGGGATACGGGAAAGCAATCCCTGCGAGAGCTTCCTTCCAGCTGTCCAGATCTACGTGAGGAACCGTTGTGTGTTTGTGGAGCTAGAGATGGAGATGTCTGCATGGGGTTGGGTTTTATTTATTCTGAGATCATGGGTCAGTCCAGAGAAAAGGATGTATGGGGAAACAGCCCCAGCAATACTTTCTAGTTTTTTTCTACTTCTTTTTCCTTGATCTTACTCTAACTTGTCTTTATTAGTAGAATTAATGCAGGACTAAAGCCTTAATCCTATACATGCCTATCGGCTACAGTACTGCTGTCCATGGGGCAATTATGGCAAGGCTAGGAAGGAGCCATGGAGCTCAGAAATAATTGACTAACGTAGCAGCAGAAGATCACACAGTTCATTTTGGTCTGCACTTTGTTGAACAACGACCAAAGTATTTCAGCAGTAACATGCAATGAGATGTGGGACAGTGAGGATCAGCCCCACGGAAGCGCTGTGACATACCGATAGTCTCTGTACATCTACGTCAGACTGTAAATACCATTTTCAGCCAAGGCTTTCTTGTGAATAGTTATAAGACTTGGAAAATCCTCTGTTCAGACTGAGACTGTCTTGGGCAATGACAAAAAAAAAAAACCCAACGTGCCTCCTGGCACTCTGCGCAGCACTGGTGGGATATGGTGTCTGGGGGGTCCAGGCAGCAGGCACCTTGCAGGGACGGTGCAGGTTGTTAGTACTTCACCTCCTCCCCTCCTCCTGTCACTCCTGCCTGCCACCTCCCAGTACAGATATCTGTGTGGCCTTGCAGTGCCATCGGTCTCACAGGAGACCAACCAGGGGAAGCGTTTATAAAGCTATAAAAGTTGAGTTAAGGAAAATTTCCATGTTAAAACAATAGGTCTCCTTAAATGTTGTCTGACAGTGGCCTTTAAAAAAGAAAGAAGAAAAATGACTCTTGCAGTGGAAAGGAGGAAAGTGTTGCTAAAACTTGTGCTAGGCTTGCATATAAAATCTATAGATTTTTTCATGATGACAAACACCAAGACTGGTATATCAACAAAGCTGTTCAAAGTTGAGGTACTGAGCACCAAAAATAAAGAAGCATTCCTGACAGTAGAGTAGGGCTCAGTCCTTCCTCCATGAGCTTGTGACTATACAGTTGCCTTTTTGCTACAAATGCAGGTCCAGGTCTCTTTTTGCTCTTCAAAAAAAGAAATTTCCTTTGAGATGAGTGTTTTTACAAAGTTTGAAGTAGCGCCTTTGCGTTCACCCACTAGCTCAAAATACCCATGGGCTTTCTGACCAAATTGCTTCAGTTTTTTGAATGCTATTTTCTCCAAGCCCACATTTACTAGAGTAACGGCACTGGTCATTTGCACAAGGTGACATACTTGGACCACAGCAAAGGTGGTCCAAGTGGCCTCTCTTGTGCCCCTCACTTACTAGTCTCCGGCAATGTTGGCCTCCCTCCCTGGAGCAAGGTGTGTGCCACCACCTCCCTCCTGCCTTGCCACCAAGGCTTAGGAGTCCAGGGACAGGCAACAAGTTTGCTCTCACATTTATAACAAGTAACCTGCAGTTATCCCGTAGGTGTACGGACACTAGAACCAGTAAGACTGCTGTCTGGCCAACCTTTGGTTGGCCTATGTTACATTTAAGCCTCACTTTCTGCCATGTCTTCAATTACTCATTCACTCAAAATTTGTTTTACAGGATTGTAAACCGATGAAGTTGGATTAATGTGCGTGTAAACAGCTTGGATCACTCCCTTCCTCCCACTTCTCACACTAGCTGGATTCCTGTGTTACGGTATCTATCTCTGATTTGATGGATCAGAAATCCTTACTATCACACTGGCAATTTCATGGGCCAGTTCCCTGAGCACTGGGGATGGAGATTATCTGGTCTTTCTAGCTGGAATATATTAAACTCCGAGTTTAGCTTCAATCTGTAGTGGGGTAATTTCCATTTCTCTGAACATTTCCATTAGTCATCCTGGCTCTGACCCTGCAGTCTAGATAATTATTCTTATTGAATTGCAGAGGCAAGCTAGTCTCTTATTTTTTGAGACCTAAATAAATTGTTACTCCTTTTAACCTGAGCAGGAAGCTGAATGTCAGGATCTCACAGATAATTTCATTTAGGAGGGTAAATCAACAGGAGGAATGGAGTGGCTCTGAAGCAGTTTTGTTTGCTTGCTTGCTTGCAGGGATGTGCAAAGCCCAGAACGAAATGCTCTGATGGGTTCCCAGCTGCCTGGCCCAGGCCCAGATGGACGGCGCTGGAGCTGCCAAGCCCAGGCAGGGCTTCCCACAGAGCCGGGGGCCACTGTCACTTCGTCCACCCCACCTCACCAGCAGCCAGCTCCAATGTCTCCAGTCCCAAGCACTCAAGCTCCCACACAACATTTTGTTCGTCTTTGAGAAAATTTGCTTATTAGCATCTTCTTTCAAGCCCCTTAATTGAAAGGTTAAGCTGCTGATTTCAACAGGGGTTAAGTGATCCAATAACCATAGTTTTTGTCTGAGCCCTCCCTTGCTGCAAGGGTAGGCCACTTCTTCTTTCCCTGGTTGTATGCAGCATTTTCATGTCGTTGAACACTTCTAGGAGGATGCAACGGCTACAGAGATCTCTGCTATTTCTTGTCATTTCTCTGCAAGGTCTAACCAGACCTGACTGGGGTTATTTCTCACATTAGCCATAGACAGTCTGATCTCAATTGCGTGATTTCTTTCTTTTCCCTTTCCTTTTTTCTTTCTTGGTCTCCACTCACAAGCCCATTTATGAGACAGTTATGATGTGTCCTGTTAAGCCTGGAGTCTTTCCATGCCCCTTTCCCTCCCTGCCTGGGGTACCATATCCCGTGGGCCTCTGGTGGGCTAGCCAGGACGGAGAGCAGAGACACAGCAGTGGTGGCAGCGATGCCTTCCCCAACCACCGTGTGCCATTCCTCAAACTCTTCTGCCTGCCGCAGCCCAGCCAACCTCACCAACCTCTCACTTTCTGCCGAGCACTCTTCTTCACCGTGCTGTCTTCCTGGTCCAGGGCCATGATGTGACCATACAAACACCTGCATCAATATGATGGGAGAGGTAGCACCTAGCAGGAGCAAGAGACATGGCAGGATACAACAGCCATGACCATAGAAAGGAATATCTCATTTTGGCTACTCCAACCCCGGCGACAGGCACTGCGGCTACTCCAGCCCCCATGACAGGCACTGCAGCTGAACCAGAGAACCAGCCCATGCCAGTATCGGTCACCCTATAGAGAAGAAGGAATATACAAAATAAATCAGTTCATTTAGTAAGGTATGAAGATGAACCACGGTCATGACAAGAACAGGAGGAAGAGGTGGAACCAGAGGTAATCACCCGATCCCCATCCCTGAGTGAGCTGTGGGATAGGTGAAAAGATTTCAGCCACCAGCCAGGTAAGCACATTATCATATTATCACCTGGCTGCTCCGATGCTGCGACAATGGGGCTAGTAGCCTGGAATTAGAGGGTAGGGAAGCCAAGCAGCTGGGATCACTTTCTAGGGAAGGTGGCATTGACAAGGCAATTGGAAAAGGGACACAAGCCCTCAGCTTCTGGAGGCGACTCCTGTCAAGCATGAAGGAAAGGTACCCCTTCAAGGAAGATGTTCTATGTATGTCAACCAGGCAAGTGGACCACCATGGAGAGAGGTATCCAGTACCTGAGGGAATTAGCTGTGCTAGAGATGATTTATTATGACCCAGACAACACACAATTACCCAGACATCCAGACAAAGTCCAACGCACATGACCCATGTGGCGGAAGTTTGCATGGAGCACACCATCGTCGTATGCCAACCCATTGACAGTACTGACCTGGAAAGATGAAGAGGCACCAATGGTAGATGAAGTGGCTTGCCAACTCTGGCAATACGAAGAAAATCTCTCTTCCTCCCTACAAGCCTGCAACTCAGCTGTGGAAGAACTGTCTGAAAAGTCTGAAAAACTGATCAAACTGATTGAAAAGTCCTACTCCCCACCTGTATGGACCAGAATCTCAACTATTAGGAGTGAGCGTTCCTCTGCTCAAGAGAAAGAATATAGAAGGTACACACCACAGGGTACCCTGTGGTTTTACCTGCGTGAGCAGAGAAAGGAAATGAGGAAGTGGGATGGAGAACGCACCTCGGTCCTAGATGCACAGGTATGTGAGTTGCAAGGAAAAACAACCACAAAAGGGGATCTTTCCAGGAAAAATGCCACTCCAGGTTCCAAACAGAGTAGAAGGGATGATCTTACTTCTGATCCTTTTGAAGGAACTTCTAAGTCAGTTTTACAAGAAGGGAGTAACGAATACTCTGATCAGGATTAGAGGGGCCCTTTCTCCAGCCAGGTGAAGGAAAGGGATAACTGGGTCTATTGGACTGTGTGGATTCGATGGCCTGGCATGTCAGACCCGCAGGAGTACAGGGCTCTAGTAGACACTGGTGCACGGTGCACAGTGCTCTAATGCCATCAAGTTAAAAAGGGGCAGAACCCATCTGTATTTCAGGTGTGACAGGGGGATCCCAACAGTTAACCGTACTGGAGGCTGAAGTGAGGCTAACTAGGAATGAGTGGCAGAAACACCCCATCGTGACTGGCCCAGAGGCTCTGTGCATCCTTGGCGCAGACTGCCTCAGCAGAGGGTATTTTAAGGACCCAAAGGGGTATTGGTGGGCTTTCGGTATAGCTGCCTTGGAGATGGAGGGAATTAAACAGCTGTCTACTCTGCTGGGTCTCTCTCAGGACCCTTCGATTGTGGGGTTGCTGAGGTTCGAAGAACAACAAGTGCCAATTGCTACCACAATGGTGCAGCGGCGCCAATATTGCACTGAGACTCTCTGATTCCCATCCACAAGTTGATTTGTCGACTGGAGAGCCAAGGAGTGATCAGCAAAACTCGCTCACCATTTAATAGTCCCATATGGCCAGTGCGAAAGTCTAATGGGGAGTGGAGACTAACAGTTGACTATCGCGGCCTGAATGAAGTTACACCACTGCTGAGCGCTGCCGTTCCAGACATGCTAGAACTTCAATACGAACTGGAGTCAAAGGCAGCCAAGTGGTATGCTACAATTGACATTGCTAATGCGTTTTTCTCAATCCCTCTGGCAGCAGAGTGTCGTCCACAATTTGCCTTTACTTGGAGGGGTGTCCAGTACACTTGGAATCGATTGCCCCAGGGGTGGAAACACAGCCCCACCATTTGCCATGGACTAATCCAGACTGCACTGGAAAAAGGTGAAGCTCCGGAACACCTGCAATACATTGATGACATCATCGTATGGGGCAACACGGCAGAAGAAGTTTCTGAGAAAGGGAAGAAAATAATCCAAATCCTTCTGAAAGCCGGTTTTGCCATAAAACAAAGTAAGGTCAAGAGACATGCACAGGAGATCCAGTTTTTAGCAATAAAATGGCAAAATGGACGTCGTCAGATCCCAATGGATGTGATCAACAAAATAGCAGCTGTGTCTCCACCGACTAATAAAAAGGAAACACAGGCTTTCTTAGGTGTTGTGGGGTTTTGGAGAATGCATATTCCAAATTACAGTCTGATTGTAAGTCCTCTCTATCAAGTGACCTGGAAGAATCATAGAATCATAGAATCATTTCGGTTGGAAAAGACCTTCAAGATCATCGAGTCCAGCCATTAACCATGCCCCCTAAACCATGCCCTGGAGTACCCTGTCCACTCGCTTTTTGAATACCTTCAGGGATGGTGACTCAACCACTTCCCTGGGCAGCCCGTTCCAATGTTTGACAACCCTCTCAGTACAAAAATTTTTCCTAATATCTAACCTAAATCTCCCTTGCCTCAACTCGAGGCCATTTCCTCTTGTCCTATCTCCAGACACCTGACAGAAGAGACCAGCACCCACCTCACCACAACCCCCTTTCAGGCAGTTGTAGAGAGCGATAAGGTCTCCCCTCAGCCTCCTCTTTTCTAGACTGAACAACCCCAGATCCCTCAGCCGCTCCTTATAAGACTTGTGCTCCAGGCCCTTCACCAACTTGGTTGCCCTTCTCTGGACACGCTCAAGCAGCTCAATGTCTTTCCTGGAGGGGCCCAAAACTGAACACAGGACTCGAGGTGCGGCCTCACCAGTGCCCAGTACAGGGGGACGATCACCTCCCTGCTCCTGCTGGCCACACTGTTCTGATACAGGCCAGGATGCCATTGGCCTTCTTGGCCACCTGGGCACACTGCTGGCTCATATTCAGCTGGCTGTCAACCAGCAAAGAAGAATGATTTAAATGGGGCCCTGAGCAACAACAAGCCTTTGAACAAAATAAATGGGAGATAATTCATGCAGTAGCCCTTGGGCAAGTCTGGGCAGGACAAGATGTTAAAAATGAGCTCTATGTTGCAGCCGGAGAGAATGGCCCTACCTGGGGTCTCTGGCAGAAAGCACCTGGGGAGACCCGAGGCCGACCCCTGGGGTTTTGGAGTCGAGGATATTGAGGATCCGAGGCTTGCTATACTCCAACTGAAAAAGAGATATTGGCAGCATATGAAGGAGTTCGAGCTGCCTCAGAAGCGGTTGGTACTGAAACACAGCTCCTCTTAGCACCCCGACTGCCAGTGCTGGGCTGGATGTTCAAAGGGAGGGTCTCCTCTACACGTCACGCGACTGATGCCACGTGGAGTAAGTGGATTGCACTGATCACACAACGGGCTCGCATAGGAAACCCCAGTCGCCCAGGAATTGTGGAAGTGATCACGGACTGGCCAGAAGGCAAAGATTTTGGAATGTCGCCAGAGGAGGAGGTGACGCATGCTGAAGAGTCCCCACTGTATAATAAACTGTCAGAAAATGAGAGGCAATATGCCCTGTTCACTGATGGGTCTTGTTGCATTGTGGGAAAACATCGGGGAAGGAAGGCTGCTGTATGGAGTCCTATATGACAAGTTGCAGAAACTGCTGAAGGAGAAGGTGAGTCAAGTCAGTTTGCAGAGGTGAAAGACATCCAGCTAGCTTTAGATATTGCTGAAAGAGAGAAGTGGCCAGTGCTTTATCTCTATACTGACTCATGGATGGTGGCAAATGCCCTGTGGGGCTGGCTACAGCAATGGAAGCAGAGCAACTGGCAGCGCAGAGGCAAACTCATCTGGGCTGCCGCACTGTGGCAAGATGTTGCATCCCGGCTAGAGAATCTGGTTGTAAAAGTACATCATGTAGATGCTCACGCGCCCAAGAGTCGGGCCACTGAAGAACATCAAAACAACCAACAGGTGGATCAGGCTGCCAAGACTGAAGTGGCTCAGGTGGACCTGGACTGGCAACATAAGGGTGAGCTATTTATGGCTCGGTGGGCCCATGATGCTTCAGGCCATCAGGGAAGAGATGCAACATATAGATGGCCTCATGATCGAGGGGTCGACTTGGCCATGGATACTATTGCACAAGTTATCCAAGAATGTGAAACATGTACTACAATTAAGCAAGTCACGCGGTTAAAGCCCCTGTGGTATGGAAGGCGATGGCTGAAATATAAATATGGAGAAGCCTGGCAGATTGACTATATCACACTCCCACAAACTCGCCAAGGCAGCGCCATGTGCTTACAATGGTGGAAGCAACCACCAGGTGGCTGGAAACATATTCTGTACCCCATGCCACTGCCCAGAACACTATCCTGGGCCTTCAAAAGCAGGTCTTGTGGTGACATGGCACCGCAGAAAGAATTGAGTCAGACAACGGGACTCACTCCTGAAACAACCTCATAGACACGGGGGCCAAAAAGCATGGCATTGAGTGGGTACATCACATCCCCTGCCATGCACCAGCCTCTGGGAAAATGGAATGATACAATGGACGGTTAAAGACTACATTGAGAGCCGTGGGGAGTGGAACCTTCAAACATTGGGATACACATTTAGCAAAAGCCACCTGGTTAGTCAACACCAGAGGATCTGCCAATCAGGCTGGCCCTGCCCAATCAAAACTTTTACATACTGTAGAAGGGGATTAAGTCCCTGTAGTGCACATAAAAAATATGCTAGGGAAAACAGTCTGGGTTACTCCTGCCTCAGACAAAGACAAACCCATTCATGGGATTGCTTTTGCTCAAGGACCTGGGTGCACTTGGTGGGTGATGGGGAAGTCCAATGTGTGCCTCAAGGGGATTTGATTTTAGGTGAGAATAGCCAATGAATTAAATTGTATGATGTTAATTGCTATATACCCTGCCACTGTATGTCATCACTACTGTAATTGTTATATGCTATATCAATGGTATTACAGGAAGAATTGCTTAGATTAAGGAAGAATGAACTTTGATAAAACCGAGTGAAGTGCAATAGTGATGGAACCAGAACTGCCTTCAGCATGCAACAATCCAACATGACACACCATCCTCCTGCTGCGCCCAGTGTCACCCACCCGCCACACCGCACCGAAGCTCGATCCTGCTCTGCCAGCTGAGCAGACTTTACACGATCCCTCCTGCCCAGAAAGACTGGTATGACAGATGCAGCCCAAAGTCATGGACTAAATGAACTCCACGGACATTTTATAGGGATGGCCCATAGACTAAGGGAATGATATCAAAGGACAGGAAAGGTGACGGTGATTAATTGGGATGTATTGGAAACTATGGGACCTGAGCTGGGATAGAGTCAATTTTCTTTCTAGTAGCTGCTATAGTGCTATGTCTTCAATTTAGTATGAGAATAATGTTGATAACACACTGATGTTTTCAGTTGTTGCTAAGTAGTGTTTAGACTAAGCCAAGGATTTTTCAGCTTGTGATGCCCAGCCAGCGAGAAGGCTGGAGGGGCACAAGAAGTTGGGAGGGGACACAGCCAGGGCAGCTGACCCCAACTGGCCAAAGGGGTATTCCATACCATGTGACGTCATGTCTAGTATATAAACTGGGGGAGTTGTCGGGGGGAGCGGATCACTTCTTGGGGACTAACTGGGCATCGGTCAGGGAGTGATGAGCAATTGCACTGTGCATCACTTGTATAGTCCAATTCTATTATTATTATTACTATTATTATTATCAGCATTATTATATTAATATTCATACTAATATTATCATTATTTTCTTCCTTTCTGTCCTATTAAACTGTTCTTATCTCAACCCATGAGTTTTACTCTTTTTTTTTGATTCTCTCCCCCATCCCACTGGATAGGGGAGGGAGTGAGCAAGCAGCTGCACAGTGCTTAGTTGCTGGCTGGGGTTAAACCACGACACCCCTTTTCCACATTATCTTGTTATAGTTTACTTTTGTTATCTTTCCATTAACTTAAACCAAATCTGCTCATGTCCACTTGGTCTAAAGTCATATTCTACAATGAGTTTTTCTATAACCAGCTGTATGGCTAACAAAATAGGTTGAAGTAACATCACCATTGATTGGCTTAATGACAAGTGAGCTGCTGCATCCAAGAATACCTGGGGCTGCTGACTATTAGTAGGGCTATTTTCCAGTTAGTAACTGTGAACTGTAAGTCTTTGCAATGATGTGATTTCCAAAAGCACCTATTTCTGACGAAACTGCAAAGCTTTCTCCCATTTCTAAATCCAGTACTAGGAGTGTGCAGCAGAGCACACCAAGCCCCTTTCACAATCCCCAGCTCCTTAATCATGTCTTGCAAAATTAGCAGGTAATACCACACTCCTCTTTTTACTTTGGTTTCTGTTTTGTTAACAGCTCATAGATTGGTCACTTGTTCTTTCTGTCTATCTATCTGTCTATCTCTCCATCTATTATCTTCTATCTACCTGTCATGTTGCTGTTGCTCCACTGTTGTCTGTACAATATCCACATGTTCTTCCCTCTGTTCACTCACTGACCAGCTCCCTAATGAGTGTGCAAACACTGCGGTTGTGTCTTCCTGATCTTGTTCACATTCCTACCTGTGGCAGACCCAGTCCTTCACCCTCTGTGTTTCTGGCTATGCAAAAGCTTTTTTCAACAGTAGAATTTTCTCTCTGTCCTTCCTTTCCTCATTCCTTTGTCCATTGATATCTCTGCTTTTAACTTACTTTTCTCTGGCTCTGTAGTAAAACCAAGCACATGGCTTCCCTAAGTCTCACATAATCTCCTCCTCTGATTTTCTTTGAAAATTCTTCTTCTAGGCTTGCCAGCATTTATCCCACCAGACTGGTAGCTTAAGCATGCAGGTGAAGTCCCTTTGCCAAGTTTGGAAACATCTACTATTGCAGCAAGAATGTGGTGATGTTCAGTTCATGCCCTGCTGCCATGAGGGATGATAAATGTGTTTTCTTTGTCCTGGGTCCCTGAGGAAGTGCAACTATTCCTTTTCAACATTATTATCAATAACTTATAAGAATTTGGTGATTATTTGGTGTGAGCTAATCAAGTGGAAAAGTAGATTAACTGCATTAATTCCCTTTTGTTTAACTTTTATTGGAGTTTACTTCTTCAGCAGTTATTTGCTGAACTTGAAGATTGCTTACTTCATCCTGTGAGCGAACCGCTGTGTATTATCCACTGCCGTAGTTGCCCGTGGCTTTTCTGGTTTAAGGCTATCGAGGCAGGTGTAGATGTACAGGACACAGCATCTTAACTCATCTGCCCTGGCCCCTGGCTGTGGCTGGATGTGTTGAGATAGCAGTGCCACTGACTCCTGCTGGGATTGCATAGACAGTTGTACCTCTTGGGCTGGCCAGAAATAATCCTGGCAGGAAAGAAGCGATCCAAGGAGAGTAGGAGCAAACCCAATTGGTGTCATGATGTGAAAACAAGCCTTCAGGCCAAAAGGCTTTTGCAGACATAGATTGAGCTGTTTGAGTAGTCATAGCCCCTGGTAGCTGATTGTTCCTCCCACTTGCTGGAGTGGTCACCGTGACAGCATGACCCCATCACGAGGCATGTCACTGTGGTGTCCCTTCATTACACTAAAATCCATGGGGACCTTGCACTGAAATGGAGTGGGTGCACTCACACAATCCTTTACAAGGCTGCCTATGTGGTTGTCCATCAAGGGGTAATAATGAACATCTGGGGTGGGATTCCCCCTCAAAAGTGGTCACCTAAATATGCACATCTAGATATAGGTGACTAAAGACGAACCAGCTATGTACACCCCACTGTGGTTAATGGAGCCTGAAGAATGATTCAGATGACCAGGTTTAGGTGTCCACTGGAAGGTGAGAGGAATAAATTCAGGAGTCCACCAACTGCAGCTGAATTCTGCCTTTGACAACTGATTAAACCTTCATCATCTCCAAGGGTTTTCTAAATTACTGTGCCTGTAAACCCAGACACTTGGTAAACAGGTGGAGGCTTTTCTGCAAAGTCAATCACAGACCCAGCCAAAGTTAATGGTTACTCTCCCCACCCCGGCACCGCTTTCTCCATCCTTCCTTGGGCCGGAGAAGCTACTGCTGCCCATGCCCCTTGTGCTAGAGCTGGAGGGAGACCAGCAACACCTCCTGTCGTGCCCCACATGTTGTGCCACCGCTGGGGCAGGTCAGCACAACGGTTGGGTGTCAGACGCAGTGGTTGGGAAATATTCACTATTTCCTTTCTATTACTCGTGCCATTCAGTATTTGGGGAGTAAGCATGTGTTGGGTTGGGGATGGCATCTGTGCAGATGTGTGGTCCTGTCCCTCCCTCTGTTAGCCAGGGCAGAATGGCTTAGTACTGTTTCTCCTTTTGTCCCGCTAAGCCGCAAGGGAGGTGCATTTTCCTTGCCATTTCTGCCACCTCCGACCTCTCTTTCAAAGCCAGCTTTCTGAAACTCAGGAGGAAAAACATTTCCCTCCCTTCTGAGCACAGGTAGGTTTTGCTTGTTGAGGCAAAGGGTTGCAGTGCCTGTCTTTCTGCATTACAGAGCCAGCAAATATGTCTCACAGGAACATTTATCCCCGATACGGACATTTGGGCATCTATTTGCTCCAAGATATGAACACAGAGACTTTCATTTCCACAACTTAACCTGTTTAACCTTGTTTGCCTACTCACAAATCCCATTTAAGTGCTGTTCTTTTTATTTTGGTTGCTGTTGCAGAGAAAAAAATTCATCAAGAGAGAAGACTTTCTGCTCGTGCCAGAGCTCACTGAAGAAAAACAGGCTTGGGGGTTTGGGTTTCATTTTTTTCATTGCAAAGAGGCCCAAACCAGTCAAAGGGCTTCTCATTTCAGTCACTGAGCCTGCAGATGATGGCCTCTGGGTGATGCTGGCTGGGAGCAGAGGGCTTCCCATGATGGGTGCAAACCATCCGCTTCCTGACCACCTGGCAGCGATGCAGCAGCAGCACTGGGGAAGGATGGCAGTGGGGAGCAGATCGGTGTCCCCGGACACGTTCATCCATCTGGCAGGTTGTCCTGAGGCCACATGGGGACAAGGATAGCCAGGAGGGGCCCGTGCACCAGCCAGCTCATGCTGCTGCACCGGGTGCCAACGAGGGCCACGTGCCATGCATCCCCATGGGAGACATCTATCCCGAGGGGAAGTACGTGACCAGCGCGTTACCATTTTCATGTGTACGTTAAACAGCACTGATTGCAAATTAACAATCTTTTAGCCTGTGTTAGAGTATTGTCATTGAATAACCGTGCACAGCGTGAAAATCGCCATTGATGGCAGGGCAATTTAAGGATGAAAATAAGTGCCCTTTGAGGCGGGATATGCACAGCTACATCTTCTGCAAGCTGATGGCTTTCCCAGGCTAGCCCAGCCTGGGCAGATAACCATGCTGAGCAAACACAAGTCACAATGCTTTCAACAGATGCTGAGGAAAACAAAGAAATGCTCGGGATTGTTTAACTGAGCACATACTCTTGGCAGCATGTTCCAAGCACCAGCATGGCCAGTCCCGGAGCCGCACCGCACCAAGACGAGGTGCCCAACGGCAGGAGCCAGGATTTGTCCCCAGATGATGGAGGCAGCTGCGTAAGTCATGGTGCTTTGGCCAGCTCTGTGCCATGAAACCGCTCTGGGCACCTGAGCTTGTGCTTCTGGAGGGGTGCAATGGGCTGGGACAAAAAGCCGGTCTATACCCCACACGGGCACCGAGTATTTCAGAAAGACCCGCGGCTCTGCACAGATCGCCTTCGGCAAAGTGGTTTGGGTGCAGTACGTCCCTCAGAGCACACATCGTGCTCATGCAAGGCAAAAAAAGGGGGCGGAGGGCGGCGGCAAGGGAGAAAGGAAACAGCTGCCTCACGTATGAAAAGATTTGCCAAGCTCCCATGGTTAGATTTAATAGCTGGGTGCTGCAAGCCCAGAAGAACAATGTAATTTATGTCATTACTGCTAAAAGGCTGGTTTGATGGCGAGGGCTTCATTTGAGTTGCCTAAAACGTTTAACAAAGGGGAAAGTGAAAACAAACATGAACATTGTAATAAAAATTATGAGGATTTTGGGGAGACTGCCAGGCACGTTTTTCCAGTGGTACAAAGTTCTCTCCTGAAAAGTGGCTCGTTTTGTCTATTTTAACTCTAAGACATGAAGCTGGAGTTGGAGGTAGAAGGAAATAATTAGGTTTTGCTTTAACTACACAAGTTGCTGGAACATTAGTTAAGTCGCCCTGTTGTGCTTGAATAGAAGAAGCAATGGTGTGGGGTTTTTCATTCAGAATTAATTTCCTCTTCTTGAAAAATGACTTCTTAAGCATCTTTTTAAAGTATTTTGGGGATGGGAATGAAAGGAGACAGAATGGGTCCAAAGGAAGGAGGTCAGGGTGTTTGTGCTAAACCCAGCTTTTCTACCAGTACATTGAATACGACAATCCTGTCCTTGCAGGAGCAAAAGCAATGTGTGCAGCTAACCCTGCTGTTCGCCTGTTTCTCTACACGCTGCTGTTTTTAATGCATCATCTTGTCTAGCATTGAGTGGAATGTGGCAGGAACTCGAGTTAAAAAAAATGCAATCCGCAAAGCTGCTGCTTCACGAAGGAGAAGGCACCTCCTCTTACTTCTGACTGGTATGCGGCCGTACGGTGCTGGGTACCACCAGTCCTCTCTGCGCCTCGGCAAATGCCACCGTGTGCTGCAGGGGGAAGCGCAGCTCACAGGCGATAAATTCACGGGTTATTTCAGTGACGCGTTGAAGTTAGGTCAGGGTGCCTGCCTTTGCTGCCCGCTCATCCTCTGCCAGCAAAACACACTGAAGGACTCACACAGCCTCATAGTGAAAACTGAGGCAGCATCAGCCTCTGATCTACCGTTTGGGCTGAAGCACTTCTCTGGGGTGTTTTTGCCCCGAGCAGCTGGTCGGTATTAGCTGCCATCGTAGCCAGTGTCCTCCAGCAGCATCGCTTAGGGTGGTAGTGCTTAAAGTACTGAGGAATTCACTGCAAAGCTCCCCTCCCGCAAAGAGGGCTGTGCCTGCCTGTATTTGCCCACCATTTGGCACTGGTGGGACCACTGGGAACAGGCGAGGTGCTGCCAACCCCTTCCCCGCAGAGACACGTGTTCCCTACGCCGCTCCCTGCTCCCACCGTAAAACCCTTCTCCCTTGCACAGACAACAGCCTGTGGGGACATTTGAGATGACGGTCAGCCCACCTTTATCCAGCAAGGCTGATCTTTGCTTGCTGTTAATCGCAGCCAACTGGGTAGCAATGATTTTGCAACAGAGCTGCTACCAAAGCGTTCAGATTATCTGCTCCAGCGCTTTGAGGGACAGCTGGTAAATCGAATAGTAACAATCCAGAGAAATTATCTTTATTTGCCTGTAAGCACTGCATCGTAACGAGGCTCAAATGAGCCTCTTTTTTTGGCACACAAGGTCAGTGTTGCCTTTTGCATATGGCATACATTAGAATAAGTCCCAGCCAGGCACAGTGTCTCTTTACCAAAAAACTGCATTTAAAACTTAGATGCATTTTGCTGCTCTTGTCAGAGATCAGCTTACAGAGCGGGCTGGCAGTGAGCTTTCCAGTTTCATGTGTGCAAATACTTGAATACTTTTAGGTGAGTTTTAAGAACACATTATTTTACTTTTTTTTGCTCTAAGACTTGGCGCTACACACAGGAGATGGTCACCAATTTCCCATCAGCTGTAACGGTACAAGATGAGGGATGTGAGCCCCAGAAAAACCTACCTGATTTTCATGATGCTGTACATCCCATTCCCTCTCCCTTCCCCCCTTACGCCGCTAATGTTACATGGTGGTTTCTTACAGTGAAAAATATGCCTTTTGTTGAGCAAGCCAGACCCACAGACTCCGAACATCTCTGTAATTTAAGGGTTTGCTGTTGGTTTTCTGTGCCTTTCCTTGCAGTGTGCTTTGCAGTCCCATTCTCCTCTGGCTCTGCCACCCAGGGAAACATGGTGGCAGGAGGGAGGTGCTGCAGGCAGGACACGCAGGCAGCGATGCAGCAGGCAGGAGACACCGGCAGCGACGCAGCTGCCAGGGCACAAGCATCTCGGGCCGTTGGCGATGCAAGACCTCCCTCCAGAGTTGTGGGGCGTTTGTCTCAGGGGTACTCGGGAAACCTCTGCCTCCTGCCTCGGCTGCTGCTGCCCGCGGGCTCCCACCTGAGCATCGCCGATGGCACTGCCTGGCCGTCCGGGCTGTGCGAGGACAGGCACGGCGCACGCAGCCAGCGCCGCACTCAACCTGCTCGCGAGAAACTTCTCTTTTCGTCGGCGGACCTGCAGTCTGTCCTCTGGCTGGCTCCTCCTTGGAGGTTTCCAACAGGGAGATGGCTTCGGCACTGGAGCCAGCTCAGAGCGGGCGCTGCACGGAGATCTGACTCAGACGCGCAGGTTGCCAGATACCCACCAGCTGGCAGAGTATTTCGATCATTAATAATTGCAGGATTAAATGAAAGCAGCAGCCGTGTTTCCAGAACGAGCTAGGGCTCTCAGCTTTACTGCCTCTGAAAACAAGTTGCTTTTCCTTAAAGGATCCAGATCCAGCATATTTTAGTGCTCCTGGAAGGACTTTCGCTGTCCTTTCAGGTTCTGTTCGTCACGTTCGTACCATACCTGCCCTGTTGCCGCCACTGGGTGAGAAGGTCACCGGGAAGGGTCAGGCGCTATTCCTGGCATCAGCATATAAAGTACATTTGCCTGACTCCACTGGACCATCCCACCCGAAGCAGAGTATTTGATGCCCTTTGTCTTTTCCCATGTTTCCAGCAGTGGCTAATGAAATTTCAAGACATTGGTTTGGGCAGCTCTGGAGTGTTATGGATGTTGTCGTGCTTTTATTCTTCCCAATCACTACCCATTTAAGTGTTATATCTGTTTCAGCGTTATCAATCTCTTGACTGTGGTTATCACGTGCAATAAACTCCACTGCCTTGTATTTATGCTGCCTTCAGATGTTTTCCCTTTTGGTGTTGCTGTGAGAAGGTGCGTGGACTCTGCTGGATCTACATTTGCTGTACGACTCGCCGACTGCTACATCTTCACCTCTTAGTCTCATCGTATTAGTCTCATCTCTAACTCAAACAATTCTTATTTTTTCACTGCTGACTGCAGAAGTTTTGTGTATCACTAATCCTTCCTGTTCTTGTCTCTGGCTCGCTTTGCTGTTTCTGATGTATGCTGTGAAACAGCATGTTAATAACGCTGTACAGTATTTCAATATATTTATAAAGATGCTCAGTAGTTTGTCAATTTTCAGATTTGCTGTCTTTTTTGAGGCCAGGTTATTGAACACAATAACGTGCAATGATGCCTAGATCAAGGTGACTTGAATTGGTCTAGGACATACTGTCTGTATATGATGAAAACTTTCAAATCATCCCTTTCCACATGCATCTAGAAAAGGATTTCCACCCACCATTGTGCTATGTATCTAGTTTTCCCAGTTAGTACTGAGGCCCCCACAGTCTTCATGAAGCTAAGTGTATGTTTTGCTACCAACCCGTTCTGTGCCCTTGCTGCTGTTCCAGGTCATTAACAGCTCTATTAATCACTGTTGCCAGTTTGGAAGGAGAGCATACCCAATTCCTCACCTCTCACTGTGTCAAAATGAGTCATTTTTCCCTCCTCCTTTGTCTCCTGCCTGTTTCAGTTGATAATCAGAAACGTCTTTTTCTCGCTCTTGCCATTTCTGTGCCTTTGAGTACCTTTACTAAGCCAATGGGAATGACAGGTTTGACAGCGCCAGCGAGCTCTTCTGCCGGGTGGTCAGCAAAAGCTGACCATGTCCCAGAGTTGTTAGCACTGAAGGGGGCATGGTGCAGAGCAGAGCGGGAACCAGTGAGAAGATAAACTCCTTAGCAGATTTCTGCTGTGTAAATAGGATGGCATTTAATTGAGGCACTTGAATGTATTCAGCACTGGCAGTAATATCTCCTGTGCTTACAGCTGGGCAAATCGTCTGATAGCTGGCCTTGAAGATTTGGCGATCACTTGGTCTGTGTTCATGAATGTCCAGGGTATTTCCAGGTGGGAGATGCTCAACACTTCCCATCCCGCAGCCCTGGAAAAGGCTTGCAGAGAGGAAGGCAGTGCCCAAAGGCGTACAGCACATTTGCTACCCAGAAAGACAACGGGTGGGAGGGTTCATAAAACAGTGAATTTCAAACGCCTGCAGAACAGACACTGGAAGTGAATTTCAAATTCATGTCAAGCACCGGCAAAAGGAAGTTGCTTCCAAAAACCATGCTCAATCAGGGAATAGATACACCCCGCGACCTTGCATCCCATCAACACCGCCTCAGTGCCGTGAATCTTAATTAGCACCGGCATTGCTCACAGCAAACATTAAATGAGCATCTCCTGGGCTGGAACAACTCATTCAAAAGCTGTTGGGTGGAGAAAGGAGAGAGCACATTGTCACTAAAACTTATCACCCATCTAAAGGGGAGAGAGCGACAGAGTCTGCGAGGGCTTTGAAGAAACCTGCTTTTAGCTTGAAAATATGAGGAGAAAAAGAGTGCAATAAAATACAAAGCCCAGCTCCTGTCACTCGCTTAAGGACACCCCTGCTGACTCCGTTTGAAGGAGGTCAAATGGGGAGGCCATGCTTTGCTGCTTCCAGTCTCTAATAATTATTGCCGGTGTGATTGGTGATGAGCGCAGGTTTTGCATATGGCCTCAGAGGAGCTTGTACCCGCTCTCTCACCTGAAAAGCAAAGGTCTCTCTTCACCAAAGAAGAAGAAAACGAGGACGTACTGGCATGCTTTGCAAAACTACCGGCTCGCTCGCTCAGGCTGCAAGTACGAAAGCCTCCCTGACCACAGCCTTCGTTTTACAAGTTCCAGACAAAACTACGTTTGGTAGACGAGGCCTTCGTCGTGAGGTGGCACGTCAGCGTGCGTCCCACAAAAGGTCCGAGCGCTGGTGCAGATGGAGGAGCGGAGGCCTGACCGCCAGCCTTTTTCCAGCCAGTGGACAGAAGGGGTTATGGCTCGGCGGAGCGGCAGTCGCCAGCGGAGGCGGCCGGAGGCCTCTGTACGCCCGCTGGCTCTGCCGTGGTGCTCGCCCGCACCAGCCAGCCGGGACCTCGCAGCTCCTCTGGTGTTTCTTCCCTTCATCTCTTTATCTTCTCCGCTCGGGCAGGGGCCAAACTCTTCCTCGGGAGGGTCAGCCACGTCTCACCAGGCCTGGCTTGACAACTCTCGTCCCAGCTCTTTCGTGGCCGCTTCTGGGAAGACACTTCTGCGTGTGCTTTCCTCCTCCTTGCCCAACTCGAAGGTGCGCAGGTCTGAAACAAGATTACATTTCTTTTTTTTTTTTTATTATTTTTTTGTTTCCCTTGGAGGCCATTTCAGGCAAAATGATTTTACTAGGAGATGTCAGCTGGCCTCAGCCTGAAAATGTTTTTTTGGAAAAATTGTTTTTAGCAGCTGTAAGAAAGCGTTTCCCTATAGGTATGTGCCAGTGGAAACTGCCTGCTTGAATCACCTCACGAGGACCCTTCGGAGCAGCTCTCAGACACGGGCAATTTTGACGGTGAGAACTGGTATTTCGGCTATCGCTTTTGCTTTCCTCTTTAGAAAAGGAAGAAAGAGCATTCAGAGGCGTTTTTTTTCGTAGATTTCGTTGGATTGCCATTGTTTCTGTGGGGGAAGTTCACACACTGACTTCTCTCCTGTAGCCATTTTCTTATTCCTCCCTCTCCAGCTGCAAATCTCCCTATCAGTAAAAGCTATTACTATTATTACAAACTTTTCTCCACATCTCTCCTGGGTTTTGCGTGACAGCTGAAGTCTGTCTGTGGAATCAGTCTTTCCTCAGTCCGTTCAGGGTATCCCATGCACTCACAAGCCAGAGCGCACCACGCTCATTGCTTAAATAATTGCCTGTAGGAACATCTGCCTCCCTGGGTAAGGGCCGGAGAATCCCCAGAGGGGCTCACTATTGATCACCACGCTGCCAAACAGACCAGCAAGCTTGCTTTTATGTATGTAGCCTCCAAGATCAGGTTCACAAAGCGTTGCTCTGTTTTTTCCTTCTCCCCCACCACTTAAGGATCAGGAAAAGCCTTCAGCATCTAGAACTAAGGCGCGTGCAGGAGAAGAGTTCCCTCCTCCTTCTTTCCCATCCACCAAGCCAGAACCCCCAAAAAGACATCTTGTATTCCCTCTGACCATTACAGTTGCGAGCAGAAATGTGCTGTTACACAAAAACGCACGCTTCTCAGTTTATAACAGCTCTTTTAAAATAATTCCTGCCAATTTACCAAGCCTGACCTCCTGTTTCCCTGGCATCACAAAGGCCGGCTCTATTCAGGCCATCCCTTTCCAGGAGATTCCCCATTCGAGCGCTTGAAATGCTTTTTGTCTCTTTTGCCACATACAGCACTGAAAGGACTGGAATAGAGTTTATGTTCACCCAGACTGTTTTTATAAGTACAAGACCTACAGAGCTACTTCTTACTTCATCAGGTTTTTTAAACAAGGGAAGAAGAAAGATTGAAGCTCCAAGTTTTTATAACAAACAAAAATAATACAAACTTCATTTCCTCCCTTGTTGCCTTACACTCTGCATACGTTGATGCACTTAAAAGCAGGGTGTTTCCGAAACCAATGGTTTTTCAAGTTCATTTAGTTTCAGAGTTTAATTTTTATTGGCATTTATTGTTACTACAGAGTAGTAGCTCTCAGAGACGGGAGTTTTGGGATCCGTTGTGCCATGGAGCGCTCCTTTGGGCGAATAACTGTCTCTACGACTTCCTTTCCATAAGCGTGAAATGAGGATATAATGCATTCATTTTACTTGAGAGTTTAAAGATCACTGCCTGAGAGTACGATATAAATATAGACTATAAACTCAACAAAGAGAAGCCAAAAAAGCATGCTTTTTAAAACAGATTTCACCGCAAGAGACTGTTAGACCATTAAAACAAAAGGCTGCTGATAAAGGTTACGTGCGTGTCCGAATAAATGACCAGTAAAGGGTCTGTTAAGTATCAGCAGAGGAAAGGATTTCTTATTCCCAGACTTGAGCGTGGCACCTGTGCAAAGGTGTCTCCCTGCCACAACAGGGAAAAGCTGGGAAGGACGGGGCATTTGAGATCCTCTGGCCCCAGGGTCCCAAGTTTAACTCACCTTTGTGGCACTCAGCTGACAGAAAAGCAAGTGCTCCTCTTTTCCAAAGTCTCTTTACAATAGCTGTGCGGAAGAAAGAAGTCAGAAAAATCAGTCTTAGCTGGAAACTAACTTTGCTTTAGCTGAGGATCAACCATTACCTTCTTCAAAACATTCAACAGACATTACCAGGGTATTTTATTTTTTACAGACTTTTAAGATAGGCCTTCAAAAGCTTGCTTTACCATTAGCATCTGACTGGTCCTGGCAGAACATTTTAAATGCTGTTGTACTGTAATCACTAGCCAAGGAGCCTTGCCAGGTTTCACTCAATTTTAATTTGGCTTTTCTGTAGGAGCCTCAGAAACCCTCTGGTCTCCATGACTGTTCAGTTAACTACAGGAAAAACTCCTGCCCGGCGCTCTCAGCTAGTTGCTCCGGTCAGTATTAGAATAGCCAATATCGAGTGTTTTGCCAGTGACAGCAGTTAAGTTGTGCCTATTGAGAGACGGGCGGGTAAGAAATATCCCATCCTTTGAAGAACCTCAGATGTGCTAGTAGAGAGACATGCAGGGAGAAGGAAAACACCCTACACGTTACCCTAACGCAAGGTGTCCTATCGCCCGCCGCACCTTCAGAGACTTGCAGGTGGCCCTTTTTTTGGCCCTTTGCACGCCCTAGAACGTCTCTGAGTAAAGAACTCCCTTCTGCAGCTCAAGCGTGGGTAGCAGCACGCAGGTTTTGTTAAGGCTGTTGACAGGCAGCGTGCAGGAGGCACGTCCTGGAGAAAGCCGGCTAGAAACATACCCACAGCGCAGCGTTGCGGGCGATTCATAGCGCTAGAAACCAACGCGAGCAGGACATCGCGCTCCGGGGCATCAAGCTGCTTTGCTCTTAGTGCAGCTCCGTGAAATTAATGCATCCAAACATCCTAACAAGTCTGACAGCACGGATTCTGAATTACCCCACCATCACACCTTTGGCAGCATGTTTATCTCGGCCAGTACGCAGTTGCTTCATCAATCAGGCAACGGCCGGAGCTTTTATGGAGTCTGTCCACACAAAGCCAGGGCAATGGGAGGTCCGCTCTAAGGGCATTAGAAGGGATCTCCATTTAATTAGTCTAAGAGGGCTGATCTCAAAGATTATTTCTTACACAGAGCCAAAAGAGCTACCGAGTGATCTTGGGGTCAGTCAATTACTGCACATATCGGGCGATGTGACAGGAAACAGCACCAGTTAAGACTTTCAATCCAGAAGAAATCCAGCAGCAGAGATATTTGGGACCATACGGACACACAGCTGGTCAGGAGGAAGCACAAGCCATACTCCTCTCACTGGGTGGCAGAGGGGCAACCTCTGAAATCACAGCGGCTCGATTAGCCCAGCTTATCTGGAAACATCCTCCGTGCTGGCTTCTCAAGGTAGAGCAAGTACTCAGCATACACCAACACCTTGAAGAGAAGGACGGCATCCCACCTTTCCTCTGTTATGGACAGCTCCTGAAGGTTGTTATTTAAGGAAAACACAAGTTTAGGAGCAATTACATGATCAGTTAAAGTCGCTGGGTGTTTCTAAACATACTAAGTCCCAGCTGTGGTCTGCAGGGAAGCTTTGCTAAAGAAGGTGAATCTAGCAGCTGCTGCAATGCTAATCCAGCTTTCTCAGTGCTCACAGCACTACTGCTGGAGCGTGCTGCTCATCACCCAGTGCATGTACGATGTGGCAGACACTGTTCATTCCAGCACTTCCTTACAGGGAGACTTGTATGGGTAGAGAACTGTGAACTTTCTTTTTTCTTGAATTTTTCTTAGCATTACTACCATTGAGCCCAGAGTCTGCACCTGCTTCCATCATCATATTCTTATACTTGATCAGAGATCTTTATGGGTTATTTTGATGTTGCCATCCAAACCTCAGTGAGCAGTCAGGACCCTTCCCTCCCCCAAGTCTTCCCTTTTCCCTCCTTTTTAGTTACATTTATAAGTTTCTGGACGCATAAAGGTGACAAATAATAGCTGAAACTTTTTTTGTTGGAGTTACCAAGATGAGGAAACCTGAACTGGGCTTGTATTATTTTCTATCTTGTTTGCTTGGTTTTGGGTATTTTTTGTTCATTTGGGTTTTTTTAAACTTTAGACAAACATGCCAAAATTTGGAACAAATGAAAATTTTTAATGAGGAAGCAGCATTACAAACTTTTTAAAAGTGTGGTCTTCACAATTTCTTGGAAAACTTTGCCACTTATAAACAAGCAAACTAGGTTTATAGTTTTAGTGATACATAGGCTCTGTACACTTCTGAGTCAGAACGTCTCCCGAGAGCAGGGGATAAGCAGCTTCTGCCACGAACTATTGATTCAAGAACACAGAGTAGCTGCTACGTGCAAAGCCAAGCCAAGATTCAAAAAAAAAAAGGATAAAAAGGGGGAAGAATCTCTCTTGTCCTATGTGAAACAAGTTGTTTTCCATGTAGAAAAAAGCTGAACATGAGAAGAGGATGTTCACCCAACGGCAGAGGTGACTTGCCTGGGGTGAAGAGCCATGTACCTTGATGAGCGGTAAATCTTCCCTGTCACTATCCTTCCTCCATACTGATAAACGTGAAGTTTCTACCAATGTATGTCTCCGGACAAACCAAAGAGCTCTGAAACTGGGGCTGCCTTCTCCTGACGGGGAGAAGACAATGTTTATTACTCTTCAAATTTCTTGTAACCATGAAAAGTGACCCAGAAAATGAGCATTTTGCTTTAGATCTGAAGCAGAGACAAGAGCCCCCTCCCCACTGTCATCTCATACAACTTGTCTCCAGGTGGATGTTATCTTCCTGGATTAAGGATGTCTGCCTGATAAGCTACCTCTCACTTCAAATGCAGAGATTAGGGATTATCTGAGTAAATATCATGCATGTCACACAGAATTCCCCTGTTGAAAAGGGGAACCAGTAGATAACACACTGTAAATGCACACCCACACTTCACGGTCTCTGACTGTTTGAATATGCACGTTCCCAGAAATAACCACAAATACCACCTTCATCAAGAAAGGGTGCTTGAGTTCACCTAATAAAGAGGTGCCTACTCTTATGAAGACTTCTGGAAAGCCTTGAATCTTCACAGCCATATCTTTCCCTGAAATATTAGGCAGAGCTAGCAGAGTTTTTGGTTATCTCCCTCCATCTTAAAACACAAAGCAAAATATGAAATCAATACTGCATCTGAGTCACTTTAAGGGTTGCCTTCCCCAAAACAAATTTACAATAGAGCCAGACAGAAAAACATAAACTTTAGCTAAAAAGCAGTTAAAGAAATACACAGGTCTGGAAAGAATCCTACCCTGTTACAGCAGGCTTCACAGAGAACTTGAGAAGTGCATTGAGAGTCCTCATCCATTTACTTTCTATCAATAGGACACTTACATGTCATCCGTTTTGCTTTCAGAATCCCATCTTCTTTGGATTAATCAATTACTCATGTTCCTGTAATTAAAATCTCACACAGCAAATACTGTAAAGGTTAACTTATTATTGCCTTACTTAAAGAGAGAAAGGCTTCGAAGTAAAATTACGTTAACACTTTTGGAAAGCTTTTCTTGTGTCACTGTGTCGGTCATGAGCCATCAGGCAGGTTGTGATGTTCCTGTGTTCAGACCAGTCCTGTACCACTGGTGTTAATGAAGTCCGCCTCTGAATCTGCTCCTAGAGGACTTCACTGTCAGCAAAGCTGATTTCTATTTCTTGAACAACATACATAAAGATCTATAGTTGGAAACCCTCCCTGCTGAACAGCCTCGTCCTACTCTTTCCCACTCTGTTTCTCAGCTCCTACCCAGTGTGTACATGTATATATATATATGCACAAGGACTGTGCCTTGCACCCAGCAGTTGCTATATATGAACTACAAAGGGACAAAGGCATATCCAGTGGCAGCTGAAGAGTTTGGATACAGGCTTCTCTCTCTTTTCATACTGGGTAAACCATTTTTTCAGAGGCTTATAACTTGGCCAAGTTTAGACCCATGTCCTGAGATAGTGGGGTTTTAAGGCGATTTCCCAGTGGTTCAAACCAGAAAGGCACCAGATCTTAACAGGATGTTTTCAGGAATTTAGCACACACAGAATGATGCATCTTCCTTTGTTTTAACCTTAGAAACAGCTGAACTATTAAAAAAAAAAAAAAAAAGAAGAAAAAAAAAGAGAGAGAGAGACAACAACCAACCACCCCCAAATCTGGACAGATAGATCACCCTGAGAAAACTGGAGATCTACTAAATAGTTTGGAAAGCAAAAAAATTATCACCTTGCCTCATATTGGAAAGTGCTAGGCAACCTTTACTCAGTTCAATTACCTGTTCCATCTGCAAGAACAGAGGGTGGATAGTAAAAATAAGCCTATGTAATAGCCAAAAGAGCTGTAATCAGAGTATATTGAGCTGTTGGATGAAAGCGTGTTTTGTTTTTCTAAACTGTGTTGCACAACTGGAAAGCTAAGGTGCCACATCTCAAGTATTTGGGGATGACGCCTTTTGGTTATTAAACTGTACAAGGATTCTAAAAGAAGAAAAAAAATCCAAGTATTGAGAATCCTTCCCTTCAACATCTCAAGAAGCAGCTTTATACTTCTTTCAATTAAAAGAAATGTCTTGTAGAAGGCTACTCTTAAAACCCAGTTCTCTGATCTACCTACTAACTTTAGCTAATAAGTGGTTTTGTGTAGGAATACTCTTAATCTTGGTCTGCGATAAACAATGTATTTCTCTCATTTAATGTAACACCCTCAGTCTACCCACATATTTTTCTTCAATGATCTTTCAGTTTTATATTTTCACCTCTTTACCTAGATCCATCCTCAATCCCCTCCACTCCTGCCAATGAACCACCTCACTTTTCCATTTTTCAGTGAGATTCCTATGTGGCTGTCTGACCTTGCAAACATTCTTAAGAAGAGCAGGCAGGCATGTTATTCAGTTGCCTATGTATGTGGTCACTGCACCGTGAAAAGTTTGAAATAAATTCTCAGTGCTCCCTAAACTATTTCATATTCCAGTCAAACCAAAATGAGTGCGCTTGAAAGTACACAGAAAAACAGTTCCAGCAGAGTGGGATGAAGATTTGCTGTTAGCAATTCCACTATTGCACAGTGCCCAGTTCACAGCAACGCGGCTTTTCCATCCACCCGCTTGTAATCCAGGCTGTAAATGCAACCCGCTGTCTGAACGTCGGTGTGGGCTCTGCCTGGCCCGTGCCTCAGAGACTGAGCTAGGGCAACACCAGTTCCTGCTTCCAAGCTGGACTGGTTTCGCTAAGCAAATAGGCACAAAATCTAGTAAAGCTCGAACAGATAGAACTCAATACAGTTAGGTATTGAGTACAATAGCCCAGCTATTGAGATAGTGCTTTTACAGTCACCTGTCAAGAAGCGCCATTTGAAAATATTAAGAGACCACATGATGAGTGTAATTATAGGAGCTGAGGCAAAAAAAAATAAAGGAATTTTAAGTGTTACACTAACTCGATACTTTTTACCTCCAATGTGAGAAGGTAAGAAAAACTTGTGTCAACTATCAGACAACCAAAGTCCAAATAAGTAACAACCGGAGTCAAAATCCAGACATATTCTAACAGGCATTAACTGACCTCCCTATGAAGACAGATGAGAAACCTGCAGCTCAAAATATCTGCAAATTCCATGACTGCAATTAGCACAGGAAAACAGAAAAGGTCTTTCTGCAGGTTTTATGGCAGAACAGGAATTATGTATAAGACAACTGACTAGGGCGCTAGTGCATCCAGAGCCAGCAGAAGCTGGAAATTTATCCTTGTTAGAAAAGAATAATCAAGTTGGTGCCTGCAAAAGGAAGACATGACTACATACCACGTACACTTGTGTGAGCCAGACAGAGCAATAAAAACAGTTGTCAGCAATTTCAGAATAATTCTTCCTGCTCTCAGAAAAAGTATGCCGTTTCGATGGAGAAGAAAGCACAAAGCAGCCCGTAAACAGCAAGGGAGAGAATACTACCGAACGTAACTTGGGATAGAAGATGTAGTCCAGTGACTCCCCGGTCAAGCAGCAGAAGTAGTGACCAAAGACTGGTCATCCAGTAAGACTGATACCCATGGAGGACTGATAAGAAGATATTTATTTCCAGTCAAAATATTTTACAAAGCCTTCTCAGAGACTTAATGAGTTTCCTGCAGTAGCTTAAAAAAAGTGGGGGGAGATGGTCCCAGAGAAGGCATTTGTTAAGAGTACAATATTCAAAGTTTTTCTAGTTGTTCCATTATTTGGAAAGAGCATGTTGCACATTGGCATTTTTTTGAACTGTTCAAAAGAGCCCAATGAATTCCTGTTGTCCCTGTATAGGTATGTTCTCAGGCAAAACAGAAGGATATTACTAAATTAAAGGGACTGCAAGAACCCATCAGCAAAAGTTCCCCTGGGACTGGTTTAAAGAATGAACGGCAAATCAAAAACATAAAATCAGCAGTATGTGTCAGCCTTCTATATTATCCATAGAACTAGGAGCTTTTAAGATGTGCCAGCCTCAGGCTTCTTGTTCCTTATGGCAGGCATGACATGAAAACAAGAGACTACCAAGCACCCATCATTACTGAAAACAGGGTATTTTAGTGATACTGGCATGACTAAAATGTAACTGCTGATCAGTGCCAATTAGCTAGAATAATCCTGTTAGCATTAGCTCAACTGTTCATTTATAAATCTCTGCAAGGCTAATTGTTTTTGAAGTTCTTTCTAACACTAACTCCTTTTGTATGGTGCTGAAAGCCTGCAAAACACTCATCAATTGAACAGCTGATATAACAAACAACCCTTTTTTTAACCCTTTGCAACCTCAATGTTATAAAACTAGTTCTGCGTATTAACTGTATCATATATTGCCCAAGTTCATACATCATTGTATTATAGTTTACAATAAGCACTATTCTCTTGCCATAGCAAGAACCATATCTTATCAAACACTGAGTCTTAGTGATTGTTGTTGACGTGTATCCCTCTAAGTAAACAAAAAACCCCTTTTCTATGATTCTTTATCAAGCTTATAACTTAAATCACAACATGCATCCATCCATAAAAATTAAAGCATATTTGCTTTTTACTTATTGCTATTTAATTTGTACCAGAAGAGCATTTTGGCAAGAAATACTTAGCTGAACCGCAAATAGTTGACAGTGGTGTTTGAAATTACTGGGCAGCCCTTGTCAGCTTTGGATGAACTTTTTGATCAAATCAAAATGGACAATACAGGAAATGCAAGGGAGATTTCATTAAATAAATTTATTTGTTAAAATAATTTAACTCCAAATACAACTGCTGAGTTTGCATTGAGTTCTATGTACAATTCTTGTTTTATTTGAAACATCAAGGTTTAAACAACTGACATTGTTACAAAACAAACTGTTGCCCCATTTTAAGTTGCCAGTTGTATTAGAGCTCAACAATTAACTGTGAAATACATTAATTCACCCCTAGGAAACTCCAAATCAACAGCGTTAAGCCTGATTCCAGAACCCACTTCAGTCTTTCTTCAAACCCTGATCAAGAATTAACAGATGCACAACAATGCAGATAAAAGCCTCCTGCAGTTGTCAAACATTTGCTTTTGTTGCGGAGTTTCACAATTAAAGCCTAACCAGTGCTTTGACGGCACACTGGTAAAAAAAAATAAAAATAAAAAACAAACATGCACAAAACCCCCCAACCAAATGGCTGACATCTTTAGGCAACATTCTATACAGGAAAGCAAATACCAGTAGTTTTCCCACAGAAAAGTAATGGCAACTGTAGCACTGGGGTTAGGGAGAGGCTAGAACCAGAACAGAAAGTGTCACCAAAATTTTTTTGATGCTCTGAAGGGGCAGGCGGGGGGACAGACATGACAGAAAAAAACCAAACCAAAACAAAACCCAATGCAATTATGTTTAATACTCTTGATCTGATTCTGGTTTGTTTGCTGTGACTGGTTTTTGTATGTATTTTTAAGGGAAAGAGGAAACAGTTGCTCTCACTATCATAGCTTAAAAGAATAAAAGTTGCAACGTTTCAAAACAAAACAAAACTGGAGAAATGCTGTCTTTGTAGAAAAATACAAAGCTCTACAAGAACAGCCAAAGGAAAAGTGGGTCTTTGGAACAAATCATAATATTTTAAGGCATGTTATAAGAAACTTTCAAATACTATAATTGGTAATCCTGTCAGGGTACAAACGAAACAGTGACCCAAGACCAATGACTCCCGCAGGGCAGCCACGCAGCTGCCGTGTGGCTCACCAACCTCCCTTTCTGCTACCCCTATAATTTGAAAAATCTGTCGAGTGCAACTGTCATTGATTCAAGCTCCACTATCTTCACATTAGTGGAAATACAAATAGTGCATAACTACTTCCTCAGAACTATACAATGAAAAACAACACTTACGCTTTTCCCCCCGCCACATTGTGTGGTAGCTTACATACAGCCTATTATTTTGAAAATATAAGAGTGTAATGAAGAAACAAGACCGGGAGATATTTTCATTAATATTTTCTGTTAAAGATTTACTGTGCAATTTTTCCTATATTAAAAGCCCATCTGTTTTATATTATGAACTTCTTGTTAGGCTGTTCATATTGTACTTCATGCCATTTTCTTGGTTGATGAACAATCTGTGAGGTAAGATTTTAACATCTCTGTGAATAACATTGCATAACATGCACTTCCAACTCGGTTTCAAATTGGGGTTTTTTGGGTTTTGGGTTTTTTTTTTTTAGCGCTTTGCAGTGGATCTCGCACTGACAAGCTGTTTTACAGATAGGTTGTACTGCTCAATAAACCCTTTCCCAATCTAGATATTTTAAACATTGAAATATCATTAATCCAACATCTCACATCTTGCTTAAGCATGGCGGCTGACCCGTTGGGCGGGCGGGGGGTAAGAGAACATTCATACCATCTAGTTTAGGCATGTAAGTTGTGTGACTCGGAGGACCAAAGTTAAAAGCCTAAGTTTGCTATATAGTCAATGGAAAGAGGTAGGTGCCTCTAGGAGGGCAATTCAGAGCACCCAGCATGGGCATTCAGATGCCAGACATAAACGGTGTGCCTATCTCCCTAAGAGAACAAAGTACAGTAACGAAAGCTCTGCAAGGTAGATGGGAAACGGGCTACATTTACGTTCTAGTAAGGCTTAATGTTTTGCGACATCTAATGCCCTGTGATACATCGGTTGTGGAAAGGTCTTGAAAGATTAAGGGCAGAGATGGCCAGTTCTCTTCCATTAATATGATTTCCTTTAGTTATCATCCACTGAACTATAATTCAAAATGTTAAGGATATTTATGTATGAAAATCTGCAAAGCGTTTTGTACTCAAGTTTCCTTTGTAGCAGATGAGAGCGTTTTTAGGAAGTTCTGCAGATGGAGGCAAAACTCTCGAACCTAACTCCAATTACAGCATTTCTAAGGGCCATATACACACACACATACACGCTCAACACACACACGCACACACCCCAGCACCCCTGTTTTCACTCATTTAAACACAAGGAACTACACTGTTACTGCACAAGATTGAAAAACTAATAAACGCATGGTGTTATTTAGACCACAGGCTCAGTGACTCTGTATTTTTATGGCCAATTTTACCTATAAAAATCCAGCTCAAGACAATCTCTCCAGCATTTAAAATCTAAACATTGTGATTGAAATCTTTTCTATACTTTGATTGTAAGACTTCGGAATAGGTATTTCTGTGCCATTAGTCATGCAAATGATAAATACTTCACTGCTATGAAACTAGCAAGTCAGAGCTCGAGCATCCTTTCAAAATAAAATATTTGCTCCCACCATTTAACACTCCAATAATTGGGGCAACCTTTGAATAGTGTGTCAGGCAATTAAAGAGCCATTTCCACACTCACCTAAGGAATTACAACCATAACTATTTCACCTCTGAACCAAATGATTTCACATGGTTATTCAATTTAAGTTTTCAACATTAAAGCTATCAAATAGCAAACTTGATTTTCAAAGGTTAGTTAGGGATCACACCAGAGAACGTAGCCCTTAAAGGCAAGAAAAACTGTTGTCTTTAACAAACTTAAAAATGCAGGATGTTCATACTGTCCCACGAGGTTTCTGCAGAAGGGAACATATGGATGCAACATGGCTTAATTTTCCTTACAAGATGGTACTAGTTAATCTATTAAAGTGTTCCTTGTTAGTAAGGCTCAGCAATTTTTTTTCATCACAGTTGCTTCCTCCTGGTTCAGTAAAGTGATAAATAAAGATGCTTCCTGCTTTGTAAACAGAGGGTTTGTTTGGCTTTTTGCAGACCAAAACCTGAAGCAATCCTCCATTTTTGAGCAGCAAAATGAAAGATTTAAAACATTCCAATGCCAGACTGTTTCTTCACCCGTCATTTGTTTTCAGATCTTGCCTCTCATTTCACACACTGATTCAATGTCTTCTATTTCAAGATGTGGGATAAAGTGTAGAAATAATAGCATCGATTTTGAAAAAAATCCAAACTATATATATAGGTCTCTGGTAGCCTCTTCTTCTAACACTGTCAGAAGTTCTGGTGAAATCAACATATTTGACTGAACAAACTTGGCCACAAGTGATAGCGCACGTCCCGAAGCACGGTAATTAGACACTGAAAGGCTTGGCTCTCCTTTCGCGCTTATGCTAGTTGTGAATGGTCTTCAGACGTATTCTCTTCGCTGCTTTTGTTTCCCACTTCCAAAAGTTTTCCAGCTTCTTCGGAAATAGTTGCTGTTGTTGCTGTCTGACATGACAACGCACGCACGCTCAACTGGAACAACCCTGTAGATCAACTGGCTATGCCATAAAATTGCAGGTGCTCAAAGGGAAAAACGGGTGAGATGTGGTCATTTAACCCAATTATATTCAGAGTCAGTGATTGACTTTCAATGCTCAGCTCTGAGTTAATGTTGCTACTTCACTACAGATGTATTTCAAGTGACCCACAAACCAGGAAGTGAAGTAGACAGTTTTACCACCTTACAAAATTTCTGCAAATTAAGTCCAGGTTAGGTCATTTTTAATGCTATTGTATATTACATGCAGAACAGCATGGATCATCTTTGTCTGGCTGTGCTGCATAGTTCATTTGTCTAACAATTTCCGCAAAGAGCTCATCCACCATTGTTTTACTTTTAGCAGAGGTCTCCATAAAGGGGCAGCCCCATTCTTCAGCTAAGGCTCTGCCTTCACTTGACGACACTTCTCTCTCACTTTCCAGGTCCACCTTATTACCAACCAGAATTACTGGCACCTTCTCATACCTACAGTTTAAAACAAAACAAAACAAAAACAACACCAATAATTATATTTCAAAACCGGCAAAATTCTAACTGTAAACATCTATTTGCAAACAGTACAGACCCAACAGGAAAGAGACATTTGGATGATCTTAAAATTTTACATGGAAAAAATGCTTTGCATATTTCACATTCTAGCCATTTGTTGCTCATCTCTTTCCCCCCAGAGCTTTCTTGGAGTTTTAGGGAATGCTTCTTCCTCTGAATTTTCTTTCCCACCAGGAAATCTGTCAGGAACACTTCCACACTACAAAAACTAGTAATATAATAATATTTTCTGTGCTGGCAATCTCAGTTAGGGTGTAAGAACAGGATGGATGTCCAACTCTCCCTTCAACATTATGTCCTCCTTCTCCCTGAACACGTATCATGTTGTATTTCCTGCTTGCGATAAGGATGCATCATTCTCCCTTTCAAGGGTACATTTATCTTAGGTTAATATATACGGAACTCTCAGATTAGCAATAAAAGGGAGAAAACCAAAGGGCCAGTAAATTCGTTTGAAGTTTCAGGAAATGTAGCCCACTTCAAGTACTGTATACACACAAAAGTACTGCTATATAAAAACATGTATTAGCTAATACAGAATATATAACTCTGCCTCGCAGCATTCACATCATTACAGCAGTTAAACAAGCTGAAAAGAAAGAAAAAAAAATTAACTTCCAGGTAATACTATCACAGTTCTGCTTCAACACCAACTTGGACAGCACAATAGATCATATAAGCTATGAAGGAATTTGTTACTTTGTACCTCCTTGTGAAGGGATTCGTGGCTTTTTTTTTTTTTTTTAATTAAAATGCGTTACTTTTTTTTTTTTTTCATCCTCACATGCATAAACCCTCTTCAGCCACGGAACTAAAGTGTTCAGTCAGGTTTTAAATTTACGTATTTGCCATAGCAGAGAAAAAAACCACTGGGCCCATTTCCAAAATACTCTTACACAGGTTTTCTCACGAAAGCAACAAGGACTGAGAGAAAATCTGATTATGGCTTTTAGCACTTAAACTAAACGAAGATCTGAGAGAAACAAGATGGTTCCCTCTTAATTTAAACCTGATTTTCTACTTCATATTAGCTTAGTAGTACTGCTTTGAGGCAAATCACTTGACCAAGTCTGAGCTGTGGACAGACGACGGTCACGGCTGACACCTGCAGCAGTTGAAGACGTCACTGTCCTTAAGCCACCTATTACTCCCCCATCATCCCTCCCTGGAACTTCTCCAACCACATCAGCAACTCTTACACCACCACAGCAGTATCAAAAATTGGTCCCGCTACGCCGTAAGATGCGGCTGAAATTCTAAACTTTGTTCTGTCTCTTTGCTAACTATGGAGATGTCATTTAATCCACAGTCTGGGGCTGTGGTCAATAATTGTAGAGAATTCCCCTCACTTTCACCATTTATCCTATCCTCATTTACCATCTGAAGATACACAATCCATTTCTTACTCTGTGGATATACAGTATTTAGCACAATGATACCTTTGGAACACTTGCAAGAGCTAAGCTGCCATTAAGTACCAAAATACACACAAGCATCTTGAAATCTGTCCTCCTGCGTTTAAACACATGATAGCATAGTCTTTAATTACATAAGATGGATGGCATTCAACAGATAAGACAGCAATTCAATATTTCTCTTTATCTTTATTGTTCAGATGTATGTGTCCTATTGTATTTGCTGTACAGCATTAAAAACCCTTCAATGAAAGTGGAATCAGGTACACCTTCACTGCACTTCTTGATATCTGAGGGCCCCAAACTTCCCCCCACCCACCGCCAGCTCCTCCAGGTATTCTGTATCTTCTCAATTTTACCAGTGGGAAAAATTGAGAAATTCAAAGCAGCCACTTGAGAAGCATTCAGTGAAGAAGCAGATGAGCCAGAATTAAAACACAAGATCACCTCTCTTCTCATTCTGCAAGATCAGTCCAATTTGTTGAGAAACATACAAGATAAAAAAACCCCCACACTTGTTGCAGATTTATAGCCAGTTCCACTGAAGTATTCAAGTGCTTAAAAAGGTTTAGGAACCCTAGAAAAGCTGGGCAACTAAATATCTAAGGATCTGTTTACTATGAGTACTCAGCACCTGGGAAATGGACCGGTGGAAATAGCGAAGCTTCACACTGCAGAACAAAAAGAAGAACTGATGAGCTGACAGGATAGATGTGAAAAGTCTAATTTAATTTATTTGCACAGAACCATCTAGGAACTATTAGGTGGAACAGATAGAAGCACTTTTCTGTATTCCTTTGTCCTGCTTTTGCCTCTTGCATTTACCCTATTCACTACCTACCTTCACAGCCTAGAATGAGGCGGGAATCCTACAGTCAATAGCCTTATTCACCTTATAATCTAGACTCATCTAATAACCACTTTTCAACATTAAATTGTGTAAGAAAATATTTCTGCAAAACTCTCATTATGTCATCTTATCAAATACCTCCTCAGAGGGCAAAAATAAAGTTGCTCTTGCAAAATACATCTTTGTATTACCTAAATTTGGAGTAGTCAACTTTACAGAGAAAATACTTTTTATATATGTATATTCTGTGTGACATATTTTATATTTATATATATAAAAAAATATATACACTTATGCCTGCCTGTAATATATACACACACATATAAAGAGAGTCACGCAATTTGTCTTTCTACATAGGAAAGTCAGTATCCATTATCTAGAATAATGGAGGTCGGAATACGGCAAATAATGGGAAAACAGTCCATGGGTACTGAGCAGTAGACTGGCTCCAGTACAGGCTTATGAGATCCAGTTCAGTATCAGTCCTGCCAGACCCCAGCTGAGTATGGGAGAGCCACACCAGACATCTGTGTGTCATACTCTCCAAATACCGAGACGATGATGGATTGACTGTGCATTGGACAGTGCCATACGTGAACTAAAAGGTCTTTACGGAAACTATGTGGTTCCACGTAGTGGTTCCAGCCCCTGCTTATATCTTCATTCAGAGTCCCCGAGGGTCTCCATGCTGTACTTCCCAGCTTTTGGAGTTCTGGGAACACACTGTGGAAACCCTAGCCCTCAACTAAATCAAGCTCTACAAGCCCTGAAGCTCAAGCTGGCTCTCCACCCTTTACCTCCCAACACTGCCAGAACTTCCCGCCCCACTTGGCGTATCTTGGGCAAATTTATTTCTGATGAGTACGGGGCAGATCCCTGGCTCAACGCTCGTCTTACCACGGCTGCTGATCTTGCCGGAGGCGACTTCAGCCTGCTCCTGGAGGCAATACTTGCTATTCGCAGAGTTTCGCTTCGGACTGGCCAGATGTTGGCTCACCCACCGCTGAGGGGGTGTGCGGCAGCACAGGCCCGCAATGGGAAAGGGTGATTGCTCGGATGTGGTGGAATTATGCGATTCTAATGAAATTTGAAGGGAAGAAGAACATCTCTTCCTCACAGGCTTTTCACCCTGTTGAATTTCAGTGACCCAAGAGGCAAACAGCTTCTTTACAAAGGAAGAAAAGAGCCACCTTGCAACGCCAAAGCAGCAATGCAGAACCCTTCCATACAACCACAAAAAAATCAAACCCAGGAATTCACGAATCCTTCCAAAAGCTTCAAGCAGGATCTAACCTACTCGCAAATACTTTTAGCGGAGCAAAAGAGGCTAAAAACCCCACCACCTATACTAGAGTCCTGAAAAGCCAGGTGGCTGCTGCTGCCGCCGCCGTCGCAGGATGCGTGCAAGGGCAGCTCAGCCCACTATGGGAGCTGGGCAGAGGTCTTGCCTTTCCGTGCAGCCCATCTCCCCCTGCCTGTCCCCTCAGCGCCGGAGAAGTGGCACAGTTCTGCTCCTTGCTCCTGGAGCAGGAAAATCCAATTTTCTCAGCACTGATCATTCCTAATGAAAAGCATGAGGGCCGCCTGAAAGTGAGAACTGCTGCCAGTTTCGTCTGTATCAGCGCAGCGCAGTATGTATTTTAGGGCAAACATCATAGCAGAGCTTGTAAGAAATATACTCGAATGCAGCACGGGAAGGCTTGACTTTTCAAGACCTCTTCAGGAACAAATTTTTGCAAGACCAATTACACGTGTTTGCAGAACACGTTTAAAGAACACGGTACTTCACCCTGTTTAAATGATCTCCCTGTCTTAAGCTCCAATATGACAGATACTGAGCAGTGGCAACTCCTGAAGAGATAACACGACTGCAGTCATTTATAGCCCCATGAAAGACGCTGGTGCAGAGTCAAATACCATCATACCTAGGATATCACTATTGCAAGATACATAAAAGACAACCAGCATGTATTTTCCAGTCCCAGATAACTATTCAATGCTAAAACTCACCCTGTTATCCATCTTTAACGAGCTGCTGGGACCAACAGGCCAGAGTAAACCCTTCAGTTTTCCTGAGGGTGGACACCATAGACACGTGGAATCAATAAATATACAGACTTTAAATGTTTTATGTGGCCTAGCTATGCACCACTGACTACACAGCCTTACATGCCACACAGCGATAAACAGTTCCTATATTTTATCTTACCTCACAGGGCACATACATCGTCCGCATTTCTGTTTAGATAAATATGTATACTTTGAATAACGGCTTAAAACATTTAGAAAGCCTCAAGATGAATGGTATGTAAATGATCTTCAGAGATTTTTACCTCCCATTTTTAATACCTCCACTCTCATTCAGAGAGAAAAAACATGGGCAGTACCTGGCATCATGTCTGAATCTCTTTTACAAGGTACTTTTCAGATTTCTGGTTAGAGTTGTCATTGGATAGAGATAAAAACAAGGATGACATGCAGTGAAAATATAATAAAAATGAAGAATAAAAGAGTAAGAATTAAAAAATTTACGTACACCAAGGCTAATAAACTGATCTGATTACCTTCAACCATGCTAGAGATTGCCCAGTACCCCTAAACTGCGGGTGGGGGGGGAGAAGCAAGATGGACCAGTACAGGAGAAGACATTAAAAAGTTCAAATGGATTCCTGCTTTCTAATGTCACATTCTGGAAGTTTTGCATATTTTTTAGGATTTTTGCCTGAGCTTCATATCAGAGCCAAATATCTTCAACCAAAATGCAGAAACTTTCTGTATAATAAAAACAAATTAAGAGAAAAAAACCATGTATTCTTAAAGAGTATTTCTTATAACTAGCTTAAGTCCTGTTGAAGTTTATGGAAAGATGTATGATTTCTAGCTTTACCTGTTAAATACTGGGACCACTGAAATGTAAAGGTATCTATCCATGATAACTATTCCTAATCAAAAGGAGTCTCCAGTACTAAACCACCTTTATCATCTTCTTGTACATGCAGGGTGTCTTCCCCTCTCTTTTTTTTTTTTTTTTTTTTTTTAAGAATGTATTTCTGGCAGTTTTGATCGTATTTCAAAAAGGAATGTAATTTAAGGGCTAAAGATATTAGGGACAACGATGATGCAAATAATATCAGAAAATCAGTAAAAATAATTATTCTTCATTTTAGACTTACAAAAAATTTGTAGTCAGAATCCTGCCAAAATACACAGTAACAGAATTCTGGGCAATATGAAATAAAGTACCAGAAATGACAGTTAAATCTATTAGATTGTTTACAAATTCATACTTAAATATTACTAAACATTATTTTGTTATGTAACTTGCAAACTTAGATTGCCTGCAGTAAAATCTGTCATAACTTGAATTAGAGGTTTCCTCATCGAGAAAGAACATACTCCAAGCATAACTATCAAGACTTTTTCTTATCCCTTTAACACAATTCCTTGGACATTTAATGCAGAATCCTCAACAGCTAAAACTTGCATCAGCTTCAGAGGGTAAGAAAAGACACACAGTGTTCCCTAGTCTGATTCTGAGTCTCTCTAACACCAGGATGAGAGGAAGCAAGACCACAGAATTGTCAAGGGGAAAACAAACAATCTTAACCGTTTATTGAAAGCTTCCAATTCTTGAACCAAAGCTGCAGGAAAAATATATACATACTTCTAAAGCAATTATTACCCTGTCTTAAGAAATTCAGCCAGAGAAGACATTGCACTTTTTCCAAACCCTGATTCTTTGTATTTTGATAGCTTTAAAAATTTTAACATTATGAGTTAAATCAACAGCAGGGGCTCAGTCTGCAGAGCTGTATCTTTTTCCATGGAGTCCTGCAAACATACACCAATGAAGATGTGCCTATACCTGTATACATGTATAGAATGTGTCAGGAGATAGATATGTAAATCTAAAAATAAGTAGGTTTCTGCAAAGTTTGAGCACTTCACTCTCTAATGGAAATTATTAGAGCTTCTCAGGTAAATCTATACAGAACAGCCGTAAAACCCCTACCATTCTGATGCAAACAAGTCATTCCAGTTTACCAATTAATTGCATTCAATATTCAGTTTTGTAAGCTATATTGTGTAAGGATTTAATTACTTAAGCAACAACTCCCAACTAAAAAAAAGAGTCTTAAAATCATTTTTAGAATAGATGTTAAAGAGCTTATTGGAAGTCCCACTGCAATTAGGTGGCTGAGTCATGAATTAGTCTGCTATAAAGAACAGTGTATGGCCTAATTGCAGGACTAGGGATCTAACATTTTGTTCTAAGCTTTGACATGAACTTGTTATATAGCCTTTGGGAAACAAACTCTTCAGATGGATAGACTGAGGTATATAAATAAAGTCAGGATAATTGTACTTACTCATAGGACAGCAAATTAAATAATAATTGTAAAACAACTTGAAGAATAATATTAGAATAATAAATAACCAGCACACCATATCGCTTTTGAGGAGGCTTCAGAAACTATCTTTGTTCTTGTACATGAAACTTTCTGGAAATAATCACCTCAACTTAAATAAAATACTTTAAAGACAATTCAGTTCTGTGGTTATTACAGTCAGCTTACACGTTCCAGTTTGGTTTCAAGGTCTAGGAAAAGTCTCAACCAATGCCAGTTTTGCTCAAGTTGTTTGGCAGGCTCACCCTTGGTACTGTGCTTGTACGTAATTAGAGGAAATGGTTCTCTTCCAAGCAAAAGCCCAAGAAACAACAACAACAAAACCCAATGTAACAAAGCACTACATATATTTGCTTCCCAGCCGTTACTATAAGCACTTTTCAACCAAAGAACTTGAACACATTATTTCTAGGCAGCTTACAGCTGAGACCTTTCAAGGGACAAGAACAGCGCATGGTACTATCCAATACACATACTCAAAGGCCATCCTGTAAACCTACGTTCCTTTGCTGCAACAGAGGCAACAGGATGATGCATATCGTTTCTGTACGAAGGACACTACACAACTTTCCAGGTCGTTTCCAATCACTTCAGAGAGAAATTTTTATCTATAGAGGATTTTCTGCATCGAAGATCTCATGGGAGAACTAGAGTAACGATAAACTCCCTCCATGTGTTCAGCCTGCTCCTGCAAGTCACTGCAGATATAGCCTACCTTCAGCTCTGTCACCCAATGGTAAATGTCACAACGGTAAAACAGCAATACCACCTGAAAATTCAATGGCCTGCCAACATGCCCTGTGGGTGAAGAGTTCACTATTCACTAAAGCTAAGTCCTAAAGAAAAATCCCTGACCATCAAGACTTTACGGAGACCTTTTCTCAGCAAGTTTGCAGAACTCCATGAATGTTTAAACTATGTTCAATGGCATTATCAGTTCCCCTCGAAGTAAGGCTCTGGCATAGAAAGTGACAGGCAAACAGCACTTTGAGCACTGGGGATGACAGCAAGGAGCCTATGACAGGAGTAACAGCAGTTCTCATCTACTGGCATGTCAGATGCTCAAAAGCCTTCGCAAACAAGAGGTTAGCTTTCACCTTAAACAGGACACCTCTCCCTAATATCCACCATTAAAATTAATATCTAACACTGAAGTCTATTATCAAGACTGAAAAGACTCTAAGTGATATATAACATCTACGTGCTTAGCAGCAAGTTTGCTGCGAGCATATCCAAACAATATTTCAATCCTTGAGTTCCTTCCCTATGCCAATCAAAATTCTCATCTTATACAATCGAGCATCAACATCGTCTTTTTGAAATCCTGAAGTGCTTGCCACATTTAGCAACTTAGGAACACTGGAATTTTCAAATAAGAATTTCCTATTCATTGGTATAGTTTAAAAAGCAGTAACCCCAAGTTTCCATTCTATATAGAATGCAAGTGTTTTACCTGACTTTTTCTGTCATGACTAATTCTCCTGTTTCTAAAAGCAACAGGAAAATCAGAATGTTCTACAAATCTGAGATTCTTGCAGGTGCATCCATTTCACTTATTTCCTGTCTCTATACTCAGTTTGCATTGAAAGAAGTCTACTTGTCAAGAAAACTATGAACAAATTATGAGGCACAGCATAGTTGCTTAAATACAAAGTTCTTGCTCAAAATTTCCAGACCCTAAAGCTGAGCATCTAATTTTTTGAAAATTGCTGCTACTAGCTGTAGGAATGGCTCAACATCTTGAAAATTAGTCCTCATTTAAGTATTTAAACTTTGCGTCCATAACTGAAAATTGTTCTTAATGACCGTATTAGTTTTCTGACCTTAAATATTTTTTAAGCCATATGCCATGCTAATATATTAATGTTTATTCCAATATAATGAGCATGACTGGATATGTCAAGTTTTTCAGTACCTACCAAATGTACAACATATGGAAGATACTAAAATTAAAGAGACTACCATCTACTTTTTATTTGTATTTTAAAGTCTTAAAAAAAGACAATTCTTTAAAATGACCATTTTTTTCAGACATAACTACTTATAATTAAACTTTATCCTTCGATACCTTGCAGAAAACACATTCAACATCAAGCGAGAGGAGTGCTGACACGCAATTTAAGAGATGAGCGTTCAGTTCCATCCCGTTACAGACTGACTGCGATTTCTAGCAACTCCCTTGAACTCTGTACCTCCATTCTCCATCTGAAGAAAACAGCAGCTGTCAGCTTTAACTTCTGAATGCTTATGGCATGTAAACACTTCTGAGGTCTTCCATCCTTAGCAATGGAGGCAATCTGAACATCTTGAAGGATGCATTAGCAGTTTTACTTGCTCTTCAAGAGAAAAACACCCTGCATCCCAGTTATTCTGAGCAGTAGGCTATGTAACACCATAAATCTTCAGGTTTTCTTTACAAGTATTGAGAACAGATACATTAGGGCAGACTCCGCACCAACATCAAGCTTGCCATCAGAGAGAATAAAGCTATTGGATTAGGTGTGCCTCGGACTGTTACCTCACTTCAACACCACTGGCTTGAGCAGAAACTGCAAGGGCTCACAATATCTTAAAATATATGCTGACACTGAGGGGTTTCTTCCTCCTCCTTGCTTCTCTGTACAAAACTTCTACAAGGTCAAAAAGCTTGCCTATTCTGATGATGTAGGATTGAATACATCCCTTTGCAAAGGCAATGAAAAATGCAGATACCCATTAAAAGCAATATAAGCCTCCTGTATATCATACAGCAAATCTACGGATTCTAATTGTTTCATACTTTTAATTTATTACATTGCTGTGTTCAAAGAACTTAACAGTGACCCTAACATGCATTACCATTTATCGATAAATACATGCTTTGTCACAAGAAATTTCTCTCAGGAGCATATCTCTTGACATGCAATCCTTTAGATGAATTACTGTAATATTTTTAAATATACTGCAAACTTACTGCATAAGGAAGCATTGACAAAGGTGGGGGAGAAGAAGGGAAGTGACCAAAGAGATTTGTACCAATTCAGATATATCAAAGTTTATGCCTGTAGCTGGGTTAAAGAAAAATCTCTGAGACCAAGATATTGTTAATATTCCATTCGTAAAAGCTGAAGCAGCATCCAGCCCTTCTATAAAACACAGAGTCTGCAAAGTAATTTATGAGGACAACGGTAGGTCTAGTTTCTTATAGATTCGTTCAATGCTGTATCTAAAGCTCTAAAGTTTTTCCTTCTGCCTACAACTCTTCCCCTCACCATTCTCCAGTCCATAATTAGGGCTGAGCACATGCCACAGTTTCTTCCACAACTAGAGCACTGACAGGGTGTCTTTCCCACAATGGAGATAGAACTTAGTCATTATTTAGATTTCTAATTTGTTCCAGATATCAAACCACAGACCCACTGGGGCAGGAAGGGACCTCGGGAGGTCTCCAGTCCAACTACCTGCTCAGAGCAAGGTCAGCTAGCAGATCTCAGCCAGCTTGCTCAGGGCCATGTACAGTTCAGTCTTGAAAACCTCCAAGGACAGACCTTCCACGACCTCTTTGGGAACTTGTCCTAGCATTTAATCTAGTTTAACTTTGCCACAGAATTCAAAACTTACTGGCAGGTGATGGAGGAAGATGAGACAAGCAGACAACTGAGTTGCATAAGGCTTGTTTCCATAGAAAATGGGCTGAGAAACAAATGCCAAAGCTATACAAATATTTATAGCTATTCGTTTATGTAGAGGAACTGATAATCATACTTACAGGATTCAAGATAGACATATATCCTAGAATTATGAAAGCAAAGTGAATTAACCAGATTTTACAGGATTAACTAAAGCTCAAGCATAAGTTAATGACAAGTTCAATCTCTTTATCCTCGTTTATTTAAACTATAGAAAGTGAAACTTCTTAATGGATACCCAAAGTAAAAACTTTGGCTAGCAAAAATAGTCAAATGCATATGCATTTTGAAAGGGCCAGAAGACTATAGTTCTGTAAGGTATTATTTCACTCTTTAAAGTGAACACACTCTTATATTCCTTTAACCAATTTATAATCACTGATAAAAATCCCACTGCAAAACTTATTTAAACTATTCTAATAGGATTTTCTCTAGCTCATTAAAATTACACTTTTACAGTCTTCAAGAATAGGCCTGACAATTAATTCAAAACCTTCTCAGTAGCATCACCTGCTTCCAAAGGATTAGAGTTCAGGAATGATTGTGTCGTGCCGTCCAGTCAGAACCACACAGAAAGCAACAGTTCCTCCTCCATGTCGAGGTAAGAACCTTCTTACTGCAAGAAGTCAGAGCTGCTGACTTTCAGCACTACCCAGATCTAGCCTCTGAAAATGTATGCAAGCCTGGATCACAAAATTCACCTCTGACAATTTGATTGCCACTATCTAGTCTGTAGAATCGAGCATTACATATGGACATGAACTGCATTGCCATAGTGGCTTTCATTTATTTACTTTCTAAATAATTTGACCTTTTGCAATGAACCTAGCTTCGGGTCACTAAAACTAAAGAAAAAGTAAAATAAAAATAACGGGATTAAGAGGCAAACCACCTGGCATAAATTTCTGCTCTCCCATCAATCCCTATGTAGGAGCTAAGGCAGATAGATACCAGAGTTTATATGATATTGCATAGCCTGAAGAGAATTTGTATGTCTAGTACGAAGCAGAGACTTCCTTGTTGCCCTAGTAACCAAAGAAGAATACAGCTTAATGTCCTTCAACCTAATAAAAATATCCTACAATGCATATAAGAAAACTTTGCAAAAAATGCTCTGTTGAGACAGATTTTCCTCACAACGGTACAATTAGGTTACAACTCTGGGTATTTTTCAGAAGATAGACTGTTTTACAGAAACTCTAAGCAAATGGCCACGCTGGTATAGTGAACCAATATAGGAGAAAATAGTACAAGTTCTATCATTTTATCTTTTACTTCAGAAGTAGTATTACGACTTCATATCCTTCTGACTGTAGTCAAGCCCTCTTTTACCAAAATAAAGTTTGTGACCAACAAAGAAAAAACAGATGTGAATCTGACAGCCTTGACTAGTTTCATTAGCAGATGCTCTGAAAGCCTCTTCACTCCTGCTGAGTTTCTACCAGAACATCTAACTTTCAACTTGGGAAAGAGAAACTTTCTGCTGTGACTTCAGAAAGTTACAGAATAATTTATCCAGTTACCATAAGCCTGGTTTAAATAATTGGAGTGTTTGAATGAACAGAGCACCAAGAAGGTTTTCTTCTCCACAGTTTTCAGAAGTGACCTTCACCTTTAACAACTCAACTCTGTAACTCTAGAAATTTGATTCAAAAAGAACACATCAGCCAGTTAAGTGAAACTGTTTCCATATCTAAAGATGAATATACAAATATAAGAGCTTCCAAAGTCAGGTGGGGTTTTTGTTTGTTTGTTTTGTTATTTGTTTGGGTTTTGGTTCATCTTCAAGTATAAAATACTGCCTCCCAGCATACTAACTCTATGCGGCAAATATAAAGTATGATTTACTGATAACCTCTCTTCTATGTTGAGCATAAACTTCAGAAATAACTCTCTTGGGAGCTTTTTTCATTCTTCCAACAATAAGACAGGTACCAATTAAAGAAAAACAACAACAGACTACTTCATTCTAAATCAGCATCCTGAATATATTAGAAGACTTGAAACTAAAGTTTATGCATTCTAGTATCCAGAACTTTCCTAGTAAGAACTTGTTTATAAAATGACATCAAATATAGGGTATCTAGTACATAAACCAGTAAAATCTAAACATTTTATTCTTCCTTACATGCACGTATATCTCAAATCTAATATTTGAGTTAACTATTAAAATGAAGGCAGCTAGAATGAGGAGCTCAGATATACTCATCCTTTCTGATGTTGAGCTATTTATATTTTAACTACTGTACAAATATTAATTTCTTTGGGTCTAGTCTAGGTTAAAAAAGATCCCTTTTCCCCCGAAGAGTTTTACTAACGTGTCTGACAGCCCTTTTATTGCCTATGAAGACACTTTGTGGCACTCGGTCACCTCGAAGACCATTTTATCTTGCACACATTAACCCTATCAGCTATGAGGCCGTGCCTGCACCAGCAAGGTTAGCCTGCGGATCTCCACCGCCCGCGCCGCGGCATCTCTGGGGCTTTAGGCACCTGGCTGCTTCGGCCGGTGCCGAAGCCGTGCCGGCAGCGGAGCGGGTGCACCGGGGTCAGAGCCCGAGGCTCCCGGCTGTCAGCATCCCCGGGGCACTGAGGCACCTCCGCGCCGGCGTTCTGCCGGTGGCTATACGTTGGCTGATGGCCTGTGTCACCCAAAGAGACAGTTACTCAGCTGAACCGACGGAAAGGATGGGCTCTGCTAGCTGACAGAAAAAAGCAACGCGTGCGTGCGTCTGCGAGAGAGGGAGGGAGAGAGAAAAAGAATGAAAACCTTCCCAACAAGAGGCTATGTCTCTTACGGACATCTTTTTTTCAGAGGGAGAAAAAACAAACAAGCCAGGCCAACCTAAATCATTTCTTTAAAATGTTGCAGATTCCAACATGGACACCAATTTTAATATTGCTTAAATTAGGTAGGAAGCAAACCATGTGGCTTTAGATTGGTTTAACCAAACTTGTGCAAAAAGTAACTTAGTGACAAAATTTTCATATTTGGACAAAGCCTATTTTAAACTATTTTAAATAGAAGATGACTGCAGAACCTGGCGAAATCCACATTTTGGTTTTTGTCCTGGCTCCTGACCCCACAGGCTAGAAGACTGAAAAACGCCTCTGCACATATATGCATATATTTGTGTATATACATACATTTTAGCTGTCTGTCTCTCTAAGTAAGCTTATTTTTAAAATGGCAACATTTAGGTAGGTAACACTTTGTGAAAGATGCTAAACTATAATCTACTTTGTTTCATTCTGAGAAACAAAATATTACCCCAATATTTAAATGTCTATTTGACACATTCTAGGGACAGAAAGGATGATAATTTGTATACTTAAGCCTCATTAGTGACAGTAATAATGGTAAGAAAATATTTGAGAAAGTTGGACTTCTTTTAAGAAAGAGCCTATACTTAAAGGTACCACACACCCTAGTGTCCATTACACCTTCTTCATTGAATCACTAATTGGTAACTAGAATTTCCTGAAAATAGTCCACTAATTATTTTTTTCCACATTAAGTTGTCCTATGCAGAAAGGCCATTTCAATTAATATGAAGGTGTGTGCAGCCCAGACTGTTCCCAGTCCTTTTAATCTAACCACATTTCTTGCTGACAGACAGAAAGTCTTTCAAAGGAAGGCGTTTTGATCATCTCTGGGAGAAGAATGTAGACTTCAATTACCAGTCCAATTATCCCAGCTAGGAAGGCAATACAATTGCTTAATTTTAGAGTAATAAGGGACTTTCAAGGTGTGCCTTCTCAGCTTTCATCCACAATTGAGCTTTCCATTGTTCCTCTCTGGCAGATGAAGCTACCATGGTGGCAGTCACTATTTCTGAATAAAAACCATCTGGAGGAAAATTCAACATATGCTAAGTTCAGTGACTTCACACCTTTAGGTGATTTGTTTTCTTTCTTGAATATGCTCATCTCAATTTAAAAAAGGATGCTTTTTGGTATATTTTAGCCAAATACAGTTTACAAAGGTCAGAACAAGATAAAGAAAAAAAGCAATATCCTGCAATAAACAGCAAATCATATTGAATGACCAAGTTCTTGAGAATCCATGGAAAGAATACAAGGTAAACTTTTTTTTTTCCAAAATCCTATATTAAGTCTACAAGGCAGCAATTCTTCCCCAGAGGTGAAAACCTTGTAACCACAGTTTTTTTTCCTCAGTGTGTCCGTATCAAGCCTAGAGATACACCAGTAAAACCTGCAATACATGGTCTGCACATCACCCTCCTTTCCCTTTTACTTATGTTCCAGAGCAACCTGGACATTTTAAGTTCAAGTATCCTGACCCTAGCTTTCCATATATTTTATTTTCCTTTTCAAAACACAGTTATATTGTAAACTTTGGTAAGTAAAAATTGAATTATGTGGATTTGTTTAATCAAAGAGTTATGAAAGTAGTAAGAGGAAGCAGTCAGGAGAAACCACCTTGCCATCATCAGATCAGACTACCACAATCCTTATCTTGAGCTTCTTGTGATATAATTCTTAGACATAATACAATATAATGGTATTTTGAACATGTCCGCTATAGCTTAGTAGTATGACCGAGGGTTCATATTGTCTGCAAGTGCCAGTCCCTTCCGGCCCTGCTTTTAGTTAAACATTCACATTATGTATCCTGTCTATAAATGTTACAGCTGCCCAGTAGTTGAACTCTTGGCAATTATAAACACAACCAACAGTGTAAATCAAAAAGATGAAAATAACAGTAGCTGCGGTCCATCAGGAGGCTGTCCAAGGACTGCATTTGCTCACTATGGTTCCTGAAAACCACCCTCACACAGATGCGGAGCAAGTCCAGCAATCCTCCCATTACGTGGTCAGCGCAGAATCTGAGGCACAGGGCTATTTCCACAATAACATCAGACCGTTAAGTAAAAACTGGTACTCAGGGTGGTAATAGGAACAGCATTCCTTGGCAACAGTTGCTGACAGACTCAACTGATCGGTAGCAAGCATCTGACTTTGGTTGCTATGAAATCTGGTTACAGGGAGCACTAGAAATAAGAGGGTTACAAGAGGTTTGACCAAAAACTGCTAGATGGTAAACAGACTCATTAGAAATTTGCATCAGCTACATAAGACAGTGATACTTCAGTAAGTAACAGAGGTTACACAATCCCAGATGGAACAATTATAATGTATATAGCACCAGACTAGAGGCAAGACCATTAGATATCCATTCACACAGTCCAGGCAAAATTATCATCTGATCCATAATGTCATCTTTAAAGGCAGCAGAAGATTCTTCAAACCTAATCCCATCAAAACATAACCACTCATTCACCACATCAACAGGCAGCCTAGCTTCTCCACAATTTGAATCAAATTTGGGAAAATTTGGCTTGAGTGGAATTCCAGAACGTGCCATCATGCCTAATTTTCTGGAACATCACCGAGGATCAAGGAGCAGAAGGCTATCAATTCTCTCACATGGCTGGCCTGTAACAACTGCTGGAGAAGCAGATGATAGGAAGATTGCCTGCGGAGCATCTGCAGCTTCTAATGTTAAGTGAGGCTGCAGACATCCAAACTAGGGGAAACACAGAAGAGATGCCTACGAAGACTAATTAATCAAGTTTCTTCACATTTGATATTTAACATTAAAACTCTATAGACTCTCGGCAGGCTATCTTGGTATCATCTGCTTCTCCAGTTTCTTCCTAGGAAAAACTCTTTCATCCCTTTGTATGAGGATAGCCACCTAAGCAGATTCTACTCCAAACATAATGCTAGAATCAGCAATATAATATAACCTGTGCATAGAACTCTCTTTTAAAGAAGGAAGACATCTGAAGTACAAGAATTGTCAAGCCCATGCTGTGGATGATATGATCATCAAGTCAGCGGTCTACTCAATATTCTGTACGAACAAGATCCAAACAAAGGCATTCAGAAATTCACTGCTCAAAACATAAGGAATGAAACTGATGTGAAAAAGCAGGAGGTAAAGAGAGGAAAACATTCGGATGGCAAATATTTCTGGACCTGAATGCAAAACTGAGGTAGGTAATATACTGGGAGTCCAGAAGAATTTAGGGACCCATGTCCAAGAGACTGCTCCACAAAATTTCTGCCTACCCGCTTAATTTCTTGACAGGTTGCATCCACCTAAAATTTTTGTCACAACAAGGTAGCTGTCTGAAGGCCTACAGCTGTGCAAGCTCAGCTGAGCCATATATTGGAACCACAACAGGGTCACACACCTAAGCTCTTTGGGATTTATAGATGAGGCATGCAAGCAACCAAGTCCCTTGAGAGGCCTAATTCACTAAACATTCTTCTGTGAGTCTAGTAACACGCCAATAGTACGATACTCAACAAGACCCACAGCAGATACCACTTCCACAGAAAGGCACGGGAATAAAAGCAAGTAGTGGCAATGCTGTTTCTCACGTTTAATGTAGCAGTACAGCAACTACAAAACTGGTCAAGGAGGTGAAAGACCTGCACCATACGCTTTCTTTAGTCATATGAGTTTCACATCTGCTTTCCCCAGAAGAGTGCTCTAACCACTAAGCTACAAATGAGGTTGAGAAAATACTCTTCAATCTTCCTGTTGAAGATGTGCCACTATGAAGGCAAGTACAAATACACGAAGGCCAATTCACAAATCCCAAGGGAACAGTAACAACAGAAAAAGATCAGGTGTACAAGCTGAAGAAAGATACTAGGGACTGAAACCCAGGGATTTCTCAGGACTGCTTATTCACTTTAGATTAAGAAGTCACTGCAAAAATGCAAAATCAATATCCCATACAGTGAATGGTCACCAGAAGACTCCCCTGGTCCAGGTGACCACCATATTTCAGGAAAGGTCAGCTGTTGCTCCATGATGACATAGTGGCTTCCATTTTTCTCCCATGCTTTTAGAATTTATGTGTTTTGATCAGTGAGAGGCCCTGCCTCTCAAGAGAAGAAATTCTACATACATAAGGAGATAGTTCAAGTGGTTTGCTACAACAGGACTACACACCTCAGAGGAAAGCAGATTCCTAAAGAACTGACACAGAAAAGAAATGCTAAGCTATTTTGCAAGACTGATTTCTCACTTCTTTCTCAATGAAATGCAAGAAAAGAGAAGGCTGACATGGGGGGGAGGGGGGGGGCACAAGAAGCATCTCCTCCAGTGCATTGCATGTTCAGAAGATCAATGCCAGGATTCCCTGCTTTGGACAGCACCCTGCACACTTGGTACAAAACCAAAACCAACCTCTCCTACCCCCAAAACTCCCACTATATACCAAGGAGGTTATCTGTTAAAGAACCCAAGCAGATCAAACAGATGTAACTGGCACTACACTGACACCCCCCCCACTCCCCTCCCCAAACCTAACATCACACCCAAACGGACGAAAGCAATGGGAGAATTCATTCCAAATTACCGCTTGGATTTTGATTGTGGACCGCAGCATTAACCCAGCAGAAGGTGACTCATGCTTCTCTCTTCCAGGCATTGTAGGGAGTAACCTGCATGTCAGCTACCAAGAATCTAACTGCTTCTGAGGCTAGCAGAGCAGACGTCTTCTTTAAGCAGCGAGATGGAGAGGCTGGATTTCATCGGAGACTGAGAAGCACTCAGACCAGTTAGATTTTTTTAAATTTTTTTTTGGGGGGGTGAGGGTGGTGGGGGTGGTAGTGGAATGTATGAAAGGCATCTGATAAAATGCTCCAGAAGAAATAGTTCAAGGTGATCATCTTCTGCCCTCCAAATTATTTTCAAAAAGAAATTGAATTCCTAAAGTTAAAAAAAAAAAAACACCCTAAAACACAAAAATGCAAACCACCACTGTTTAACTGGTTTTCAGTAGAATTATTACAGCAGAAGAGGGGCAAATTTTGATATGTGGAGATAGAAGATTACTACTAGGAAAACCCTTTACAACATCAAGTCCTTTTGGCAGTAGAAAGTAATCCACAGACTGAAAACATACCTTCTTAAAAACAATGTACAAATAGCAGTATACAAATAAGGACTGCTGTCACATAGTTCAAAAAAATACACAAGTCCAGGTTTCTGCATCATGGCCAAGTGCAATTAAATACAGACGTGGGTGGAAAAAAAACGCCAAACAGATTTTTTCCCCACTCATTTATAATTTTGGGGGAAAATGGTACAAATCCCAAACATTTCATATTCACTGTTCTGTTCTGACAAAAACAATGAGCTTCTAAAATTTAAAAATGAAATTGAAAACATGGTAAGGAAATTTCAAAAGAAAAGCAATTCTTGAGGAAAGGCTTCATTTATGCATTTCTAGATAGGTCTTATGAAGTTCATGGCTTTTTCAAAAGAAAAAAGCATTCCAATTATTTGCACATTTATAAAACGTTTCAAGATTTTGCACAGCAGTTAAAAAGATGTTATAGCAATGTGGAAAACTGCAACCAGATCTAATCAGATAAAGTAGGTTGATCAGTCCTGGCTTATCCTCTATACTGTGAAATATATTAGGAGTAAGAGGCCAAAGAGTACATTCTCCTACCAAAACTCGTTCATCACATCAAGCGCACCTTTAGCCCAGAGGCCATCTATGTGGCTATTTCTTGAAAGCATCTTTTTTTGCAGTTAATCAGAAATCCAGGACCAAACCTCTTCTTCACAACATTCAGACCACTTAAGTTCAGTGTCCTTATCCAATTCATTTCCAGTTCAAATTAAATTGTAGTTGAGTAGATACTCACATGGGAATCTCAAACAATATTAATCTTTTAGTTAAGGTGGCTACTTGTTAACCAGAACCAAACCATTCTATAAAGAGTTGTATTTTATTTTACCCCAGACCACTACCCTAAGCTATTACATTCTAAAACTTTAAAATGCTTTAATGTCTGCCTCATTACCCTGACTTTTTGCAGAAGATAACAACGTTTTAAAAGCTGTTAAAGCTCTATGTACATGACACACGCAATGTGTCAAAACAAGCTAATCAACTCTAAAAAACGCTTACTCCTTTTTTTTGTCCTTCACCTGATCTTTCACCTAGTCTAGGCCTAATCAAGACAAGAATTAAAACAGTCACCATTGCATTTTTAAAGAGTACAGCACCAACTAATTGAGCTAGCCCCATGACATCAATGTTGAGAAAGGATAACGTGCTCATACCACACCTTTAATTCTCTTGTCTAGACTAGGATTTAAGGCAACACAGCTGCTAAAATGCAATCCATTCACAAAGAAAGTGTTCGAGTTGCACTCATCATTGTAAACTGTACCTAGACTATACTGTTTGCCTTAGTACAGCAAAAATTGAATACTAGTCCTATATTGGAAACCTCTGGGAAAAAAAACTCAAAAAAACAGACCAGCAGGAAGCTAATGAATAAGAGAACATGAAGAAGCAGATAGCTATAGTTCTTGTTACCTTAACAATCACGTAAATCTTTGTACAAGTCACTACGTGCCAGGACAATTTAGCACTGCAGTCCCAATTGCTTCCCTATTCTCTCTCAAAACGTTATCATCACATACCACCTACACAATTTACAAGGAAGAAAAAAAGGAAGGAAAAAAAAAAAAAAAAAGATGTTTGAGCAACACTTGCAATATTTCAGAAATTAAATAACCAGTAACCCCAGGTTTGTTCTTAGGTGCAAAAAAATAAAAATCTGACACTGAATTATTAAGGGGAAAACTAGAAAAGGAATAGATTTAATGATTTTTGGGAGAGCCACCTACTCAAGACATTTCAAATTTTCATCTAAAAACTTTCAATCGCCAAAGAATGTCTATTTTAGAAATTCCAGTCCAAAGAGTATGACTGCTAGTATAAGAGTTTTAACTAAACATACTGTTACCCAGAATGTTTTACATATGACCAGACAACAAAATTTGTTTCTATCCACATACCGTCCAACTGAAGAGTAGAGAATCGTGGTTATTTTGAAAGAAAAGATTAAAGCTACTGCCAACTGTGTTGGCTATAAAAAACAGTATTTAAAGAGTTATTGTTCTCTAGGCAAAACAAATTCAAAGCAAAACAGAAATTCTAATGAGCAATGACTTTTTTTTTGATAAAATTTTCCAAATATTCATTGCAAAAATCTGTGTCAAAACAGCTTAATGAAGAGCAAGATAGAAAACATTCAACCCCAAGCATTAATGCTATATTATTGTACTAAACTATGAAAGCCATTAAAGTCACTGTTATATTTGGTCTTTAACACGTTAAATAGCATTTTTACAACACAGACACGATCAAACAACACTGCACAACTGAAAACAAATTTAAGAAGTCTTGCCATATACCATTCTACTATTTGACAATTGTAGCTATCCATATTTATTCACACACCTCTACAACAACATGAGCTACATCAGCAATTAAGACCCAAAAAGAGAATATGATGTTAAGTGATACGGGCATCGTAAAGAAGATATGCTATACTCTAAACTAGCACAATCTAAACTAAACATGCATACAAAAGGAGCTTGCCTACCTGTCTTTTTCAATAAAAGTCCAAAGAATACCTAAAAAGCAGGAGGGGATAAAAAGATTTATTTTCAGTGCCCACATATGGAAACTATCATGTCACTTAACCTTACAAAGAAATATAAATAAATCTTGGAAAGGAATACCTATACAATTAGCTGGGGAGGGGCAGGGAAGCAGCCAAAAAAACACATTAGAAGAGTCTGGTTATAGGCATTGCCTCAAATTTTCATGGTTTCCACAGAAAGTAACTCAAAGTAGCATGAATATTTCACATTTTCAAGGGAGGGGGTAGGGGGTGGGGTGGGGGCAGGGCAGGGAGAGTCAAGAGAACTCTGGAAGCATAGAATTTAATTCAAAAGCTTCTACAGGAAAACATTAAAGGTAATATGTTCTGAAGATGCATCAGCACCTCAAAATATCCAAGTTTAAGCCAAGCAACTTTAAAATAATGTTCTATAGCTTAAAATTGCACACTGTCAGAGACATTTTTCAGAGGATTGTCTATGTATGAATTCCCCAGTTAAATCAAGAAACCTATAATTTTGTCTGACAGAATTAGTTCATTAATTTCAAATTAAAACAAAGGTAGATTCACACACACACACTCACACGCAAAAGATCTAAACTCTATAGAGCCAGAAAGAAGTGTTGTAAAGTTATTTTAAAAGCATAAGAGCACAAAGAGAAACTAAAAATTTGAGTTTAAAACCAAATAAATTTTACAGTAATGTTCTGTATCCTGCGAACTTGTACTCCTTCTATTACAGACACTTTCTAGGGGACAGTCTATGTATCAGTTCCCCAATAGGAGACAACAGCCAGCCATACAGCTGAAGGTTCTGATGTTATATACAGGGTCAACTTGATACGACTGACTACTTGTGTTTACCACTTCTTTATATCTGTACAGACGCTTAAAATACTTGCATTTTCTTCTTGTAAATCGATAAGGTTCTCACCTGAGAAACAGCTATCCATAGGTGCCCCTTAAAAAAAAAAAAAAAAAAGAAAAGAAAAGAAAGAGGGGAAAAAAAAAAAGAGAGGGCAGTATAGCTCTTTTATTGTACTTAAATATTTTAACACAATAGCCAATATCTGCACTGTGTCATGATTCCATCCAAGTTCCTACATTTTCTCAGAAATATGTACAAGTGTTCGATGGGATTTAAAATCTATTAATCTGTTCTTGCAATAAAGTGCTAAATTTCATCTGATGGGTGCACAAGAGTGGCTGACAGCTTGGCCAGGCATCCTATAGAGAATGCTTGTTACCTGCCCTGCCTTTTTCACGTACAGATGAGTACTCTAATCAATCTACTACATTGAAATTATTGCAAGAAAAAGAACTCTTGCTAAAAAAGACTTCAGGATTTCAGTCTGTTCTTATTTCTACCATCTCTACACAGCTAGCATCTATGAAAGTCCCTAGATTTGTCAAGCTTTTGCATACAGTACTTCAGAAAGAATAGGATTTTCCAAATTTCACTTCTACTGAACACTTAGGTATTTCTTCCTGGAAGGTTGGAGCCATGTTTGTGGTTGAATGCGTCATAGCAGTGTTCATGAAGAATTCTCTAACTAGTTCTCCAAATTAGAAGAATATTTTCTTAAAACAAAGATGAGAAATACATAGAATTTCAGAAAACTGGTAAATTCAACCTTGCTTAATGAGGACTTACGGTCTTTGAATAAAAACCATACTTAATTTTCATAGTACTTGGAAAGCAACATTTTCAAACTAGACATTTGAGCAATTTGTGATTTCAAGTATAGTTTTTCAGACTTAATCACCATTAAGTCACTAAATACATCAATTATCATTGACTCAAGATGCTGATTTCACACTTAATAAATGTCAATAATTACATCTCTTGTATGTTTTAAATTACCACACAGAATCCCTAGACTGGGAGGCAGACTTTCATCCTGATGATAAACACCACCACAAAGAACATTCTCAACTCGGAGACATGTTTCTGTGATATTTCATAGCAATATACCTACATCATTTAGTCTGCACTTTCAGACAATCTAAATTAATAAATTTTCTGGTCTTTGCTTTCTAGAGAAAAAGCAATAGATTAATGAAAAGGGTTTTTTTCACTACTTGAATAGAGCACTTCTCAACAATACTATTTTAAGCAGAATCCGTTAGTGTCCAAAACATGAACACAACAGTCCTGTCTTTAAAGCACTGGTCAGACATCTAGAGATAGCACAAGTGAAGAACTCTGAATTAACTTGAGTTCTTTTTTATTTCTGTGCTTTAGTTTTCTGCTTGAATAGAGATAATAATACTTCTCTATTTCATGGGGTTCTGCTAAAAGTATATATATTAAAGCCTGTAGGACAGAATGAGAAATTACATTATTGAAGGCTACATAAGCACCCAGAATATACACCCAATGAAGTTTAAACATACCTTCATGGGAGAAAAACACTGACAAAGTCATATCCAAAATTAAAATTCAGTATATGGTAAGTATCAGCAGATTCTCTTCAGAGAGCTTTCTAATCACACAAAAGACAAACACAGAAGTGTTCGAAGTTACCTAACTCCTTTTTCCACAAAAAAAAAACAAACAAAAAACCAAACGGAATTACACTGCTTAATCTGCATACTCACTACTTATTTCTAAACCTTGATATCTAACTGGGGTGCACCATTTCCAATCTGTTTCATTTGACAGCTTCTGCTCTTCCTTCACTGCAGACCTTTGCTGGCATCAGGGCCCACTCATCCAGTTTAGCCTTGCTCTCACAAATACAAGGTTTCTCCAGAAAACAGCTCATTCTGAAACTACAGTGAGTTCTGTCTGCAGCATAAACAACAGGCAGTTCTTTGCTGCCAAGCTTGCGAATCCATTTTGGAGGGAAAGAAGGGCCTAGATTTGCAGCACCTACAAACGCACAGATAACATATTTTGCATAATATCTCACCAGGAGGCAGTAAAGCAGCAGTTGATTCTCTTTATCCTTCTTGTATACAGAAAGTAAGAAGTACTCTTCAAAGCTACCACATAAAAAAATATTATACTTATGTACACTCCATCTTCCCAACAGTACAAACTCTCAGCATTTGCAGGAATCAGAAGAAACAAGGCTTAATGGACTTATTTGGCACAAGTGGGATCCAGAAACTGGTACTAGGTGCCTGAAACGCTAAGATCATGAGGTTGGAACAATGCATTCCAGACAAGCAGTCAACTGTAGAGTGAAGAGGAGCTCCCAAACTGTTCGCTTAGCTATCAGTATCAGTGATAACAGCTTCAAACAAGCATGGAGGCACTCTCAAGTTCCTAAACCCAGAGACCGACCCTATACCTTTGGCCTCATTCTGCACAACCCACCACCCTACATTAGGACACAACCTACCACCCCACATTAGGACACAACCCCTCCGTCCTCCTACCTTCTGATTACACTCCTTTATCCAGAAAAACAAGGCATCCACAGCCTCACTCACCTCGGCCACATCCCCTTTCCTCAGTTTTCTGCCCACCACGTACTGATGCTAAAGCACGAGTTCCAGATAAGCAGGGCTAGTTGCAGGCACTGCAAGAACAACTGATGGCAGAAACGACTGCTTTGTACAACACAAGCTATAGCCAAGCCACTCCTTGGGTAAAATCTATTGTCAGATACAGCATCTGGAGGAGGAAGAATGGCAGCTGTGATTTCGTACCACCGTGATTCTTCATCCAACGCTGGCAGCGTTCTGTGCAGTGGGAAACTCTGGCCCGAAATACAGCAAGGACTTCTGAAACCTCTTCCTTCTCTTCATCCTGTGTCTAGGTAGAGCTGCTGGGGGTACACCCATCCACTCAGAACTGACAGGGCTCCCTTACTGAAGGTAAAGCACCTCGACTCATTCTTAGAAAGATCTAGACAAAAATGTTTTATTTACTTTGAAAAGAAGAATATGGTTTACATTTAAACTATTTCCCAGGAAAGAACTTTAATTACCCATTTAAAAGCTATGGAGGCATCCTCCCCTCTTGATAAAACTGTGCACCATGACTGAAAGGGATGCAAGGCTCCCACACTACACAAGGAAGCTTGACTTTATAGTTTTGCCATTAGAAGACTTCTCTGCAAACTGGGAGACCTGGATTTCAGTCCTGTTTTTAAGTCTATTTATGCATTTTTTAATATTAAATAGCCATTTAATGAGAACAGAAACTATACTGGCAAGAGTGATCTCAACCTCTTCTAACCACTAAGCTTCAGAGTTAAGTAAAGGTCCACTTGTTTCCTCTCTTTCATTCATGAACATGTCATTCATTCCTATAAAGTAATTCACCTTCATCAGGTGGAGTGAAGGACTCCCTTAGCTTAATATGGCCTGGTATGTGGTGGTTAGACCAGGGAAGCAGAAGATCCAAGCATGCATCTCTTAATCTGAAGAGGGAATTTCACCTGGCTTTTCTACTTCTTGGGAGAGTAATCAAAATTACTCTCTAATTATGCAATAACACAGGGATTACTTCATCCCAAAAAAAAAAAAAAAAAAAAAGCAAGGACAACATGTAAAATGCAGAGATACCTACCAGTTACAGACCTGGCCAATTGGTTTTCAAGTACAATGAAAGTTCAGAGATTTTTAGATCAAGGTTTTGTATCAATATAAGCATATAGTTGTCATTTTCAGGTATCTCATCCAAAATCCCTAAGCAAACAGGACTATGATTATTTGTCTCTCAACAGAGATTAAATGCATTTGTGCAGCTGTAAATCATAATTTAGAAGTCCTTGTACAGATACATATTATATCCGTAAATATGCATTCTTCCAGTTTAACTGGTAAAAAAGGATGCAAGCTTAAGTCAAGAACACAGTAGGTCTTACACTGCCTGCAAACTTAAGTTCCAAAACATAACAACAACAAAACCCACAGATATAAGATGAGGTAAATTGACAAGGAAAGATCTGGTACACTTGCTGAAACTACACCTTTTTAATACTACAAGTCAAGAGCATATCCCTTTCAACTACAACTCAAAATTTTCAGGACTTGCTAAAATTTTCAGGATTCCAGCTGCTTTTAGATTACTTTGCATAAGTGAAATTCAGGATTAAAACACTGCTTATATGTCTTTCACAAAGCACCTAACCAAAAGCCAAAGCTTGAAGTCTTGCAGTAAAAGAGAGGGCAGAAGAAAAATACCAGCAGCATTTAGAGCCGCTCTCAGCAGTGCTGAGTCAATGTAACTATGGAAGTACAAGTTGCTTTCTATTCTGCTTCACCTATCTACAGCTTGTCAGCTGGGGTCTGAATGCAGATGCTCCATTGCGGGGTATAATGCAAGCTGCAAAAGCCACAGCTAGGCATTCAGAGACTAAATGAATTTATATCACCGATTAAATACAGGAAAACCAAAAGCATTTATTAATAATAAAGCCTACCCTAACTACTTCAAGAAGAAACATTCTTCTGTAAGGTACGTGTGAACGATAAGGATCGTGAGGATACGGAAAATGCATTTTCCGTAATAAATTCACAGTAACTTCATTACATTGGTCTTTAGAAACCTCCAGTGACAAAGTTAGGACACACATTAAGAAACACCTACTATGAGAAAGTTGCAAGTCTCTAAAAACATCAGCGCTTTGTCTCCTCCCCCCCCTTTCCCCTACTCACCCTCCTCCCCAATTTCTCAAAATACATCTTGCCCAGGCCTTGGTCTGGAATGGTATTTTCTGTGAACAGACCATACCCAACCATATGATTAGCCATTATCACCTTTTGTGCTCCACTCTACATTAAGATGCAAATCCAACAGCTGTGGTCCAACTAAGTTATTTACAAGGGCTTCCCTTTCAGATGTCCAAGCCAAAGCTACAACCAGTTCTGCGACATAATTACAACCTCTCTCCACGGGCAATAACAGATTTCTGCCTGCAATGATCTGGCCAGCGGCATTTTCTCATCCACACTGTGGTTCAAACGGTTGCTATGATTTCAAATGGTGCATCTACCCTTATTTTAGCGTGACTGGCTGCATTTCAGCTGCTGACATCCAACTGATTGACGCATATCTAAACAACACAGTGGTTATAAAAACATACTGGCAGTATGCACCGGTGTTTCACCACGGTGGATTCACTCGCGGCGGAGCGGCTGGCAACGCGACCGTGGGAAATTTAAGAGAAACACCAAGCATACACAAGGCCTAACGCTCACAGCCGTCACCCCTTCGCCAAGGAAGAGGCTTGCGCTCTCCACTTTTAAGAGGAGTGGGAAGTTCACGGAAATACCTATGCAGGTATCCGAAAAGGCAGATCTCTGCCTGCCTTTGAAGACATGCGTGCTGCAGGTAAACACCCTTGCGAATCGGCCACGGCGCGTCCACTAAGAAAGTACACTCGAGGACTGACCCCACGCAGTAATTCGGGGAACTGCTTTTCCGCGCCGCCCCCCCCCCGTTAGAGCCGTGGCACAGACTGCCGCCTGCCCGCCGTATTTCACGCAGGAGCACCCCAAACCGGGAAACGCGGGGGGGTGGTTTTCGAGCAGCGGCAACCGCTGGATCCCCCCTGCCCCCCCGCTCCGCCACCCGCCCGCAGGGAGCCCGGGGCTGCGGGCGAGGCACCGGCGGGGGCTGGGGACGCTACCGGGGGTGTCCTGCCGCCCAGGGACGCTACCGGGGAAGGAGGGAGGGAGGCGGGTGAGGGAAAAGAAGCCGCGGGGCAGCACCTGAGCGGGCAGCGGGGCAGGGCGTGGGCAGCCCCCCGGGCCGGAGATCCGGGCACTGCGGGTCGGCCCGGCGCGGGGAGGAGGGGACGGGGGGGGGGGGGACGGACAGGGACACGGACACGGGCACGACGGGCGGCCCGCAGGCCCCGGCGGGCCGGGCCGCAGGTGGGCGTCGGGCGCGGCCGTCGGAGGAGCGGCCGCCGGGCAAGTCACCTCTTGACGCGGATGATCTGGTCGCGCATGGGTCGGATGTCCTGGAAGCTCTGCTGGTTGACCAGGCTGTAGACGAGGATGAAGCCCTGCCCGTTCTTGATGTAGAGGTCCCGCATGGAGGCGAACTGCTCGGTGCCCGCCGTGTCCAGGATCTCCAGGACGGAGGGGGAGGCGTCCACCTCGATCTCCTTGCGGTAGAAGTCCTCGATGGTGGGGTCGTACTTCTCGATGAAGGTGCCGGTCACGAACTGCACCGTGAGCGCCGACTTCCCCACCCCGCCCGAGCCCAGCACCACCACCTTGTACTCGCGCATCCTCCCGCCAGCGCGGACCGCCCGCTCCACCCGCACCTGCTCGACGGCCCCTCCTCACCCCCCCGCCATGGGCCGGGCCTCCCCTCCCCGCCCTGCCCTGCCCGTCGCCGCCGCCGCCGCCGCCGCCGCTCCGCTCCGCTCCCGCCCGGCGGATGCTGCCGGCGGCGGGGCCGCGCTGACGGGCTGCGGCGCGGACGAGGTGGGGCGCCGCCGGCCCCGCCCCCTCCTTCCCCCTGTCGCCACGGCAACAGCCAACCGGCCGGCGCGCGCGGAGGGGCGGGGGGGCGGGGGGGGGGGGCAGCGCTGAGGAGGAAGAAAGAGCGCGGGGAGGAGGGCGGGCGGCGCCTCGTCACGTGGCGCCTCCCCCCCACCCCCCCCGCCTCCTCCGCCGCCGCCGGAGGGTGCCCGGCCAACCGGCGGGCGCGGCGGCCCCCACGTGACGCCGACGGCAGCCGGCCACTCGGCGGGTCAGCCTCCCGGCGCTGTCACCGTGGAAACAGCGGCCCGCCCCCCCACCCCCGACTCCGCTCTTCTTCGGGCCAGCGCCGCCACACGCGCTTCCGGGAGGGCCAACCGGCGGCCGCGCAGCGGTCACGCGGCGGGCGCGGTGAGCCAATGGGAGGGCGGGATGGGGGGGTTGGGCGGGCGCTCGGCGGCCGGAAGTGCCTGTCAGGGGGCCCGTGGCGGCGGCGGGGCTTGGCGGCGGGGCGGGCGGCGACGCGCTCGCCCGGGGCCCCGGGAGCGGCCTGTAGCCCGAGGGGGAGCTGGCGTCGCACCGGGGGGTGGAGGGCTGTTGGGTGAGGCAGCGGCAGCAGCGGCGGCCCCTGCGCTGCCTCCCCTCCCGCATCCCGGTAGGTGGGCGGGAGGGGGGAGAGGCCTTTCCGAGCCGCCCGAGGGGAAAATCCCGTGTAGGCTCTCCGGTTCCGCTTCCCGGTGTTGCTGGGGGAGGGGGCTCTGGCGTGGTAAGTTCTTGCTGTTTTAAACCTGGCAGTTGTCCGGAGGCTGAAGGTGTCTGCGGTGGGCCCGAGGCCACCGTGTTAATCCCACTCGTGTATACAAAAGTAAATGGGATGCATAAAGCCTAGCGCACCGATCCTGTGAGCGCTCCCTTTGAATGCACTGTGATCGCCACGCTGGCCTGTGCTGGCAAGGGATGCCGTTAGGTGTTTGTTGCTAATGAGCGCCTACCTCCTCATCCCCTTCTGATAGCGACAGAGGGCCGGGAAAGCTGGTGGTACAGTTTGCAAAAAATACTCCCATCTAAACAGCAACAAAAATGAAGATGATTGATGAGATGACATCAACAGTTTCTCATGGGAACCAGTATCACTCTGGAAAGATGCTCACATTTGTATGCTTGTCTTGCGACTATGAGACAGACTCCTTAACCCTTCATTTTTTTTCTCAAACGTCAGTGGTTGGAATGATTTGATACAGGGAGAGAACACTTTATTTCCTTTAGAGGCTCAAGGTTCAGCCAGAGCCGTTAGTCTGCTGTTCGCATACTTTCCGAAAGCTGTCAGAAAAGGAGCTCGCTCCTGGGGTTGCATTTCTTATTGTGCTGTTCTTTCCTTTGCTTTCTCACGTCTTCATCTTAAGTAAGGCCTAAGGTGTCAGCCTGCTTTCCGGGCAAGTCCAGTTTTGCTTCCTTGTTGACTTGTTTTCATGTTTCCAAACCTAGCTGGGAATTTTTGAGTGGCAGATGTGTTTCTGGCATTTTGGAGCACATTTGCACTCCTCTGTCTGAGTCTTTTGGTTAAATGCTTGCCGTGTGCAGTGTTTTAAGCTTTCTGGTGTTTTGCTTGGGCCTTCTCTTTGGCTTTTTCTCTCTGTGTTTTTGGGTTTGGTTTTCTTTGAACCGCAAAGCTTCAAAACAAATTTATCTTAGTAGGATGCCCATAGCCGCTTCTGTCTAGAAGACAGAAGATTATTCGCTGGCTTCTTGCAATGCCCATGTAGTCAAAAAAACACCAAAGCAAACCCCAAACCCCACGCATCTGTGTGATGTAAATATATTCAATACCAAAGAGATACACAGAATTTTTTACAGACTGTCAGAATCCATTTGTAAATGTTGCAGAGTCTGGTCAGTCTAGTCAGAACTGAGTAATAATTTCAATGAATAATCTCATTTCTGTTGGTGACTTGAGACCTTCAAGTAATAGAACTGAGCCTACAAGAACATGTAATAGCACAAAATGCACGATACTACATGTATAGATTAGTATTTATAGTATAAATCCAGGAACCCTCCAGCAGAATGGGAAAATACCTGGGTTTATTAGTCAACGATGAAAGGAAGCTGCCAATTTAACGCAGTTGTGAAAAAACAAATGTGACTGTGGTGTGCAGGCAGTCAAACTTCTGGGTGACTAGTGAGACATTACTGTGTCCAGTTCTGATAAACCATGGCCAGGAAAGACAAACTTGTACAGAAATACACCCGGGAGGGTTACTGGAAAAGAACAAAGCTTATCTACAAGAGTACGCTAGGAATATTTGTCTGATTAACCCAGGAAAAGCAAATGCAGAGGAGGGTTATGAGTAACCAAGAAGGCAGGGTAGAGTCAAGCTCAAGCGAGTAGGCATTTAAGCTAATGAACAATATTGGTAGAAGAGCATGTATCTAAACTGATTATACTCTAGATAGAAAACTAAGAGCTAGCTCAGAGGACTGAGGGTTTCACCTTCTGTTAAGAACAGTGAGAGGCGAAGATGTCTAACAGGCTTTAAAATGTATTGCGCTTCAGAACAGGAAGATGATATGCGATCATACAAAATAGATTTAAGTGATCTGTGTTGAAAGGAGGAGATTTGGGCCTCCCTTCTTACTCATTCTGAGACTGGAACAATTTCCTGATGTTCAATGCTTCTCAGAAAGAAGCTGTCGACTGCTGCTCCGTGGTGAGGATGATGATGAGAGTGAGAAGGCAATGGTTCAGAAAGAGGTAACAGGAACGCTCCCACTGGAAAGGTTTACACCAGGTGTTCAGTCTCATAGATTACTGAGTTTGATGGGCAGCAAAGTGTTTTTTCACTTAACGATAGTGGGGTGATATGTGCCGGGACTAAAGAAACATGTATAAAACTGAAATATAGAGGGACAGTATATAGAGCATGGAGGGTGGAAAAGGCAGGATGGTCAACTGGAGGAGATGCTGGATTCCTTGAATGGATGACCGATCCCAAGGATCTATCTCAGCCACTTCGCTTGCGAGGCTGAACACCTTACCATTGCCCTGTTTTTCTAGCCTTCACCCTTGGCTGATTTTGATTCATCTGGGGAGAACGGCAACATTGAAAATTCAGCTAATAGGCGCTGGAGGCTCAGCCCTAAAAACAAGTACAGTATCAGTTATGTGAGGTTATTTATAGTGAGGTGGAGAACATGGGGCCGTTTAGGTGCTGCCAGTCTTTCTTTTATGCACGTTGCTTATACTTCTGCTATTCTTCACCAAAGACTGAGGGGCGGGGGAAAGAAGTACATTTCGGGAGAAGAGAAACTTCCTGCCAGAAACGATTGAACTGGGCAAGGCTTGCCAGGCGAATATCTCAGCCCACAGCAAGCTTTCCCAGCGTGACTTCCTTTGCAGCTTCTCACAGGAGACTCGGGAGTCATCTAGTCCCTCTGTGCTGTACAGCTGGGTTTTTGCTGGCTTCCTAGGATATAGAAGCTTCAGTTTTATTGCTCACTTCTCAAGTCTTTTTATGTCTTATATCGAACTATCGTATTTCAAACTTCAGCAGCCTGCGGCTAACCACACTTTTATGATAGGCTGGAGTTCCTCAATAAATACTGAATTTTTATCTTAAGCAGAAACCAACATACTGTTTCATGAGGTTTTTGCTAGCTATTGTAGCCTCTGACTACATGTTAGGGTGTGTTTATGAAAGAGGAGCAAGGCCTCTAACATCTATTTTCATTCCAAAGCCAGGGTTTGCTAATTCTTCAGTAGTAACAGTATCAGTGGCAAGATGTAAACTGGAGCAATATGAAAAATGGGGAAATCCATAGCCCCCTCCCTCTGAGAGCTGATGATGGTCTCCTGACACCGAAGCACAAGAGAACGTGTGAAATACAGCCTGTCTACTCTGCAAATTGTTCTAGTGTATATTTGTTTTGCATGGTCAAGAGCTCTTTTAAGTTCATGTTAGTAAGAACAACAGTAATTTCCTGTCCTTGCTTACTGTCATATTTTTACATTCAGGCTGTTGATGAATGCAGTTCTGTCATCACGTGGATTGCTTCTAACCATGTGTCATTACAGTGTAGCCAGTGTTAAGGATCGAAATTGTGTTTAGTCTTTAATATTTCTTGCTAAATTAATTATCTTGTTAGAACTGTCCATAAAGTTGTTATCAAATTCAGGATGCAACTAACTGGAGTGCCCTGTGCCTATCATTTTCAGGTGATCGCACTGTTAATTTCCCTTTCATCCCAGCAGTAATATTGTCCCTTTTTTTTCTTACTGACTGCAAAATTGTAGGTGTTTGACAGCTTTGTTCATGGAAGAGCAGCTTTCTAGAGGAGAGCAGGAGCCATCTGAGCACACTTGTAAAGGGAAAGGAAGTTGGACCTCCTCTGTCCTATTTGGCAGCGGTCGGGTGGCAGCTCCAATTGCCCAAGAGTTTGACCAGTGGCAGCAAGCGCTGTCTCCAGCCTGGTGGAGGGCGTGGAGTGGGATTTAACTTACTGCACTGGAAGAGCATGTTATGGAAGCTAGGTTTCATTAACTTCACTGCTTGTAGGCCAGTTTGGGTTTGCTGGGGTTTTTGTTCTTAAGGAAATCTAAGTGCTTGTTTTTGAAGGTATAGTAGGTCTGCTTTTGTTTTGTAGTGGTGAAGCCTAGTGTGAGCTCTGAGTGAGAAGAGTTTTGCGTCTGTGTGGAACTGTACTGAAGTCAGGGGTGCTCCGTGCAAAGATGAGATAGCAGTTCTCCATAGACATTGTAAGATCAGAGCCAAATTTCCAATGATGAATTGCGGTCATCGGTGTCAGCATTAGTTGGGGTTAACAGTTCTCTAAGCTTAGGGAGTTGCCTGTGTACCATCCCGGGCTTAGCAGCCTAAGCTGGTAGACTAGGGTGCATGGGGACTGAAGCTCAGCTGATCCACCAAGTGTAGTAAGTGTGACGGTGATCAGCATTGCCGTGCTTTAGTTCTGGTACCTGGTTTTGAGAAGGCAATTCACAAAGCTGAAGTAAGCGCTAGGAAATGCTTGGTAAAATTGAGACTTTAGCACTTGGATTCCCAGAAGTCAAGTATGCTGAGCGGGGAGATCTTAAACCAGCTGATCGGAAATGTTGCATGGGCAGCTCTTTTCTCCTCAGTTTAAGTTGCTTATAGCCTTCATTTTAACATATTTAGAGTCAGGGAGCCAAAATCTGAAATGGTCCCTTGTACTTTCTGCAACTCTGTAGGGGTGTAAGCAGACCCTGCCTGCTTGCTGGGTTAGCTCCCCCACTCTGCCCAGACCCACACCGCCTTTTTTCCTCTTACAGCTGTGCTGGGCCATTTCAGCTCACTGAATTTGTAGAAAGTGAATCCAGACTAGAAATGCAAATTATTTTATAATTGCTAGCTGCCAGGGACTCAACCATGAAAGAGGAACAGAGTTAATGCCGTCCTCAGCTTGAAACAGTTTAAACCCCCACCTATTGCTTCCCAGGAGACTGGTTTGTGTTGTGAAGGAAAACAAACTAGATCACATTCCCGCAGAACAAGATTCAATTAATGCGTTTTACCTTACAACTAGAGAGGACAGGTGTGAACACAATTACTGTGGCTCCACCAATAGATACTCATTAAATTTCTGTACCTGCCACTTTCAATTGTGTGCTTCAGTCCCCAGGGTTTGGGTTTTTTTGTTTTTTTACAGTTTGAAAGAGATGGAGACAATAGGAGTGGGCATACCAAAGCCTTCTCTCAGTCATAATTTAATTTTCTAACCAGAAAGGAACATTAAGGCTTCAGTCCCATGGGTTTATTTCTGAGGATGGCCAGTGCTGCACATCGGGACAGCTTTCTGTTGTTATCATCTCGTTAATGTTATTTCCTGACATTGCAGATCAACTGCTCAAAGGAAGGGGATCACTTGTTGAGGGGTAGGACTGATTTTTTTTTTTAACTACTTTATGCAGTCAGATAGCCATCCCTGTCACGTAATAAGGTCGTTGTGTTTAATTGAAGATGGTGGTTAAATTTAAAAAGAATAATTGCTCCTGGCCCCTCTTTTTATTAAGAGTGAAAATTTGATCGAACCATTCCCCAAAGCACCAAGAAATCTAAGTGAAAATATTATGATTTAGCTTGTGACCTGATTTTTATTGGTTTTAGTGGAGTTTTGGTGGACTTCTACTAGTGTATTATGGCATTTCACAACAAAGTTTTCTTTGCTTCCCATAAAAGCAAACGGGAAACCCTGGTGATGTTATTAATTTTAATGAAAAACTTCCATTGCATATCTAAGTTTTGTACTCATCTGCCAATAAAGTTAAGGTAAATAGCTGTCATTCAGGTGTAGGTTCAAAACAGGGGAAGTCAGTTTCAGGATATAAAAAACCACAGTAAAATAAACTAAAACCGGCTAATTTATTATTCCATTTGACTCTTTCTTTCTCCTTGTGATGTTCAAAAATAAAGCAATTCAATCACAAGACTTAAGAGAAAGTGAAGATAATGATAGTCTGTTTTTATTAAGGTACAAAAGTCTTGCAATATCTGTCACAAGTCACATAGCCATTTTTTTTCTGAGTCAGACTTGAAAGGAAATAAGTTTAACTCCTCCATCTTAATAACCAGAGTATAAGCATCAGGGACTTGTATTTCACAAGCATTAGATTTCATAGGTGTCAATAAAAATTTAGTATTACAGTTACAGTAATATTTTCTTTTTACATGGTTATTTTGAGCAAAATATTCAGAACTGAATGAAGTCGTAAGATGCCTTAATTGCTATGAGTTACGCTGTAAATTAAAATAAGATTTCCAATACACTTTTCACATGTTTATTTTGTATATATGCCTTTTCTTAGAAGCGGGGGCAGTTAATCTTCCTCTCGTGTAATCAAATCATAACTTAGATCAGTTCAATTCAGTACGTGTCCTAAAACTGAGTAGGTCATTTTGGTGCATGTCTGAATAGACGCATTTGTTCTGGATGTTTGGATTTACATCGTTTGTTCTAGGCAGTGAAGCTGATTGCTCCACAGAGTATCCAGATCAAACAGCGAAAGACCCCTGAAAGATCCCTGAAGAGAGGCAGGTTTCAAGGGCAGACCACAGAGAGGTAGGTTTTAAGGGGGCTGGCCACTGCCTGGGGGACATGAGATTCCCCGAAAAAGACTCAGGAGCCAATTTGTCAGCAAACACTGACCCCGTCTCCATCCGCAAATAGCTGGACAAGCATGCCCAGCTCAAGCACGGGCCCAGACTCCCTCCCTCAGTGAATGCACAGATGTAGATGGGAGGTAATTTGGGGATGTGGGTGTGGGGAGGCAGGTCTCACCTGTAGAGTAACTTGTCTCTTTCCACCTGAAGGTCGTCTTCTGGAGTTCCCACTTCTGGGAGCTTGTTGAGCCCAGCCTCTAATTAGCGGAACAGGAAGTTTTAATTAAATACTTCAGAATCGACAGTTTTATGTATGATCTTTATCAACATAGGAGTTGCTAACCACTGGCCCTCAAAGATAAACATTAAAGGCCTGAAAATTATGAGTGTTTGTGTCCCAACATTGACTATTGGATTTACCTTTTAGTCTTTAGATATTGTTGCTTCTTTTTGCTTCTTCCTCATACATTAAACGTTTGGGGATTTTTAACAGAAGCTAGGAGTCTCATGTTCTTGATTTCAGTAGCTGGTGCTTTAGGAAGACCCAATATCATAAATTTGTGATAATATTGGCAGTTTTGGCAACACTGACTACGGGTGGAGTAAAAATAGCTCAGTAATCATTCTGAGCCTGGAGAAAAGATTCATGCAAGGGAAGACCAAAAAGGAACTGAGTTTGTGAGGTGTACAAAGCTCTCATACTCTTCTTTAGGTCTTCAGTGCTGTACATGAATGGAACCCTGTGACTACTGCTTTCGAGCAAACTTTCAGAGCTGTGTTGTGGTGGGAGGCCTATCCTAAAGCACGAGATATGCATATGCTACTTTAAAGAAGAACCACAGCTCATTCGCTTGAGGAAAATAACACAAAGAATTGACTCTAGCCTCTCTTTGCATTTCCTCTTGGGACTTCAGTGAGCGCTGATACAATTGCAGGTAGATTCTTGCAAAATAATTTGGGAGCAACTCAGAACACACCAAACAAATCCATAATACTAGATTTTCCAGAATTATTCAGGAGCTTTCATATAGATCTGGTCCCACTGCACAGAGCTCAACTTTATCAGGATAGCTTTTCTGGGACAGATTCCAACCAGATTTCCTCATGGGTTTGGGATGAATGTAGAGGGCATATTAGATGGCTGATGAATCTGCCAAAACTGCTCCATGACAGTCTTCTCAAGGTGGTCACTGTCTGCTAGTTTCTCTCTTCTTTCTGGTTCTCCTGTCATCTTACAAGGCAATATTTTTCTCACGCGTGGATCTGTTCTCCAGTTATTCAACAATGGGGGGGGGGAAATAACACTGTATTTACTTAAGGAAAGAGCTTGATGCAGCAGTGCAGCAAGGGCGTTATCTCTTGGTCATTTTTTTCATGGTGCTGTAATTCTTGGTTCTACACTTGCTGCAAACTTCTCTTCCTCATGTGGCTTCTTCTTGGCTTCCTTCTCTTTTTAATGTACTGTCCTCACAACTCCTCTTCCCCAAGGCCATGCTTTCTTAATGTATGTTAGCTCTGACAGGGAAACTAGATGACCAAATTCCTATTCTTCCCCCTTGCTACTCACCATATCATCCCCTCGGTCTCTCATCCAGTTAGTACAGAGTCTTTGGGCTCCAACACACTATTGCTCCTCTTTTTACAGTCACTGCCTGCGGGGCTATTGCTGCAGTTTGAGGAGTTGTAGGAAGGAAATAGCACTATTTTGGTTTTTCATTGTGATTGCATTTCTGTGATTGGTATTTTTTACCTCTTGGTACAAAAAACCACACCAACGCTTTGATTAGAAGTTCAGCATTTGCAAATTCTTTGGCTGTATCACATCCTGATATCACAGCCCTATAAACATTGACTGGTTGGTATAGCTCTCAGTTCCTGAAATCACCCATGAAGGGGGGTTACTTCCACCCCTGCAGAGGGACAGCACCGAAGCATCTTACTCAGAAATGTCAAGATCACTGCTATGAGCAGCTACAACTGAAACATACTGGAATTTCTTTAGAGCCACAGAAAAAATAGGCTGTTGAGTGGATTTCAAGAGATCACATAGGTCATGCTCTCCTGTGAGGCAGTCTGAGTGCATCAGGGTCAATCCTGATGGACATCTGCACAGCTGCTTCCTAAAGACCTCACGCGATGGATGTGCCATGACAGCCCTAAGCAACCTATTCCTGCGTGTTGCTGTCTGCACTGTGTTAGTTTGAGTCAAGTTAGTCAACTTGAATCGCCCTTTCTGTAGTTTAACCCTGTTAGACCTTGTTCCGTTCACGCGGGTTGTGAAGCTGCGTGTCCCCTTTTCAGCAGACTTTTAGGAACCTTAATAAAAAATCAGATTTTCCCCTCAGTCTTCTCCAGGATAAAAGCCCCATGGGCAATACTGTCTAGACCTCTGATCAAATTTGCATCTTCACTGGAGTTTTCTGACTAGAGCGTCCTTTTCCTGAAGCAGAGCACCCTGGACTGGACACAGTACCTCAGCTGAGGCCTTCCCAGAGCTGAGTAGGTAGGAGTCACTCACCTTCTTGGGAGGGTACACCTCTCTTTGTACTTTCCAGTGTAACCCGGAACTTCTTTTTACAACAAAACCGTGGTAGAGTTAATTTGTGTTAAGCTTGTGATCTGTAATTAACCTCTCCCATCCAGCTCCTGCATGAAGAACTTTTGCTCAGCTTATTGCATCTCATCCTGATTTTTTGAAGCTGATTATTCTTATCGAAGTGAAGTACCGTGCACTTGTCTTCACTGAATTACATCATGGTTTTCATACTACTTTTTCCCAATTTGTCAAGACAATTTTTAACTCTGATTTTGTCCTTCAATGTACTTGGCATGCCCTGCTCAGCTTTGTATCATTGGATCTAATAAGCATCATCTGTTTCAACAAATGTAATACACCAATAAGTGACTGGTTGCTGGATTGTTCCCTAATCCAATAAGTATTTATTACCTTTACTGTTATTACATAAGAAACTAGATTTTAGCAAGTTCAGGAGCAGTGTGTATCAGATACAGCTGAGAGGTATATCTGCTCTGTGACCACAAAAGTGACAGCAGTGCAGAGTACAGAGGAGACCTCAGCCAGCTAGCATAGATAGCACAGAAATACTCACTAAACTTGAAATAGTAATGAGTAGCATAATTTGCACTGCTTCGCCTAATTCTTTAGGTAGTGGTTGGTTTGGTTTTTTCCCCCGAGGAGCTCATATCTGCAAAAACTTGCTGCCTGTTTAGGTATGGCTGTACCACTGATCATGCCCCCACTACAAAAAATACCATTATTTAGGTAAAAATTGTGATGGCTCAGCTTTTTCATGGGGTGGGACATAATTCACCTCAACAGCTGCATCCCATCCAGGCAGCTGTTAGTAAAATCTAATTGTTTAATTAAAAAGCCTAATTAATAATACGTGTCGCCATATAACTTTCTTATGTTTGCTTTTGCTTCCTAAAATTTGCATCGCTGTGTCATCAGATGTACTCTTGCATCAAAGCTACTGATTGCTTACAAATCGAATTCCTGATATACATCTAAGATAAGAAGATCCTGCAAAAGTCCAGAATTGTGTCTACCGCTGCCTTTGGATAAAGATGCAAGAGTCCTGTCTAAATACATGGAGGGCACAGAGACCTATGGGAGCCCCGTGGGAGACCCACCCGGAGAGTGAAGACCCGGGACCATGGTATTTGGACCCCTGCCCTCGCTCCAAATCTGCTGGTTTGGGGCCTGGAGCCATGCAGCGGTGCCTGCACCGTGCTAGGGGAGTAAGTGGGTTTGTGGAGGTCTGGTGCCACACGGGCACGGTGCTTTTCCGTCGGGCTTCCCGCTGGTCCAGGCGCCCGTCGGCGCTCCTCACGCCAGTGGGACGCAAGGATGCCTGAAGGCAGGGAGAAGTCTGCAGGCAGTATCTGCTGGAGGCTGTTCAGCTCATCCATTGCTTTATGTCAGTCATTCCTTTAAGTTAAAAACATTTTAATGGGCCATTCTCAGTAGTTTCAGCTGGGAAGGCGTCAGATAATACGCAAGCGGCAGATAACCTGGAGAGCGCATAAGTATCCAGGGAGGAATCGTGGAAAGTGGTGGTCCAGAGAGATTGTCACACGTGTAGCACCCAGCAAATGAGATCTGCTTGTTGGATGAGAGCTGGCAGTAAATCAATGCAAATTTGAGCTGGGAGAGCACAGGGTAAAGGACGTTTCTTTCCAGGCAGCCCTGGTGTGGAGGGGGTCTCCTGCAGTACCACCCCGCTGCTCTTGGCCTTCAGTGCCTGCATCACCTGTGAAGGGGGTTCAGGAGCCCCTGAGCCTCTCAGGTGTTTGAAAAACCTTATCCTATGTAGCTTTTTGGCTACAGTCTCTAATAGGATACAGCAGGGAATTTGTGTCCCTGAAGTAATTTAAAAGTTGTTTGGAACAAAAGCCAGAAAATAACAATTTAGGTCTCCAAAATAATTCTTTACAAGACAAAATAGCTGCAGTTTAACATGGGAGGAAGAGAAACCAAGCCAGTAGTAGCTCCAGAGCAGCCACGAACAAATGTGCTACGTGTCAGGTGGTGATATATCCAGAACAGCACTAGACCTGTATGTCTCCACTGTGGTGTAGGTATGGCTGCAGTTCATATTAGAGCTAATTGCACATGTGGGGATGCAGCCTGGCGTGTTTGTGTCCCCAGGGAGGATAAATATGTCCCCCCACTCCGCTCCCCACAGAGCTATACTCAGTGGGTACTGGAGCTCCCTCTCGTTTGAAAGTAAGTTAAGTGAGGTGGGTGCCTATGTATGTTAGCTGTGGCTATATGTGTAACCACTGTGCTGGCATGCCCCATGCCTGCTTTAGAGAAAATAGCATTTCTATCAGATAACTTCGTATTTTTCTTTACACAGAGGGAGGTATGAGCAGCAAAAGATACTGGTCACTGTGGCCCTGAAATATTCTCTTAACCAAAGTCGTCAGCCACTGCATGTCTAGTTAAGGACTAGCTTTTCATAAAATACTCTTCCAAGCAAAGTTTTGAAATTATTAAAAGCGTGCTGGAAAAAAAAATTGGTGTTGTATTTTAAAAAGTGGTAATTCAGTTTGCATATATTATCTAAGTACCTGTGTGTGTACACATAAGTGTATTCTTTCCCTGTGTGTGTGTCTCTATGTAAACAAACAGGCTCAAACCCCACTGAGTTTTCTTTAAAGCCGGTCATGATCAAGAATTTTTTAGAGAGTGGTTAATTCTTGCCTGTTTGAGCAGGAAATAATATTTCCTTATGTTCTAAATGAGATAGCTCTCCAGATAAAAATGATGATGATAATATAGTTAACACACATAAACCCCCTTATTTACAAAGAAAAGACAAAGCGGTGTGTTTTGATTCAACAGACTATTTACAACTCTCTTTGCACTTTTTTATTTATTTCCTTTGTTTTGGCATTTTAGCTAGTGCCTAAGAAATGGATTGTCTCTGATGCTGATATATTGTTACACAGCCATTTGCTTAGAGAAAGAAACATCTATTTAACTACATGTAAAGGAAATTAAAGAGCAAGAACAGTCTTAGCTGCAGTATTTTCCATAGCCTTGAAAACCTTCACCCAGAGTCTCAGCTACTGTAAATTGGCATGAACTCCAATATCTTAAAACTGCGTTGGTTGATGTGACCCGAGGAGATGACCTCTGGGATTTGTGGGACCACTGTATAAATACCAGAGCTTTCAACCTGCCAGGGTCAAAATATATAATGCTTTTGGTCCAGTCCTGGCTCCATGCTTATTTGTTGCTCCTTGATTTCAGCAGCAGAGGGGAGAAGGGAGCCTTCAGCAGCTCTGCGCTTCTCCCCAGCAAAACCCCTACCAGGAGGTTGCCATTTTCATCTTGCAGATGAGGAAACTGATGAAGAGAGCAGCAGTATCCTTACTGCTGTGCTAAAAAAAAAAAATGCACTTTTTTAGTAGCTGAAAGAGGCAGGGCAAGAAAACTTTTGTCCTGGTTTCGGCTGGGATAGAGCTAATTGTCTTCCTAGTAGCTGGTACAGTGCTGTGTTTTGAGTTCAGTATGAGAATAATGTTGATAACACTGATGTTTTCAGTTGTTGCCAAGTAATGTTTAGTCTAAAGTCAAGGATTTTTCAGCTTGTGATGCCCAGCCAGCGAGAAGGCTGGAGGGGCACAAGAAGTTGGGAGGGGGCACAGCCAGGGCAGCTGACCCAAACTGGCCAAAGGGATATTCCATGCCATGTGACGTCATGCCCAGTATATAAACTGGGGGGAGTGGGGGCGGGGGGATCGCCGCTCAGGGACTAACTGGGCGTCGATCGGCAGGTGGTGAGTAGTTGCACTGCGAATCATTTGTATGTTCCAATCCTTTTATTATTACTGTTGTCACTTTATTAGTGTTTTATCATTATTAGTTTCTTCTTTTCTGTTCTATTAAACGGTTCTTATCTCAACCCACAAGTTTTACTTCTTTTCCCGATTTTCTCCCCCATCCCACTGGGTGGGGGGGGAGGCGAGTGAGCGGCTGCATGGTGCTTAGTTGCTGGCTGGGGTTAAACCACGACACCTTTGCTCCTCCAAGCCCCTCACTTTCCACTGGAGTGACATGGAAGTAGGTGGAAAAAAGAGGAACGACAGCAACACGGTTCATGTCCTCCAGAAGCTAAAACCGAAGGGGCGAGGCGCTGCTCTTGCAGTGCTGCAGCACTCCTCTTGCACCCACGCAGACGCTTCATTCATGTGAGGGCAAAACAAATTAAACGGTAGGTCTGCACCAGCTCTACCCATGCAATCGTGCCCATCTGCAGTGGGTGGGTAGAGGGACAAAAGTGGGCAAGCTCAACTGTTAGCAGCGTAAATGCCTGAGGAATGGGGGGGGGTGTTAATTATTTTCTTTTTCCCCTGAGATAAAAGAGGCAGTGATGAACCCAAACCTTGGGAGCTGAGGATTGGCAAAAGGTGCCAATCCAAGCTTTATCCAGAGGAAGGCGGCAGCAGTCTGCGAGGTGCCGGGGAGCGGAGCAGAGAGCAATGCCTCCCCGCGGCGGGCGCAGCAGGTTTGCCGGACCAGCGGGCGTAACTGCAGGCTGCTATCGTTGTAAACCTTCAGCTACTTTCATGTTATCAAAACAAATGCAAAGTTCACCCCTAAACGGGTACAAAATGCTCTAAAAGGTTCTTGGGCTTTTCCTGACATGGGAAAGACACAGCGAGCCAAGCCCTGTGTCTCACGCCCGTGTGGAGGGACGCCGGGAAGGGCTGGGGAGGTTTTTCTGGGGGGCTTGGTTGGAGCTGGGTGAAGAGCTGAAGACGTGAATCTGTGTCACTACATTAAGTTAGTGGGACGGTTGTAGGGTTGAGGGTCTAAGGCACATAAATCCAGCCAGGTCTCTCTCCTGAAGGGGCCGGAGCTTCGGCAGCACCTTGGCTGCCAGTGACGGTAGCGGAGGAGATGCCATCAACAGCCGAGGGAAGTTCGGGGCAGAAACAGGCAGGAGTGTTGTAGGCAAGCATCGTCTCACCTCAGCTGCCTCCAAGGTCTGTAGGTGCCCCATGGGAGCTAACAAACCCCCCAGGCCCCCAACCTTCTTAATTTTGCTGATATAAAAATAGGCTCAGGCTCCTTAAGGGGCTGCAGCTGAGGAGACTCCCTCATAACTTGGCTGGCTGAACAGGTCCTGTAAAACCCACCTGCTCCCCCACAAGGGCATTTTCCAAGTGTGGTAGAGATAGACATTTCTATGTTTCTGTCTTTGCATGTGCTCCAATTGCCCCATGGTTTGCAAGAAGGAAACATGGCAGAAGGGGATGGCTCCAGGGCAGCCAGCGCTGGCATCCACCAGAGATTTGGCAGAAGAAATCCCAACAAGGAGAAGCCACAGGACTTACTGCAGAGGCCACAGACTTTCCTTCTTCATGCTTACTAGCTTCTTAGAGGGGTCGTGCCACTGCTGACACCACAGGTTAGGGGACTTTGGGTTTTATTTTAAACATTGATACTATTTTGCGTGTGCAGGAACAGGGGAGCTGGTGAGGCCGTTAGGATTCTGCCACGGGGATGTGCCAGACTGCTCGGGATGAAGACACGTTCCCCGGGCTGTGCCCCCGAGTCCTCTACTCTGGTCCAGCCCATTGACTCCAACCCTGCCAGGAGGCTGGAGGACATTCCTCTAGTAAATCTATTAATCTAGCTGGTGGAAAAAGCTGCTTTTTTCCTCAGGCACCTGAGGAGACCTTCTATGGCTTGTTCACAGCCCACCTGGTTATCCATGTGCTGACTGCCACAGACAGACACCCTGAGATCCTGAAAAAAACCATTACACTTAAAAAGATGAGATGCTTGCTTCCAGTTCCAACAGCCAGGGCACTTTTCACCGCAGAGCAGCAACCCACAGCTCCTGCAGAGCATGAGCACACGGGCAGCCTCCAAAAAAATCCATGCACCAGCATGTCCTAATACCCTGCTCAAGTAACCCAGCCCAAGTTTACTCGTTTCAGCTGCGTATCCAGCTCCAGTTACAAGTTTCTAATCCCGGCAAAGCCCAGCCACTGCAGGTCTTGCTGCTGAGGAGCCCCACCACAAACTCCATCTGGTTCAATGGGCATCAGCCCCATGAACGGCAGCTCCTGACACCGCGACCCTGCAGCACGCGTTTCTAGATAAAATTCACATTGTGACATGTTTCCATCGCTGAGCAGGCTAAATCTGAGTTCTACAAATACCACGTATCAGGTCTGTTTTCTTTATCAGTTTTATTGCAAATTGGCTCAAGTGTATGGACTCCTGGAGCATGAAGCCACATCCAGCTACGTCTTAGAAAGAAACTGAAAAATAAAGGAGAGGCAGCTGTTTCGTTCTGCAGTATTTGTAAGGTAATAATAGTAACAATAAAGGGAAGTAAAACACAGCAGTTTCATTGTGATATTTTTTTAAAAGTAAGGATTCAATTGAATATAAAATGATCATTTATTTTAGGCACTTTGACGGACTAACGTTTGATTCTAACAAAGTCATTTTCTGAGAACAGCAGAAGGAAAGCTGTGTCAAGAGGAAACAACCCTCACTTTGTATAAGAGGTGCTGCTGAGTAGCACTGCCGGTGTCCTTTATTTAAATAGGAATAATTATATTGCACAGGAAACCTGGATTTGAAAGCAGTTCCTCTGATAATTACTCCTGAAGAGGAATGTATCTGCTGCATTCACCAAAGCCTGAAGGCTGGTCTCGTATCACAGAGGATCATCTGCATTATGGCTAAAATTGAAGCAAAGGGAGAGGGAACACAAGAAAGGACATAAAACTCTCAAACGTCAGGTCCAAAAGAAGTCCTTTCCACCAAGAAGTGGCGAAACATCTTTTAGAGCGAACATCTGATGTAGACGGCGGCAAGAGGCAAGTAAGAGAATAATTACGCTGCGCTTGGTTTCCACTTGAAAAGGAATCCCTACTGGCTCCTCGCTGTATGATGTCCCCACACTGCTCTACACCTTCTGCTTTCCATTGGGTTTCCACCACACCCACAAGCTCTCATCAAAACCTTTCTTGTGGACAGCATTCGCTGTGGAAGACTGGAAAATTTCTCTGGCCAAATAATTCCAAGCAGAGAGCTGCTTCTGCTGCTGAAGCAGGGTCTGTTTGCAGTCAGCCTGGATTGCAGCCTGTCCTCTCCATCTTCTCCCTGACCTTAAAACATTGGACGGAGCAGGTGAGGCACTGCCTGCATGAAAGTCGGATCCTCTCCAGGGAGGTTTAGACCACTCTACCTTCCACGCAAAGCAAATACGTAATTAAACGACACTTGAAATGCTCAGACTGTTGTGGTTTCCCGCTTTAGTTATGAAAATGAAGACTGGTCAGTGCTACTGGAAGTGACTTTCATGTGGGCTTTTGTAAGCTTGCAAGAAACTTCTCTGCGTGGTCAAGAGTAGCGTGGCTTTTAATTTGGATCCAAGGGTCTCCTAAGGCAGGCCAGCAGAATCAAGTGGGTGAAGATAAAAGCCTCTGTGCACAGATTAAAACAGGAGTGGCTAATACTTCTCAAAAGTAGCAAGAGGACATTTTCCCCCTGAAGCTTCTCTAAGCAGTAAAGGATTCGTATTAATGTGCATGCGTAGCAGTGGGGAAAGGTATTTGATTACTGCAGAACTGGTCACTCACAAACCATCTCCTTGCCTTTCAGGCAGCATGCTCAATCTGTGCTGGCAAGAGAAATCAATTCATTGCAACTAATGGGCCTAAATGACCTGTGAAAGTGCTGCAATGGTGCAAGAACCGAAACGTGCTCCTCAACCACACGATGGTAAAAAAGCCTACGTCATTTCTAGAATGAAAGGAAGAAAAGAGGAACAAGACGCTTTAAAAAATCAACCACCGTCAGACAAAAATAAAGGCGCAGAAGCTGGCAGGCAGCATGGCGTTCCTGTGGTGGACGTATGCTCAGAAGAGAAGCTCAGCTGAAAGCCACAGCAAGAAGGATATGGCTCTCTGGGGACAGGAGCGGGATGCACAGCACCTCGCCGTGTGCCCCCGCTCGAAGGAGGAGGGGGTCACCCCAGGCATCTGCGCAGACAGCCGGGCTGGGAAGGCTGCAGAAGAGGCAATCCTGCCTAGAAGTGGAAAGTTGTTGCCCTCTGGCAAAGCCTCGGTCGCTCTCTCTCCATTTGCTTATACAGGAAGCCTGGGGCTGAATGCAGAAGGCCTGAATTTTGTGTGGTAAAAGCATACTTCTGTTCTGTTCTGCCTGCACAGAGAAAAGGATGCTCAGAAGAAAACTATTGCCACCGTTTAGGCAATCCATATAAATACTGTGCTACATCTGGCAAACAGAGTGGCTGCAAGTAAGAAAGCGCAGAGTTGGCTGATAGTTTGATGTAATTCGGTTTCATTTGCCTTATAGGCTCTCTGTATAGAATCATAGAATGGTTTGGGTTGGAAGGGACTTTTAAAGGTCATCTAGTCCAACCCCCTGCAATGAGCAGGGACATCTTCACTAGATCAGGTTGCTCAGAGCCCTGTCCAACCTGGCCATTTCCAGGGATGGGGCACATAACACTTCTCTGGGTAACTTGTTCCAGTGTTTCATGACCCTCATCGTAAAAAATTTCTTCCTTATATCTAGTCTGAATCTACCCTCTTTTAGTTTAAAACCATCACCCCTTGTGCTATTGCTACAGGCCCTATTAAACAGTATCTTTCTTCTAAGCCCCCTTTAAGTATTGAAAGGCCACAATCAGGTCTCCCTGGAGACTCCTCTTCTCCAGGCTGAACAACCCCAACTCTCTCAGCCTGTCCTCACAGCAGAGGTGTTCCAGCCCTCTGACCATTTTTGTGCCCTTTCTCTGGACCCGCTCCAACAGGTCCATGTCTCTCCCATACTGAGGACCCCAGAGCTGGACGCAGTACTGCAGGTGGGGTCTCACCAGAGCGGAGGGGCAGAATCCCCTCCCTCGACCTGCTGGCCACGCTGCTTTTGATGCAGCCCAGGATACGGTTGGCTTTCTGGGCTGTGAGCACCCATTGCCGGCTCATGTCCAGCTTTCCATCCACCAGTACCCCCAAGTCCTTCTCCACAGGGCTGCTCTCAATCCATTCATCCCCCAGCCTGTATCAATACTGAGGATTGCCCTGACCCAGGTGCAGGACCTTGCACTTGGCCTTGTTGAACCTCATGAGATTCACGTAGGCCCACTTCTCAAACTTGTCCAGGTCCCTCTGGATGGCATCCTGTCCCTCAGATGTGTCAACCGCACCACTCAGCTTGGTGTCATCTGCAAACTTGCTGAGGGTGCACTCGATCCCACTATGTCACCGATGAAGATATTAAACAGTACGGGTCCCAGTACGGACCCCAGTACGGACCCCTGAGGGACACCACTTGCCACCAATCTCCATCCGGACATCGAGCCATTAACCACTACTCTCTGGATGCAACCATCCAGCCAATTCCTCATCCACCGAACAGTCCGTCCATCAAATCCATATCTTCCCAATTTAGAGAGAAGGATGTTGTGGGGGATCACGTCAAAGGCCTTACAGCAGTCCAGATAGATGACACCTGTAGCTCTTCCCTTGTCCGCTGATGCAGTCACTCCATCACAGAAGGTCACTAGGTTGGTCAGGCAAGACTTGCCCTTGGTGAAGCCATGCTGGCTGTCTCGAATCACCTCCCTGTCCTCCATGTGCCTTAGTATAGATTCTAGGAGGATCTGTATGTTGTTATAAATTATTTTTTAGATTGTACTTCATTAAGCAGAATATTTGAAATACCTTGCTGCAGAGCAAGTTCTGTGAAGAATGAGGAACCGATCTAGATAACAAACGAGCACATCTGAAATGTGCGTTTAAAGATGACTGAAGCAAACTTATATTTCAAGTAGGCTGGCCCTTAAAAGCTACAAAGGCTGCATGATCAATCTAACAAGTAAGTTGGGGAGAAAAACACCAAACAAAAATCCCTCACCTACCTGCAAACTCCAAATAAAATTGGACTTGAAGTTCAGCTTCTCCCATCATCCAATTAAAGGGAAATAAAATGAAAAGTCCATAGGCCACAGGAGGAGTTGCCAGTGTGCTTCTACTGCCGCCCACAAGCACTTACCATGGACTCCGAGACGACAGCTGAGGAATGGGCAGTGCCGTCAGCCCAGGGACTTCTCCAGCGACTGGTCATGGAAAGTTCACGCTCATGGAGGAGGGCACTGATTCTCTATTAGAAGAGTTCAACCTCATTTATTGCCTCTAGAATGGGTATAAAGTAATCACTTTTAAGGTCAATAGAAAGGGAAAATGCTTTCTATCACATCCTGTAGTTAGAAAGCCTACCGATACCTTCTCAAGGCTGACCACTTTTTTTCCATGTGAGTCCTCGTTTACTTGTACTTGCTTACGTAGCTTTTCTTTTGAGCACATTTGGCTTGAGGAAGGACACGGAACAGGACTCTTGCCTTTCACCATTTATCTTAAACCTAGAAATGAATGTGCAGGCTCTACCTAACAGCTGTCCGAGGACAGCTTGTTATCAAGCCTTACAGACAGAGAAATTGAAGCAACGTAACTACATAGGATAGAGTAGGGTATAATCGCTTCATATGAAACATTTAAACAATGATATATTTGCATACAGGGACAGTCCATCTCCCCTTGCAATTGCATTCAGACCAAGTTATACTGATAACATCACTCCTTCACTGGCATAATAATAATTGAATAAAGCCCATGTGAAGATTAAGCCTGAAGAAATTATATTACATGCCAAAGGGTTACCGTAGTTCTTCATTCCTCCCTATAACACGGTAAGAGACAAGAACATCTTGAGTTCACCAAATCTGCAAAATTTGTGTTGTCAATTTTCATTACTTTCTCACAAATTTTATGAGCTGCTCTTTACCTCCATGAGCACATGGGCACGTTAGGTGACGTGAAAAACATTTCTAGGCATCATGGTAGGAGAGAAAAAGCTTAAATATGCAAGCTGAATGTACTTCAAATACCTACAGAGAACAACAGGGTTTTTTAACTATCAGGCCATTTAAACCAATCTCACGATTTTGTGATTTCTCGTGCGTGATGGTGTTTTAAAACCCAGGAAAACCACTGTTACGATTGACAGTCCCTTCTGAAAACAGGTGGGATTCATGGACTGAACTCATCTGAGGTGGTGTAGAGTATCTGAGACACCTGCATGGGGCTGGCAGACTTAGGATATCCATCCAGACCTGTCCTCCTCCACAGCAGCAGCTTTAGGCCAAGTGGGTACCCTGCAGTGTCTGAAATGATACTTGACAGCTACAGAGAGAAAGCTGGATCGCACCCTAACAGCTTTCCAAGTGTAAAAAACTTGCTTGCTCGCAGTCCTGAGCTGTGCCGTCAGCTACCAACTTTAGCACCTCCGAATGCGCTCCGCTGGCATTCAAGTGTGGCGACTACAACCATAAAACAAGGAAATAAAAGCATTTCCTCCCTCCACCCCTCCGTGAAAAGGAGAGGCATTCGTGGCAAACGTAAACACAGCTCAGGTTTAGCGTAGGCACGCACCTGCGCGACCATCCCTGGGGGCTGTTCCTACAAGGTGAACCTTACACCGTTGCGGTCACCCTCGTCACCACCGCGTCCCGGCATCTCTTTGGTCCGGTGACCCACTGAGGAACCACCCGCCACGCAGGCTACACCCGGACTGTTTTCTGACAATTAGGCTAAGGAGGACACTCACCAGAATTTGTTTTCCTTAAAAGTAGCATCCAGATCCAGCGCTTTGAAGATGAGAGGAGCAGGGCGTCGTTCCTGTAGTGATTTTCCTAAATCATAAAGCTCAAGTGTATGTTCCTCACTCTGTAAGGAGCTTTGGTGGAAATAATGCAACTGCAACACAACATTGCATAAGCAGCTCACACCATTATCTTCCTTTCACATTTCTTGGTGGGTTTTTTCCCCTGCTACAGGAGAAGGTATTTTTGTGTAATGACACACATAATTCATTTTCTAAAATTTCTAAGGTTTCTAGAATTACAGAATTAGAAGAATAAGAATTTAGAAGACGCTTCTGTAATTTATTTTTTTCACAGATAATCTAACTATTTCTTCTATACCTATCACTATTTGCTCGCATGCATTACGTACCAGCAATAGTAACTGCTTTATTGCAACAGCTGAGACGGTATTGCCCTCACACACCCACCCACTCCAGCAATAAAAATCATCTTGACCCGAGCAAAAAGCCTCCAGAACCGTCAATAAGATGACATTAAAAAGGCAGGTTACTTGACAAAAGCCTTGGCTAGAGAAATGATCGCAGGCATGAAGAGCGTGATATGTGTATGATCAGATGCCAAGGAAGGTTTTCAGCAATTCCAGGCAAGGCATTTTTGGGAGTCCCACGAATTCATACAATAAATGCCACTAGCTGGAGACTCAATGCCCACACCGTCAAGCAGCCTTGCCCACAAGTCCTTTTTTCCATCATCACCCACAGTACAGAAATGTTGGCTTGCTCCTAGGCTCTCTTCTGGAGTGAAACAACTCTTCCTCAAACTAAACCCAGCTGCTGTTTCAGTAACTTGCTCAACAGACACTCCCAAAATACAGCACGGACAAGGCTGAACCAGTTTTGGCTTCCTTTGCTGTATACAAACATGCAAAACTATCCCAGCAGGCTCTAACCCCTCAAATGTCACATCCCCTTTTGTTTCATGCTATTAATTCCAGTGGGCTGCAAAAAACCCCCAGCCCTCAGATTACTTCAGACCTTTGAACCGAAAACCAAGCAAAACATACCGAAAATAATAATGACGCCTTATGGTCATGGACTACACCACGTGGGGGCCAGAAGAGATACACTCGCTCCCTGCGGGGACGCCGTCCGTCCCTCAGGACGCGCGTGGCGGGGGGAATACCAAAGGTTTCCAAAGCCGCTTCTCTACAAGTATCTTGCTTCGTTTTGGAAGCACTGACAGGACCTGAAGGGGGTACGCTCCGCGCGCAGAGGCGTACGAGGATTGTGGGTTTGGTGCGGCTCCTGAAAGCTCACGGCTCCCACGAGCGCTTCACCAACTGCCAAGAAAGTGCCAAAGTTGACAGGAAACAAAGCACCTTCCAGACACGAAAATCGACACGTCCTGACCCTTCCTGGCAGCTGAGAACCGTCCAGGGTAGGGTTTAACACGAGAAAGTGTGAACAGAGAGGGTTTCCGCTCCTGAAGCATTAGGAGTTTAATTTGAATCGTTCGCTGCTTCTGCTCTACGACGCCTTCGCAGCCCTCTAACGCTCCAGACCTTCTCTCTCCCTGCAAGTCATCCCCGTATCTCCTCTCCATCCCACACGCTCGCTCTCGGCAGGCTTCTGCCCCAGTACGTTTGTGATGCATCCAAATCGACTGGTCGACCTGGTGGTTTTCCACGTCACTTGTGACCTCGGACTCCTTTCACACCAGCCCCGTACTGATGAAATGTGTATGACACAAACTTTATGACACAAACTCTTCTTGATTCTGCAGGAATTCTATTTCCTTTCTTTAAAGCATTTAAAAAAATAGATCAGAGAAGATGGTGTGAAGAAACCACGGAGCTGCAAGCCAGAGGTTTTAATCCCTCCTCTGTCACCGTGCGATCCCTGCCCTGGCGCACGCGGCTCCTCTGCGACGCTGCTCTCCCCAGAGGAACTAGCAGATAATGGGGATTATTTCTTGGTGGAATACTCTGAGACGCAGGCAAGAAAAGAGGATGCAGAAGGATGCGCCGGCAAAAAACCCCCCCAAGGGTTAGGCACACCGCTGGGATAACCACCGCCTGCCCGCACCCCGGCACGCCCCGGGCAGGCAGAAAGGGCACGAAATGGCTGTTCGGGGCTGAAGCCGCGCGGCGCGGCGTCCTCGGCATCCCGACTCCGGCAGGAGAAGTGTATACGTGCTTCCTCGTATAGCACCTGCGTGTGTCCCGCACCCGGGGGTTGCACTGAAGGATTTGTTACTTGAACAGGCAATTAAGGAAAAAAAACAAAACAAAACACCAAAACAAAACATATACTTTTTAAAGACTCCTCCGCTTCCTTTTGACTGTTTTTGTTACTCCAGGCCCCTCTCCCCAGAGCCGCGCCACAAGAAAGGATCGCCCCGACTCCGCTCTCATTTTAAAATGCTTCTTTTTATTTCAGTGGTTGTACATTGGGTGAATGAATTTAACGTCACAACAGAAATAGAATGGCTATTTAACAGACCACTAGTCGTTATATGCGGAAAAAGAGTGAATGGAGGGGTTTCTTTTAACTGTTACCGAAATATTCATCGTACGCGTCGTCAATTATGCTGGATGAGAGAGGCAAACAAAAAGGTATTTTGGTGAAGTGCTGTATCCTTTGAAGAAAATAAACACTGAGACATCCCAAGTCACTTGAAACCATGTCTCGGCTACAGTATTCACTGTCTCTGTGTTGGCCCATCTCATGGTTCTTTTAGGGGGGTTTATTTGTTGGGTTTTTTTTAATTAAACAAAGCATTTAAAATTTAATCATTTTCATTAGACCTTTTTTTTAAAATATAAACAAAGTTTTGGCAAATAATATTTATACAGAAAAATAGTTTTAGATCTTCCCAAATTTTGAAATAGTCTATAAAATTACTTTATAAATAAATAAAATGCAGAATCTGTTGTACACGTATTTGCACATCTCTGTAATTGCCTCCTTACTGTTAGCATAGGTTTGTACTTGTACAGTTTTCAGGAATATTACAAAGTCATAAAGTCGGAAAGTGGATCTCTTATTAAAAATACATTTTCTCTTTTTGTCTGTCAGTTTATCTGGATGAAAGACCTGATGTATCTGAAGCTTTGTCATCCATGGGCAAAAAATAGTAGTATTGGATTAATTGTAAAAAACATAGAATAACAGTTATTTCGAAACATAAAAAGTTCACACAGAACAATGTCTTGAAGAGTTATCTACATAAAATATTTAAACAACATGGATAATTTACCATTTAGTATTATACAATAAGCTACCCAAATGCCTAAATTAACTATTATAAAAAAATAAAAACAACTTTGACAGATATAGGCAAGTTGCAGTGTCAACTACCTAGTTATAATGACTGAGAAAGTCTACAAATATTAGTGTTTTAATAGTATATAATGGTGATACCTTAACTGCTAAGTAACAAGTTAAGATACGTTATTTTTCCACAAATTAAAACTAACGCAACGTTACAAGCACTATGTTAATTTTACAATCGAATCGTGATTTTTTTTTTCTTTCGGATGATCAAATCTCCAGCTTTATATATAAATAGATAGTAATTAGACATCGGACAAACAAGATTTAGCCTGGGAAATAATTTCCTAGACAAATAATTATATGGTTAGTGCCTTCAGTCGTTCAGAACAGGCAGTGCTGCCAAAGTTTAAAATAGTTTACAATCAATCTGAAGAGGTTAAGTTAAAATACTGCAATCACTAATAATGTCCACATAGAAAACTTATGCTGCAAACAATTATACATAATATCCACTTATAACAGCTGTCTTGTTTTTTTAAACAATAATTTAAAAACTATGTCATTTATGTGATACATGTGCAACATATAAAATGTGAAATATGAAATATTTGGTACAATAGTGCTTGAAACAAATCTCAAATCAAACAAATGAAATTTTAATTATACATATATAATTACCTTGTAAATCAACAAAGTATTTAAAAAAGTAAACAACATTAAAATCTGCTTCATCCATATATATGCATGTATGTATATATAACATGTATATAATTGTATTAAAGATATCTTCATACTTTTGTGACATAAAATATGTTTTTAAAGAAAAACAATTAAAAGAACTATTTTTTTTCTCCACTCTAATCTGGTTACAATCTTATAATCCAATTAAAAAAATGCAAATACAGTAATGATTTATTAAACTGAATCTCATTCTACATTCTTAGTGTTCAGTTAATAGTCTAGATTAAAGTCACCTATGAAGTTTCAGTGACTCAACTGAATTTTTAATTAAATTAAGAGTATCATACAAATGTCTTCATCTACAGCCTTCTTTTTCGCCTTGTCTTTTGTTAGTTTGGTCTTTTTTGTTTGTTTGTTTGATTTTACACTTCTAGAAGTTACTTCTTAACAGCTTGGATCTTTTTGGTAACCTGACTATGAGTTTGAAAGATTATTCGCTTCCGGTGAGATTTGACGGTTGGCATCAGGCTCACTTTCATCAAGTCTGATGTGACAAAATTTAGGCACTTCTGCAAAGTCTTTTTTTAAAAACATTATAAATATACTTGTAAAATAATATTCTCAAGACTTTGTTCTTTTGGGGATTGAAAGGGGTATGAAGTTCATACTGTGCAAAATTTTTAAATTTTCTTCTGCTATTCTGCTATGATTCAAATACAACTTCTCCATACAAGTCAAACACCAACCATGTGCATCTAAAGAATTTGTGCTTTACTTTGGACTTCTGGCTAAAAATATTCAGATTGGCAGGGTGATGTGCAGGACACTGGGCTGCGTTTCACTTCCTCTCTCTTGGAATCAACTCTCTAGGGGAGCAAAACCAAGATTTTTTTTTTTTTTTAACCAAGAAGAAAAACCCCAATCATAGTTTGGGTGAAAATTAAACCTGCAACTGGGATAAGTTTTTAGCCAATACAACTTAATTATTGCTGAGCTCGAAAGATTCATAAACACTGAATCTCATGAGACTAACTTAACTGGACCATTTCCGTTAGGTATAGTTATGGAGAAAAGACAATATTTGCAAGAATTAAACTATGCTTAGAAAATCTTTAAAACTAAATGTTACCCTTTATGTCTTGAAACATCACAGCTGGTATCAGGTAGTTAACTATTTTAGGTTGGAGTATAGTAAGCATACCATATTTAATATTCATATATGACATAGCAGCACTAGCTTTTTCGAGTTTGTGATTTGTCCGTAAGAACAAATTCTTGACTTAGCATGCAGTTTGTGGCAACTCTAGAGAGGAGGAGACGGGGTAGTATGTACAGTAGCCGTGCTTGGCCGTCCGCAGGGAGGCTTCGTGACACTCCGTTCCGCTCCTGCCGGCTATTTCAGGATTATCTGTTAAGAGAAAGGAAAGCGTGATCGCGCTTTTAGGTGACGCGGGGAGAGCAGTTTGCCCAGGTGGCTGGCGCTGGACTAACTAAGCTCCGGCGCAGCTCGTACGGGACAGCATCCCGTACGGGACAGCATCCCGTATATCCCCACGCTGCCCGGGAAGCGTTTGCATTTCACAAACCTGGGGGTCTTCCTCCCGCACACACGTCCTCACGTGCGTGAGAACATGCAGAGGGGGGGTATTTTATGTGTTAAAATACCGGAGACGGCACCGAAGCCACAAAGGAAGGGCCTGGCCGTGGGTGGGGTGTGCACCCTCATCGCCCCGGGGGGGCTGTCAGCGGAGGGGGAAGCAGCCCCGCGCCTCCCGAGGAAGCTCAAAAGCGCATCGGTGCCTGGTGCGATGCTCCAGCTCCCACCCTGTTCCTACAAAGTCAGGAACGACCAGGGGAAACGGTGGAGGCAGGGCCCCTCGCCACTAACAAGCAAAAAGACGTAGTGGGCTGGGTGTTTTCAAGAAGCTCAAGTGTCTTTTTAATGCACTTCTAGCAGCTGCTTGTTTCCTAAAAAAAATTATCTGCAGGTCAGCGAACTTGAGAGGTTTTTTCACGCTTCCTTATGTCAGGAGATCCAGGGGGATGATGATAATGGTACCTCTGCGTGCCTAGCTAGTCACTAACCTTGCTGCTTTACCTCCACGCTGTCTCAAACTGAGGGTGAAGCAACTGTTTTACAGATGCAAACTCTCGCGCTTCCAATACGGTGAAGGTTAAATGCACCACGTGCCCAGCAACCGACTCAACCTGTTCACAGTATTGGAAAACAGTCCAGATTTCCATCACCTGCCTGAAATGGCTGTCGGTGGAAGCGATGTCAAAAGCTAGGGGTGTGATATTTTATCACGCCACTGCTAATCTGTGCACCAGACTTAAGCACAAGTCAAGGAATTAGAGTGCATCGCCTGCTCTTCCTGCTTAATTTGGCACTTGACGTATTTTTAAACTGTATTTTTGGGTGGTATGCAAGACAGTCACGACAGCATGTTGACCTACTTGTGTATTACTAGACCGCTGCTTAATGCAATATTTATTTTAAAAGGAGAAGAAAAAAAAAAGGTGTTTTGAAAATAACTTCAGCAACATACTACCTCTGACATACAGATTGCCAAAAAGAAACACGCTCGCCTCTGCGTGGAAGGCGCTTGTTCTAGTCCCCTGCCCAGTCCCATTTTAACACACCTCACAACCGTACCTGCCTTGCTCTCTGCATGCACCGACCAGCTCCCTGACCCCACCTCACTTGCCGCCGTGCCAAAAAGTCACCTTTGATTACCATCAGCACTGAAAATCTGGTGACACGCGAGGCCCCATTGTAACGACACTGTACAAACACCTGCTGCTCCAAAGGGCTTAACATCTAAATACATCATACATACAACAAGGACATATATTTTTAATGAACTTCCACCCATTGTGAGTTTGTTAGCTTATCGCCTATCTTCTGTTTCCTATTGAAATAACAAAGAAATACCTTTGCTGAAATTATAAAGCCCTGCCTGTGATAACCCTGGTCCATCTACAGCACGGTGATTTGACAGTATGTATGAAGAATGTAGCTGTGCTGAAAATAAGAAGTGACCGAGATTATCAGCACTGATATATTTAGCATGTTACAACCCAACATGTCAATGTAATTAATAAAGCAGCTTTAGCTATACTGGGTCAGCCATAATCACGGAAGTGTATTTAAGGGATCCTAAGGTCTGATTTAATGGGACACAACCTGAAATCTACTCAGTGTAAAAAAGCCCAGAATTTCAGACACTGCAGCTGCCTACATCGCCTGCCAACTTTTGAGGGGATAAACTTGCGTTTTCCTGTAGCTTTTTTCTCCCCGTACACGGAGACGGATCGCTGCCCCTTATGCCGAGATGTCCTAAAAGGTCAAGCAGCACGGCAAGACTGATGCTCCCAATTCCCCCAAAATGTGCGACAGAGAAGGCAGGCGGCCTAACCTCAGGCTGCTTCTTGGCAAAAGGGTAGGACTACCCCCGGCGCTTCGACTAACCCAAGTGCAAGTCACCCTGCCGCCGGCCAGGCAGGACGGAGGGGTCCTGGGCAGCGTGAAAGAGCAGGGACCCCTTCTCTGCCCCGCTCCGGCGAGCGGCAGAGCCCAGGTGAGGACTTCCACCGCCCCGTCCCCGTTCCTGCCGTTTCTCCCCTCCTCTCGCAGCTCAGGAAGGCGAAGACAATGCGAACGCTTTCCTTCTGTGCGCCAGCACGTCCTGTTTACGCGGCTGCGGGCGCAGGAGGAGCAGCCGGAGCCCTCGCCATCACGCTTCTCCCGCTGCCGGCGGCCGCGGAGCCGGACTGCTCCCACCACATCGTCCTCGCCGCGCCGCCGCTCGTGCCGGGCACGCAACTAGGGCATGTGGCACCCTGGCTATTTCTAGTACACGTAGGAGTCCGTCTAAGGAAAAAAAAAAACCAAACTCTCAAGTCTCTCCTTCTGAACAAGCTTCTCCAGTGCGGAGATGCAGAAGTGAGGAGCTACATTTTTTTTTAACCTTAGCCACAAAGTGCAAAACATACCCCGTAGTCTTTAATTATATGTTCACACCCTATTTCCCAAAAGATATCACAACTCTGCCATAGCTACATACACATGTACCAGCTCCTGCAACTGTTTGTTTCACTGTGTCTGACAGAGAGAAACATAAAATGCTGAACTACTTTACATGGAAAACACACTGTGAAGCTCTTCTGTTTAATCTACAAACAAAGTAATAAACTGTGATGGAAGACAGACACTATCTAAGTCTGCATCGCTGCTAATTGCTCCATCGCTTGCATGCTGAAAAAGGAGCAGCTGTGCAGAACATACCAACGAAGGAACATCCTTGCGAACACTTACTACAGAGTCTGCGCTCCCTCGTTACTTGTACATAGGTCCAACAACCTTCATGTTCGCTACTCTTTGAAGAATTACATCTCAAGTGTACATATATATGACTTCTCTTATTTGCAGTGGTACTATTATATCGTTATACTTCGCAGCAACTTGATATAATGTATTGACGCTTTTACCGTAGTGTATATATATGTATAAAAAACGGAAAAATAAGACTCTACAACGAGTGTGCATTGTCCCACGTACAAAGGTCTACAGGTCAAGCACGGGAAAGCACTTTCTCATGCTCTGCGTGGGTAAGATCCAGAGGTGTGGATACAGACGTGCCAGAACACACACCTGCTGCTGCTGCAGTAAGAGATCTAATAAGAACACTATTTCTAGCATAAGCAGAATGGCCTGGCACTTACAGTCTGGGGTAGTAATGCACAGAAGATTTAATAACAGCAAAGGGTGGTTTTTTGGAGGCAATCACAGACAGAGGGTACCCTTGCTTGGTACCCATCTGAAGTGCCAGAAAGCTGGCTACCTTTCAGACTAAAATCACTGAAATTGTGCCAATGTTAGTTACTAGACCTCACTGAAATTAGTAATACACAGAGCGAACCTAAATTTCTGCAAACTAAGTTCTAAACGCCAAGAAGCATTTGCTTTTCCAAATTTTCCAGCCCTCTAGAGGTGACATTTTCAGCTCCCAAATGCCAAGACTTTCTCTCTTTTGTATCAGAGCACGGCTCTTTTAGACCTTTACCTTCAGGACCTCTGACTGACCACAGTGGTCATTAAGGGCCCCGTGCAACACAGAATATCCCTAAATTCAGCCAGTGTTGCTCCTAATGGTGATACTGTTCTGCAGCGTCATCCACAGGAATGACAACCAAGAGAGACGTTACTGCCAATGGTTTCAGCTTCTCACCGAACTACCAACCCGTGGTACGCTGCAGACAAATCGACATCAGCCTGGGATTTCCTCAGAACCAGCAAAGGCGGCTGTGCTCGGTTATTGTCTCAAGACTTAAAAAGTAAAATTGAGAATCTCTTTTAAATTGAGGTGGAAATTCCACCTTTGTGAACTCTTCACTGACACCCAGGTTACTACGTGCACTGCTTTACTTGACAGAATTCACAGAATTAACCAAATTACCTAGAATCACGACTGGGTACTAGGAATTTCAAGAACACCGTTTGGCTTGAGTTTTTCTGTTTTGAAGCTACAACTCATAAAGCTTCTTTATTCTCTCTGTGTCAAATTCTGTTGCCAGTCCCAGATTTATTATACAACGATGAATACAGAAAATTTACCATTCTGCATGAATTCAGTGCACATGAACTCTTGTTCAACTAAAGACCTGTCACAGTGGATCAGCTGGAAAACATGACTTTGCATCTACGTCTGACATTTTTCTCTTTCAGAAGTTTTGAAATTATTTCTCCAAACCACACTTTGCTCTATAAACATTAAGACATTTTAAGGGGGCATTAAGATCATATTTGACCTCCACATTGCGAAGCACTTATCCCTCCAAACATGAACTCATACGTAGTAAACATTTTAGACCGCTCAGCCTTTCATTTTAAAAGCTATGTAGTAATAGGAGTTTCTTGTAGGCAAGATTCATCTCAGATGATTTCAGACACGTACGCCTCAGCTGGTCACCCTATTTTACATCTTACTAGCCTACCTCAGGCAACTTATTTTAGCATGAGACTGATTATCAACTCATGATGCTTTTTTCGCCTCCACCAAATGTAAGAGTCTGCGGCAAATAGTTCACACTGAGGTATTTAACTTTTAGACACCTGCGGCAGGACAGATGAATCCTACCACAGTGACATTTTCTATTTTAATGTTTTTCACACGAGTAGCAGACTGGTCAGATACATCTAGGGTATACATTAAAAACGTCAGATATTTTCGGACAGCCGACTCATATCAGGCTGTCTCATAACTTCTCCTGTTTTCTAAAAATAACACTAACACCAAGTATTTCTTCCCTTTGACATGAAACCCAAGACTATTTATATTTCTCCATGCCTTTGGGAAATGCCTCCATCTCTTTATTTTTCATTTTCTCTTAGAATGCTCTTCTGTGACATGAGCCTTGTTCTTTTTCTTCAAAATGAAAGCCTTTTTTTTTTTTTAATCAAACGTGGAAAAGGATGAGTAAATATTCAGACATTTACTGAGAGTAATCACTATCACATCAGTTGCACTTGGTCTTACTTAATTTTTACACAGCCTTACAGATGGACTATTTCACCTCCTATTTCTCCACGGCTTCAGCAGCAGCACCTCCCCGGAGCACCAACCTGAGCTTTCCAATCCCCCACCCCAGGACTCCCGCCGACATTCCCCCAAGGGACGGGATTTGCCCCTGTCCTCAGCTGGCTAACAGCTGAGCCGGCTCCACCTCTCGCTTGCATTAAAAGCCGCCTGCCTGCTCCCAGCGCCCAGGGCGAAAGATGCTCGGGTACCCACGCCTCATCTCTCCCACCTTAGCTGTTGTCCTGGCCTCTTTCCTGGTCCTGCCCCCGGCTGTAATCCCCCGCTGGAAGTCCCTCCTGACCTACTGTCTGCACTACATCGCAGGTCTCGTCACGGCCGCGAGAGCCTCCCTTCTTCGTCTCTACCGAATATATTTGCCCATTCGTGCACCCACCTAGCCTCAGGCCTGCCTCACTCATTTGTCCCTTTCCACTTTCAAAATTCATGGTCACCAGCTGGTACCCCTGTAGAACTGGTGTCAGACTAGCATCTTTCTACAGGGCTGTCTGCAAACACTGAAAAGAAAAAAAACCCGAATAAACGTATCCCCAGACAAATCCTGAAGGAACTACCAATAGGGTTGGAGGGACCTGCTGAAAGCAATTTGTTACCTCTGCTATCACTGCCGAACGCTTCATCACTTCTCACAAACACACGGAGCTCCACCTTGCTTCGCTGGCTTCTTCCCTTTGCTACTCCTCCTCCCTTGGTGGCCAGAAACCTCATTCTCATTTCCAGCATATTATGATTTAATGTATACGTGCTTCGTTTTTCTCACTAACTGTGGACCTCTCCTCAATTCAGGGGTGAAGGAGGATTTTTATCTTATTGCTTCTCCATTAACCCAATGCCTCCCCAATACATTCGCCTACTTTGCTCATTGATAAGATGACCCCTGATTTGCATACAAAGGGTGAGATGTCTAGGCCACAGATGATCTCCTTGGTTGCCTGCCCATACGGTGACTAATACCGGGGGCATCAGGTGTTTCCTGAGGGGTGGAGGTCCTATTTGCTTGGCTTTCTCACAGCCCATCCCCTGACGTGGTAATTTTGGTGCCCTGCTCCATCCTCTCTTTTCTTCCCTAAATCTGAGCATGCGCAGTTCTGCCTGTCCCATACGTTGATAATACGCCTCTGGAAATGGCTGAGGGTCGGAATGTCCATGCTGAAGTGGACACATCTGCTAGCACATTTTCATTCCATCAGGCACAAGCTGTTGGCCATCAGGGTGTCATAAAGCTGACAAAGACTTTGTCTGGATCCTGACGATCTAAAAAAAAAGATCAAGGCAACTACTGCATCCCAAAGGGCTCAAGGGTTCAACAGCATCATTCTTCTCAGTTAATATTCTCAAGGTCCTGAAAGACAGTCCAAAGCCACTTGTGCTGCCAACTCCTTAGCATGCTTATGAGCTTCAATAGGTATTTACTCAAGTAATAATGTATAATATTTAAGTTCAACTTAATAGGTATTTACTCACTCTGAAGAAACAGGAGTAGTTGTTTTAAAAATGAAAGCCATCTGGCTTTATTTATTCCTCTTTAAAGTAATAAATAATGCAGTACTAAAAATTTATCATAACATACTCTAATACATTCTACCAAAACCTATTTTTAACTAATCGCACAGGCAGCAGACAGACTACAGAGAAATGAGAAAACCACTGCTGTAGTATTTTAGGTGCACCCGTACAGCGACTGTTTTGAATAGCCACTCAATTTTACCTTTTAGCAGGTCTGAGCTACTGCAATCATCTGTGTTTTTTGCTTCCTACTTTCAGGTCATTTTCCTTCTCTTCTTGAATTTTAGAAACTGCCAGAATAGGCTTACGCAGAGGAACTGAGAGCACAAAGGAGTGAAAGGCCAAGCGCAAGTTGTGCATTACCTGTGAAAGTGCCCATATTCCTCTTGTATTCCTCTTGTAGGGGTGTTACTTCTCCAAACCTGCATTTTCTTAGGTGTCCTCACCTAGCTTTTTTTTTTTTTCTTTTAACAAAACCCGCTTTATATTTTCCTCTTACACATCACGCATGCCCAAATCATGCAAGACAAGGCTGCCACTACGTACATGGCATCCCTCTTAGGCAAACACGGCCACCGCACGCAGAGCACGGCTAGCGCTTACGCTGCGACCGCTGCTCTGAAACCCCTCCTCTCCCAAAACCTGGCGCTCCAGTTCAGACTCCCTTCCAAGCAAGAGATGGTCCACTGCAACATCCAGAACTAAACTCAAACCAGGAAAGGTACCAAACTTACGTTCATCGAGGTTACTCATCAGACACCACACTTACAGCACTTGTGTCAGTGTTATAAAACTCACTATACTTCCAACTTATCTGAGGAAATCTTAACGTTCCTGACTTTTGACTGCTTACCGCTTCCTTAATTTTCTTCTTGTCTGAATACTCTCACATAAACAGACAGACATACTATTGTGTGTCACTGCAGATAATATTGCACTAAAAATTAAGTCAGTCAAAGTTAACAAATCTCTGCCTCAAGCTGAAAGTCACGACAGGTACAACAAGCAAACAAATAAATAAATAAATAGATATTTCCACTGCTGTTACATGGGCAGCCTCCTGCACGCTCAAAGCCAAAGACTGGCATTTCTGGTGGGCAATAAATCGTACACTGAGATAAAAATATGATATTCGTTTAATTCAAGGGAAAACAGTTGGAGCGGCTAGTGATGTCCAGATGCAATTATTTCAAAGAACAGAATCCCAAACAAGTACATCTGCAGCTCTGCTCTGCACTGCACTGTGTTGTTAAAATTTTATGATGGAAAAAACCAGACCACATGAGCTGTGTGTACATGCTAAGCACAATGAAACAAACTCATTTTTCCCCAAATGCCTACAAAATGAGTTGACCTCAGAAAAATTTTCCTATGTTTAAATAATAAATATATGCCCCAAAAGACTTTTACTCAACTTGTCAAAGTATAATTTGTTGAATAATTAAAAGCAAGAACACAAAAGGAAGTTATCATATCAAACATAAATATATTTTTTTAATTGCAATGACATGAAAGCTCAACCTGTCTATAACAGGAAAGGAAATATGTCTTGATTTTTGTTATATAAAAGAAATAGAGCGTTTGCCTTTGCTTACTGCTCACATTATGTGATAGTGCCATCTAGTCGGCTATCAGAGGAAGTCAGGTTTCAGTCCTTGTCTACAGGGGCGGGGGGGGTGTGAGGGGAGAATTTCTAAAAAAAAAAAAAAAACCAAAAACAAAAAACCCCAAAACAGAGATTTTCCACTTCTTCTAAAACTCTGTATGCAAGCCTGCCAGAAGTCTTCATCATCTACACAGAAACAACACGCTATCTTAAGAGACCAAAAGTTGTTACTAAAAGTAAAACAAAGACTTGGTTAAAGTTTGCATGAGGTAGAGTTCCTTTACATTTCCTAGGGTAATCTTTTGGCTCTGCTTCCTTGCTGCCTTACAGTTTAAGAAAAAAAAGTTTTGCCATGTCTTCTGTAACGTCAGTTGTTTCAAGGCAATTCAAAGGGTCTTTTCTTGACACTGCTTGAGATTTGTTGTGGGCTTTAACATTGGAAACTCTCACTTCTTGAGCCTGCAAACTGTTAATTCTGAAAGTTACAGCTACTTACATGTAACTCAGTGTCTTCAGACACGGTAACTTGACTGAATTGAGGTTTGCGATTCTTGGGTGTCTAGCGTGAAAGAGGCAGCAAGTGGTTTAAGTTTGCCTTTCCTACCGTGACAAGCTATTGCTATTCAAATACCTTCTCTAGAGAAATGACTCTTCATGATCAAGGATCGTTTAGGTTAGTTTTTCCAGCCTGGTGCAGGTACAAGGTGAGATGCCCAGTCCTGCAATCCCAGATGCCAGGGCTCGCCGGTACCTCTACGTGGAGCAGCGTGGCACCATACATGGGCTCGCTAGATGCCCAACACTGTTCTGCCCAGGGCTCGCTCCCTGCAAGCATCCCCTCTGATGACGTGTCTGAAAAAGGAAACTGTTCCTCTGTCCCCTTTTTTCGACTTTTTCATGTCAGATTCAAATCGCCCTCTCCGTTGTTAGAACAAAATTTCCTACAGCAGTATTTAACTTGGGACTTTATGGAATTTTTAGACCAATACTTTCAGTCAAAAAAACCCACAGAAATTGTTTAGATACTTACTATTCACAGCAGAAGCGCTTTCCTACCTGTTCCTCCATTCCCTTAGAAATTGCAACTAAAGCTTTTCAAATCACTAACAAGAATTTTGGATAGGCTTTTATTTGTAACGTTGTTGTATACTGGCACTAAAGATGTAAATAACATTTGTTTCCCCTTCCCACCTTCCTTCTCAAAAGCTTGCTTTCAACCAACAAAAAAGGCCGTTTCCTATTACCTTCCAGATTTTTCAATTAATTTTCTCGGTATATTGCTACTTTTCTCCCCGTTTACAAGTCTGGCAGGTTTCCACAAGGAAGACAGGGAATGTGAGACAGAAGAAGCCTCGTCAGCAGCACTGAGTTCAGCCCTCTGCCCTGCCAGAAGGCTTCCCGGGCTTAGATGGGTAGACTGGAGAGGAAGCCCTTTTTGAGGACACCAAGGAATATTTGCAAGAGGGAGCAACTGGTGCTTCTGCTTTCTGCAGAAGGAGAAATTAGCTCGAGTAGGTGCCACAGGACATTTTGTCTAAGGAGAATCTGCCTCCTTTGGGAGCGGCGGCTGCCTTTGCGGGCGCCTTGGCAAGGAGAAGTGCTCTGTTGCTGCACGTCCCGGCTCACCTCCCTACCGAGGGAGCTGCCACGCACGGAGTCTCAAATCCCCGTTGAACATTTGGCATGTTTGTATTTTACGTTATGTTAACTACTTTTTGAATTCTGGGGCAAACATTTTAATTGTCCTTTTGTTTGTGGCACTCAAATGTAACATAACTATTTTTATTTTCACTTCATTGTATTTTTACAGATTTTGACAAAACTGAAGGCTACTGAATGATTTCTTAATTAATATCTGCATAATTGCCACCTAATTTAGCGCGAACACTGATGCATAACTTCAAACAGCTGCGCTAGATAATCACAAGCCTTAGCATGAGACAGCCTGTTGATCTTATGCTTCTTTTCAGACATGGCCTATGAGTATTTCATTTTTCTGACATGCCTTTTAATTTTTCCTTCTTGGTTAAAGGTCATATAACCAGTAGAATAATGTTGTCACTAAATAACATCTTTAAGCAGCATTCTCTGTAATGCTATTTTTATACTGTCAGTCTTCGGCCCATTTTCATCGCTAGAGAAAATAAAGCCATGTACTGTTCTGTACTGAAGTAATGTGAGCAAGACTATTTTCTTTAAAATCATTTGGAATTTGGTAATTGCCCTGTAATAACCAAGAACTAAGGAAGCACCCACTGAGCTTGAGGACACAGATTAAGACACAGAAATCCTGGTGTCTTAACCTCCCGTCGCAGTCAGCGGGGTGATACAACCTAGTCAGGAAGCCAATGGAGCCTCCATGTGATCACCCACTGCAGGCTCAGGTCACTTGCTCACCAGGCTTGTAGTACCATTTGGGCTAAGGTCTCCTGCCCGTCGTCCAGCTGCCAGTTCAGAAGTGTGCAGATTTGTCTGTAGGTCCTGTATTGCATCTACCAAGCTTGTCAAAATGTCTTGGATAACCTAGACATCCAAGGTTATCTTAGGACAATCTTAAATGTCAGTAGACACATGTTTAGGCAACTGAACCAAGCCCTGTGTGACTTTTGAAGGATGAATCAGACTATTCTCCAGACTTCATCTGACTCTGCTGATAACCTTCACGGTCTACAATGGGTACTTAAACTTCTAGCTTGCATGTATACACCCACACTCAGACACCAACACTTAGGTGTCTTAATTTCAGGCTGAGTCCTTTTAATCCTTGTAGGACTCACCAATGCATATATGTAAATGAAGCAGTAGTAAGAAGAAATTCAAAGAAGTGAGAAGAAAATTTAAAGACATTTAGTAATTAGAAATTTAAAGCCCCCCAAAGCAGGTGTTGGCATTGTTCCAAATCAAAATTCAGTCCCGGAATTCAGAATAACACCTCTCTCAAATAATGTTAAGATAGATCATCCTCTGTGAAATCTTCTGGCTACCCGTGAGCGAAGCTGAGCAGGTAACAGTTTCCTTGCTTGGTCGAGTACTGCTAGTCCACTAGCTACAGGAGTAGTAATTAAAAGCTTTGTTAAAGATCTCTGAAGTATATATTTACACACAATTACTGTATTAATATTTTAAATAAGATGTTTTACATACCTCTGCCCACATGCATGCACTAGAGGGAGCTAGGACCAAGCCCTCCGTATACATCCCTTAATGCTGCTTCTCACCGTCATTTCACACTACTTGGAATTTTGCTGCTTCCAACCTCCAAGAAAACGTTGTCAGCATTCCCAAACAACGACTGAACCTAAGTTCATGAAGGATCTAACCCTGAAGTGAGGTTAAGCAGCTGCGGCTTCCAGCCCCACTCTGGTGGAACGGCTGGAGCAGTTGTGAAGGGGGGAAGAGGAGAAGGAGAAGGACCTCTCACCTCTGACCCGTCACGCTCCTGGACTCCTCGCGTACCTTTGGAAGTCCACCTGCCTTTCACTGGCAATCCCAAGCTGAAGTGCCCACCTCCATACCCTCTCATCACAGCCTGGCAGCTAGAGTCAGTGGGGACAGCCCCTCACAAGATGTCCACACGCAGTGAACAAACGGCAACACCACCAGCTCTGGTATCGGCTGAGTCAGGTTTTAATCGGGATTTGTAAAACAGGGTTTGCTAAAGCACTTTTGCTCCATCCTGTTTTCATTGCACTGAGCGAAAGCGATTCTCCTCCCCTATGAAGTACACTGCCAGAAAATTATTTTCGTTTTAAAACCTAACTTCTCTAAGTCAGGAAAAGCAAGAGACTTCCAAGTTTCCATATATTCTTAACTGGTGTCACCCTGCATGGATGTACTGTGGTATAGCCCTTAACCCTACACAATCTTCTCACGTGCCTCGTGCCATACATTGAACACGCAAGGTGTAGAGTTGCTGGCCAAGCATGACCAGCTGTGCATGTGTCAACGCAGGCACATTTTGAGCTGTTACTCATGTTATTTGCAGAAAGAAAGGACATACAGAAGACATGAGACATAGTTCATCTTTTTCCAAAATACAAGCTGACAGCACATACTAAATAATTTACTGGACCCAACAGAGGAGTTAGGTTTTTTTAGCCGTCAGCTGAGACTCCATAACTTTTGGGATGTTGACTTTTCCTTCCACTGGTGCTTCAAGGACACCGGGATCATCACATTCAACCCATGGAAGTCCAGTCATCTTTCCCCAGGCCAGAATACTAAGCCAAATGATATTGAGCTAAATGATTAAGCCCTGCTCCAACCGTCTTTTCATGGCTGGCATTGTAAGGAGAAGCCATAGGAGCCAAAATGGGATGGGCTGCAGGTTGATTAAAAAAGTGCAGTAGAGACACTGGAAAGAGGAAACCATATCCCACAGATATGTAAAGCAGTGTGGCACAGACCAGGAAAGGAAATTTTATCTACATGGGAATAGAAAAGTCCTTTTCTGAAATACACGGGAGAGTTTAAATCCATAGAAGAGGACACAAACAAAGGACGTTATGACCAAGAACCCAAGTTAATTACCTGCTGCTTCTGTGTTTCTTGGGCTAAAGAAATACTGAGAGTTAGGACCACAGAGTTACTATGGGACCTTTCCCAGTGTTGTACCTTTGTCTCCAACTCTTAAGAGGTTGGAAAGAAACAGCAAACTTGGAGATTTGCCTCTTAAAAAGAAGTAGCTACTACTACTTTCCTTACTTTCAAATACACAGTTTTCTACAGCAGCTTTTAAAGATTTGCAATGACTAAAACAAAGACAGGAGTGAGAAGAAAAAGACAGCGATGGCACACGCTACAGAAGCCAACGAGAAAAGCTGCTGGGGTGGGAGTCATCTCCTCCACGTGCAGTGGTGCCGAGCTTTGGTTACGCACCTACGCTCCTTCCACAGGCAAGAGAAAGAGGCAGGACCCTAATGGCTGAAGTTAAACAAGTGGAAACCCATCCCCGTGTTAAACTACCCTTTAATTTCAGCATGGAGTTATACGTATACACACACACAAATATATAGCAAACTAAATAAATACAGACAGACACTTTTTACAACTCCTGTTATATTTAAAATGCTCTAATCCTCCAACGCAAATAAAATCAGTACTGGGAAAGGAGGGGCTCTGCCTGCTGACCTGCTAGATGTGAAAGCGCATTAAGGCACACCTATGTCTCCCCAATGGCACCAGTTACATGTATATTCCCATTAACTAAAAAAAAAAAAAAAAAAAAAAGACTGCTTACTGGTCCTTTTGTAGGTGTACATGTATTTATTCTACTTCAGCTACAGTCAGCCCCTCTGGTGCTCAGGAGTGCGGGTGGTGGGGCTGCCCCAGCTGCGTTCCCGTGCTGGAGAGGGTCCCCAGCTGACCCCCCTCCCCAAACCGCCCCGTTTTCTCATAGTCCCTCAGCATCTTCAACTCCCTCTGTCACCACTTCGGGATCACAAAACTACACTGGATACCACCAAACGATTTTCTGCTGCAGACGCTGTTCTGGGAAGGACAGTGGAATGTACCACTTGTCTGCTGCGCTTTCCTCCTCGTCCCAAGCATATTTTTCATTAAAACAAGCTGGCTCTCAGAAAACAATGCACAAAACGACAACCCTCTTTTGGTGAAAATACTAGAAGCACAAACACCACAATGTTGGCAAACGAGCCTTTCAAAAAAAATATAGAAAACGGACTGGTTTGTGTTTCTTTTAAGAAAGTAGGGTGTATTTCAGAGGTAGTATATTTTTCCTAAATTATTATAAATAAACTCTTGCGGCAACTTCTGTTTTTTTCCATGGGATACTTAAATAGTTTTGGACTGACAGTTAAAAAAAGATAAATCTGCTGGTATAACATTATTAAGCAAAATATTTTCACTGATCTCTTTGTAATTCCTTGGCAGGTGGAGGGAAATGAATCCATGGGCAAACGTTTCTACTAGGTCTGCAACAGTTTGTTGGTCTGGCCAGGAGCAACACAAGGAAAGGTGATGGGGACATAGCCCTTTGCTTTCTCTTGGTGAGGAAATCTGCTTGCTTCCTCCTCAGTTTGACTTCTCAAAACCTGAGGGAAAACGGCTCTCAGGTGGAAGTGCCCCAGCATGGTCCCAAAGGAACAGAAAAGCCGGAGCGACCCAACTGCTGGGCAAACCCCTCTCCTGGCAGATGCCGGGCGCATCGGGGTGGGAATCTCTACAGCCCCAATGGAGGAGTCAAAGCTACGTGCTCTGAGCTGCAATAGATACGTCTTCCCTGGGAATCAAGTCCTACAGGAGGAGGGGGAAACCCTACCAAAATGAAAACTGCCATTAACATAACAAACCACAGAAGAAAAGGAGAAAGTATCATCTTTCCTAGCCTGCCTCTGCCAATAACCCTGGGGGTTCTTTGTAACAACGTCCTTCCTTAGGGAAATATAATTCCCAGGTTAGAGATACACTTTGAAACATAAAGCAGGCATAGTCATAAATATCTCGAGTGCTGTTTTGATCACTAGCATTTACAGAAAACATTCAATTTTGTTTCTTTTTTTTTTTTTTCAGCTGCCTTGTCCCGCTTGTGATTTTAGACAGCTTCCATGCTTACAAATTAGTCACTTCCACACACGGCATGGAGAAGGCTACATTAACACACCTGAACGTTTGAAACCTGTGACGATCTTCCTCTTGAACTTAGGAGTTAATAATAGACTTTTTGTAAGTAGTCCAGTACTATGGTGACTCTAACTCCAGCTGGGTTAATTACACAATAATTAGGTACAAACATCGCAACACAAAACACAGCTACATCATTATTTGCAACAAATGTTAACTCTAAATAAGTGCAACCTGTCCCACAAACACTTGCTATAAACGACTTAAAAATAAAAGTAAAATTTGATGGGGTAAACACAGAAAAAAAAAAATTCTCCGGGAGAATTTTTTTTGTTAAAAAAAAAAAAAAAATTAAAATAAAAATCTCAGCACTCATTTAGAGTTAGGGATCTTGTGAAAGAAAGCTTTAAAAGGAGCAAACCTGATTTGCTGTGGCTGTTGCGGCGAAGGGAACACTTGTTGCAGGAGTTGTTGCTGCAGAGACAGTGGCGGCCGTAGCGTTGTGCATCATGGGTACTTTCAGGAGGGGAACCATGGAAGCAATGAACAGGAGGGTGCAGCATTATGGTAAGAGAAGTGGTATTTTTGGCATGGTGAATATCAAGAGCGGCAAGCCATCGTCATGGGTTAAACCGGCAGATGGCATGCAATCACAGTGCAAAGCGAGAAAGCGTGGCGGAGAAATAAAAAAAAAAAGGGAAAATAGCTTATTACAAGTACAATTAAAGGAAGGTTGTCAACACAATCGGCGATTCCCAGAAAAAAGAGCAAGGACCATTGAAAACGTGGGTGTTATCTCTAAGAAGAGGATTACTTGCGCAAATGAGGTCTCCACCAAAATAGCCCGTTAACCTGAGAATTATTACATGGGCAATTTGTTTTCCCCCAGTATCGATATAAAGCACTCCAAAATAAAATTCTACTAAAAAAAAAAAAAATACAGTGGTTTGTACTGGGAAGGAAAATGATAAACGTTTATCTTCATTTTTAAGCACAATATAAAAATGAATTATTTTCATGTATCTTCATTTTGAAGTAAGCCAGATACTCGCTGGCTTCCTTTATAATCCAATTTATGCATTTTTTTTCCACTAGCACTGCATAACTGTTAGACTTTATCAGAGTTAAATCACCATCTGCTTTGAGGCAAAAGTCAGGAGAAGGATGATAATAATTTTCCTGATTTAAATACTACTTTGTTTGATCCAAAAAAGCAAGGTCGATTTTGTGGAAGTCGCTGCTTTTGCTCATTTTAAGAATGAATTTTAATCAGCATCTTCATGGGAGGAGAATTATTAACTTGATGTTTTAAAGGCTTGATATTTTAACTGCTTATCTGAGTAGTACCACAAAAAAAATAATAACTGGGATAGGGCTATAGAATAAAAGAAAGATTGCTTTTCCATCTTAGAGGCTGTTGCACTGGACTTCCATTTTGCATGCCCAAAATGTTAATTCCAAGCTGCAAATATATTTGAAGGAGGAGTAAGATTCAGATTACGGGTTTCAACAGAACCTCTGTGGATCAAAGTAGGCATTTCTGGGAAACGCTGATAAAACTTTCTAACACACAGCAAAAAGGAGAAATAGGCACACCACTATGAAACTTTAAAACACTGATGAAATTTGCTGGCTTTTTCCAGTATTTTATGATTTTATAGTACTAGACATTATAAAATATAAAGAGAAATAAAACTTTGAAAACTGAAAAGCAGACTGGAATTCATGGTATTATGCTTTTGCAGTGTAGTTGTTATAGCAGGTGATATCACATCTAAACTGCAGCTTTCATCTACAGATCTAAACACTCTACAAAGTCAACCAGAAAGACAAGCGAACCTTTAATTCTAGTCAGTGTCTAAATCTTGCCTAGGATTCTTGAAACAAGTGAATATACATCATATACAGTATAAAAAGATATCAATAAAGAAATTTGGAACCTACCAATACTGGTAGCGGGTGTCATGCACAAAACTGACCCTGCGTGTCATGCAATGATAGGTGAAAAAAGTGGATAAAGGGAAGAAACAGGTTAGCTGTTTAGAGTTAACATTCAAAGTGAGATTCAAGCATAACCACAGAGAAGTAAGTTAGTTAAATGAAACTGTAAGGTCATTCATAGTTTCGCTTTAACACAAAAAAGGTGATTATGTTCTTACTAAACTCCTGAGTATACTGTGTGACTTTTGGCACGTTTCTGTGTATCCACAAGTTACTTCATAAACTTTTTTATTTAGTACTTTTATCCTTTCACTTAGTGCTTTTGCAGCAACAGGTTTTTGTTTATAGAAACATCTTTGGTTAAATATCACATTATTGGGGAATTTTAGAACTCACTGCATAATTCAGACAGCTCAATGTTGCACAGATCAACATTCACCAACTCTTTGATATGCAGCAGAGAAAGAAGTTAAAAAGGAATTAGCTGATATTGTTCTGCAGGGGCTTTGCCAAATTTGCGTTTGATGTTAATGTACTCGTTCTTAACACAACACCAGAGGTGGAGAGGTGCTTCTGACTGAAGAAAACACTACTGTGACAATTCCCCAAGCCAAACACCTGAAAGTGTGTAACGTTCCAGCAAAAGGCTCCTCAAAGATGCTCTGAAGGACTGCTCGCCTGCCATGCAGTTTAGTTTTGGTGCCTAGTCCACCTTTAACCTTTCTGGGAAGACCAAATGAAAAAAAAAAAAAAAAAAAAAGAAGAAAACAAACCAGTGTATTTTCAGTAGAGTGCATATAGCAAGCTGGTGAAGGCGAGCAGGTAAGGAGACTAGTCCCAGGTACATGCATATTTGATACAAAGTCAAATATGCTTCCTGTATTCCTGCTTCATTACTACCGCAGCCCCTTATCGGACCATCGCAGTAGCAGTGTAACTATGAATGACCTTACCCAAGAACAGTCCCCGGAGAATACACAAAGTTCCTCCTCTAGAGGCTACAGAAACACTCACAAACAGCAATGGGAAGAGAGAAAAGATCTGTTGTTTTTAAGATCATTCACCAAACAATAAGGAGAAGGTGACAAAGCAATCAAACTGATGTAAAACAAACAAAGTGCAGAACTTTGGAGGTAAGCCATGCTAAGTCAAGCCCCACACTTTTTGTTAGGGGAGCAAGTGGTTAAGAAAGCAGAGAAGTTATATAAAACAATTAAGTTTTATATATATTCCAGCAGCAAAACTTGTCTATAATTTTAACTTAACACACACACACACACACAAGGAACACATTTGAAAATTATACCAGTTCAGAAAATATCACATAATCATTTAAAATCCAACAGATAATGTCATGCATTGCTCCTTAGACCTGGGTGGCATGACAGGCCTTACACCCACCAAATCCAGCCTTCCCAGGAAACGTGGGATTATCAGACATAGCATCTTTAATGAAAAGCTCATGACACCCACTCACATAGAGGGGGTTTCCCTTTCCTAACCTCCTCCCACACCCCACTCCTCTCTCTAACATCCTTTCTAGGTGCTGATGACGTTCGCAGAGAGGAAGAGGCTCAGCACTTTGAGAAAGGTTTTCTGCTCTGGGCTTGGGCTCCATCTGCTACGTTATCCCTCTATTCTTTTTTCATGCACTTGTTTTGGAGCTTGCCAACAGCCTGGCCCTTAAGGTTTGGTTCTAAGATCCACCCTTCCTACCATCAGAAATTTGTAAGATAAAACTATAATTACAACCATTAGTTGAAAAGAGGGATGGACAATAAAAAGCACCAAGAATGAGCTACTTAAGGAAGCATGAGCACTCCAAAAGTCTGGAAAATATCCAAATGCTATTTCACTGAAACAGGTTTAAACTACTGTGTTTTCCATAGTTAATTTAAAATCCTTGGCAATTGCAAATAATAGCGGTAAGCCCTGAAAGGGAGTGCTTAAGGGAAGGAACAATGCATATCATCCTGCAAATTCTCAGGGTTACAATGTAAAATAAATTTGAGGAAATTTCTGTATGTTCGTAAGCACAGGGCAGTCTTCCATTCACGTCCCAATAGGCAGTCTCACAATTTATTTTTTTTTTTCGAACACTCCCATAAACGTCAGCATGTTTTCTGCCACAGATATTCTGGTGCTCCAATGTGCTAAAAATACGGCATGCTATAACTTCCTATTGTAAATACAGGGGCAGGCTCCAAGGTTGTTACTCAGGCCTTATAGCAAAATTCCATGAAGTCAAAGCCATCTGTGTTTGTTTTTATCTTTAAAAACATATGGGAATGCTGATAGATTGGGAAATCATGGTGTGTTGCGTTTCGTTCCTTGTTTAACCGACATTATTTCTATAAACTAAAATAACATCGCTGAAATGTCAAGCGCATTTGCAAACACGTCGTTTTAAACGATTCTGGAAGCTCACACTCAATAACATTCTGATACTAAAATACGTAATTTGTTAATTACCAATGAAATCACAGAATTCATTAGGCAGGATATTTACCTTTGGGAAGTTTGGAGTAGGGGCGACTGACATAATTTAGAGGGTTACGTTGTTATTGTTTACACGAGCACCTAGCACATTCTTTCTCTCGCAGTGTTAAAGAGAAGCCCTGCCACCAGCCACGGTGCAGTTCGAGCCATCTCTCAATGCTCTCTGTTTTTTACAGAGTTCCAAGCACTGAAATGCAAATCACGTTCACTTGTCTTCGGATCACCCCTATGAAGAATTATAACCCCAGCTATTAGCCACAAATGCTAGGAAAAGTTCTGGTGGCGTTCCAAAACGAAAACCACGACAAGGCACCTGATGCCTCAAAGCCCCTTTAGCGCAGCTGCGGGGAGCGATGCGTTTTCCCAGTGCTCCCACAGAGGTACCGACGGGAAGGCTATGGCCGGAGCTCCCCTCCTCGCTCCGCTCGTGCGCGGCTGGGGTAATCCCCACGGCCGCCACGCAGCACCCGAGGGAGCAGGAGGATGCGCCTCGGCCACGGCACGCTTCCCGTGGCACCGCTGAAGGGCGACGCTTTTCCCAGCATTTTTGTTAGCGGAACTTTGCCCTCTCGTCTCCTAGGAGAGCGCTGGCAGATAAAAGTCAAAATACAGCCAATTTAAGGTAGGAAAAAAAAGGGGCAAACTCCGGACAACGATGAACGAGGCTATGAATGTGAAAAGCAGCCTAACGGCACGTTGAAATTTCTGCTTGAATTCTCGTACTTTCGCAGGAGGAATTAAAATAACGTAAATATCTGTGCAGACTTCACCTCAAGTAGGGCAGGGAGCATAATAAAACCTTCTGTTAAGTGCAACTGCCTGACACGGAGGCTACCTAAGGAACACAAAATCAGTTCAGCGTGGGTACAACATACCTGTTGGGATAAACGCTGCATGCTGCTGCAACTGAGCATTGGCAAGAGCCTGTTGATAGTGCAAGACACTGGGATTGAAAACGGCACTGGCACCATTGCTTTTTTCAAGTGCTTGTCTCTTTGGTAAAGGGTGAAGAACACCGGGAGGAAAGGCCTGTAAATAAATAAGTTAGTTAAAATGGCGTCATTTTTAAGACGTTGTCCGTAACATATACATAAATACAAAAACTTATTATTTTTAAAGCGGCTAAAGATGCCTTGCCATGCATATTAACTCAAAGCACAGCAATGTAAAATGAGTGAAATTTTGTTATTGATAGCAAAAGCATGGTACTATTAACCTAAAACTGTAGCAGCACAACTACTGAAAAGAAAGGCCTTTAAAGCAACGAAAATGGCATTGCCTTTAAGTAGGTTTTCAAATATTATAGGGAGAAAAAACCACTTGTGTTTCATTGCCAAGTATTTTCTTTTTTCAATTTAAATATCGTTTCCTATTATTATACAGATTAATGGATTACGTTAAGCGTTTTCAATTACAGAAGCAGTTTTATCTCAATTCGACTTCTCATGAGAGGATATTTAAAAAATGAAACCATGTTAGGAACCAAACTAAATCATCTGCATTTATTACGTATGAGAATGAGATGGATAAATAGAGTTTCCGGTAAATTAACGAGTATGTGAAATCATTTCCGGTTGATGTTCAAAAGTAAAGCGATACAAATTTCATTAGTTGCTTCTCTGAAAAAAAAAAAAAAAAAAAAAGCTACATGCAAAGCAAAAGGTGAAAGGTCAAAGTACCAGGTCTACAGTTGCTTCGAGAGGTCGCTTCATTGCTTTGGCAGTCGACTGAGTCTTTTAATAACAGGCAGCGAGCACATGATGGCAGTGGGCCAATGGGATTCAAGCGAATTAACATACAGGTAAACAGCAAGCAGAGGTGCATCATGGGAACGGCATTGCATTTGTGGATAGGTGAGAAGGAAAAAAATATTCTGAATGCAATATACAACATACAAAACACTAGGCATGCACAACAACAAAAATGTCTTCTAAAGAAATGAATATTACATTTCGAATTAGTACCGAAGCAAAAATGCATCTACTATACCTTAGTTAAAAGCATATAAGAGAGTAAAATATAGATGTTTGAAATTCAGGAAAGTTGAGTAAAACAGCAGCTTGCAGACACTATTAAGCATCGTATAAACACTTCACAGAGATGCAGAAAGTTTTAAGGATACGCCTATAAGAATTCCTGATAAGTTAGTTAAGTCACATTTTAATGCGGAAACATCAATTTGGAAGGCTGCATTTTCAAATACAAAGCACTAGTGAAAGTTGTAATGCATTACAAATGCTATTAATATCAGTGCTTGCAAAGTGAGGGTCTTTTAATTAAGAGAAGTGCATCATTCAATAGATTTGGGGTTCAAAATGAGAGAGATTCCTCTTTTTCAATACAAAGCAGAATAAATAATAGGTCTAGTTACACTAACTTATCATTAATTCTTTTTTTTTTCCCCTACAGCTGGGTCATTTTTGTAGATTTTTTTTCTCCTTGTAACTTACCACATTACATTGAGAGGGAAAAAAGTCTTTCAGAATTTAAAACATTTTCTAGATTTTCCTACAACCTTCAGTACTAGCTTCAGGAGCAGGGAGTGAAAATACTGCTCTCGGTTCATAAGCGAACATTAACGTATGAGCTACGATACTCGTCCAGCATTATTAATTTTCTTTAAAAGAAAGTATTTAAGCATAGTACATAGGCATATACATTTATGTATACTTCCATAATAAGATCAAACTTATGGCTGATATGATGGCATTCTGTAAAAAATCTTCTCATATAAAATGTTACTTTCAAGTTTTATAGTACAAAAAATTCTTACAAACCTTTAGAAAGGAAAGGAAGATTTACTTAGAAATCAGAATTTTTACTTTTGTTTTTTAAACACAGGCTGATATTTAGCTCTTTTTAGGATATACAGATTATGTCTATCTTGACATCAGTATGTGGAAATGGGGAACAAAAGTGGAAAAAAACAAAGAGGACAAGGCACAAAATGCCTACCAGCAGCTTATGGTCACAGGATTAGCTAGTGCCAACAGGGTATTTTGCAGGAGAGCCCTCACTTTGCCTATTCCTTGTTCCTGGCTCTGTTGCACCTACGTTGCGTGAGGCTTCCCAACACCCTCCCCATCTCTCCTTCAGCACGTTTCTGGATTACATACCCTGATCTACAGGATCTGCTCATCTGTCTGGGTCCAAGACTCAGACATAACAAGAAATACCCGGTGCAAAGTGAGGATCTGGAGAGCTTTCTTGTGCCCAAGCACAGTGCAGCCAATATGTGGTATCCCCCATGGGTACCCCCGTGGAGGACTTCACTCCGTCTGCACAGGGCACAGCCTCAGATCCACTCTGCATCCACCACGGATGGAAGTCTACACGGAGGTGAAGCATTATGACTGATTTCAGCATTATGCGATGATGAAGTCCACAAATTCAAATCAACATTGTTAAGAGTAAAGTGTTTCAGTTAATTACCTTTATTATCCAAATGCAGATCTTATCTGATCTCACTTGTTAACTTATTATCTCTGTGTCTGTGATTGCCTTTCTCCACTTCTTCTCCATGCTCTTCTTAACCTCACCTCTTTATTTGGAAGCTTTTTGCTGGCTTTCCCCTCATCTTCCGTAGCAAGTTCAGTCTCACAGTCTTCCCAGCCTGAAGGCTTTAACTTGATCTGTTTCTAGACCTACTCATCAGCCTTGTTTCCATGTAGTCTCTCCCTCTTCTCAGGCTTTCAGACCAACCGACCATTTTTCTCTCCCACCTTCATCTTTTCTTTCATTTTGTCCTGATAGTAAAACCTCCTTTGCCTTTTTCTGTTCCATCAGGTTATCTCCTGCTCAACATTTGATCTCCTACATAACTAACTACGAAAAATACCAATAGCTACAGACTGGAGCGGAAAAGGCTATGGAAAGGAAATAAAGGTAATAATAAAAATGATCAAGCATACTAAGGCATAGTATTTGTCTGCCACACGTCACATTGGTACGCTATAACATCTCCTGGAATACGAGCAAGATCCACGCAGCGGAGGCCTGCACGGATGTGCAAGGAGCTCCTGGCTAAACTCAAACGCAAGAAGGGAAGCCCATAAGAGGTGGAAGCAGGGATGGATGGCCCAGGAGGAACAGGGACACAGCCTGAGCATGCAGGGATGGGTTAGGAGAGCCAAAGACCACCTGGAGTTGAACCTGGCAAGGGATGTGAAGGACAACAAGAAGGGCTTCTCCAAGTGTATCAGCAACAAAAGGAAGACTAGGGAAAATGTGGGCCCATGGCTGAATGGCGCAGGCGACCTGGTGACAGAGGACATGGAGAACGCTGAGGTACTGAACAACTTCTCCACCTCAGTCTTTACTGGTAAGACTGGTGTTCAGGTCAGTGGAGACCAGTGGGGAAGTCTGAAGTGAAGAAGATTTACCCTCGGAGCAGGAAGATCAGGCTAGCGAACCTTTAAACAAACTGGACGTACACAAACTCAAAGGACCTGAAAGGATGCACCGACGGGTGCTGAGGGAGCTGGCCAATATCGCTGCAAGGCCACTTTAATTATCTTTGAAAGGTCCCTGTGACCGAGGGAAGTTCCTGAAGATTGCAAGAAAGTAAATGACACTCCTCTCTTCAAAAGGGCAGGAAGGAAGGTCTGAGGAATGACAGGTTGGTCAATGTTACCTCAGTCCCTGGGAAAGCAATCAAGCAATTCTTCCTGAAAACCATTTCCAAACACGTGAAAGCCAAGAAGGTGACAGGGAGTAGTCAGCATAGATTTATGATGGGGAAATTGTGCTTAACCAACCTGACAGCCTTCTATGATGAGACTGGCTTGGTGAGTGAGGGGAGAGCAATGGGTGGTGTTTCTCTTGACTCAAGAAAGGTTTTCAACGCTGTCTCCCATTCCACCCTCATAGACAAACTTATTTAGTACACGCTAAATGGGAAACAGCGAGGTGGATTGAAAATTGGCTCAACTGCCAGGCTCAAAGGGTTGTGATCAGCAACACAGAGTCCAGCTGGAAGCCAGTGACTAGTGGTGAGTGGTTGATACACAAAACAGACGTGCTGCTGCTCAGAGGGACCAGGAAAGGCTGGAGAAAGAGGCACAGAGGAACCTCACTAAGTTCATTGAAGAGAAATACCGAGCCCTGCACCTGGGGAGGAACAACCCCAGGCACTGGTACCTGCTGGGGGCCACCAAGGCTTGGCAGAAAAGGCCTTCAGGGTCCTGGTGGACACCAAGTTGCACATGAGCCAGCAATGTGCCTTCACAGCAAAGGCAGCCGACAGCGTCCTGGGCTGCATTAGGAAGAGCATCACCAGCAGGTTGAGGGAGGTGATCCTTCCCTTCTACTCGGCACTGGTGAGGCCGCATATGGCGCGCTACGACCAGGTCTGGGCACCCCAGTACAAGAAAGACACGGACATACTAGAAAACAGTCCCATAAAGGGCCCCAGAGATCATTAAGGGACTGGAGCACCTCTGATATGAGGAAAGGCTGAGGGAAGTGGGACCGTTCAGCCTGGAGAAGATGAAGGGGGACCTCATCAGTGTATACAAATACCTGACAGGGGAGTAAAGATGGAGCCAGACTCTTCTCAGCAGTGCCCAGTGACAGTACAAGAGGCAGTGGGAACAAATGTAAATGCAAGAAATTCCATTTAAATGTAAGAATTTTTATTTTTTTTTTTTACTATAAGCATGATTTAACCATGGAGCAGGCACGTCCTGGGCAATCTGCTCTAGCTCACCCTGCTTGAGCAGGGGGATTGCACTAGACAATCTCCAGAGGTACCCTGCAACACCAACTATGAACTCACATTTTAATTTAGGCTGTACATTCTTCAGTGACTTTTTATGCTCTCTGATGCACCATATAAGTATTTCGAGCTCCACAAGTACAATGATAGATGACAGAGTCTTCTAATGCACTTTACATTTAAGCTGTACACGGTCTATAGCCTCCTTCACAGTGTCTTTCCCCTTTCTTTTTACTTCAGACGATGAGGTCACCTAAGATATCCAAGTAAAAATTCCTAAACTTCAGTGTACAGAAATACAGACAGGGCATTTTCTGCAAGGTCCCAGATGGCAGAATTCATTGACCTTCAATGGTCTTATAAGCTTTGCCTACAGTGCTCTAACCCTATCCACAACACTCCCCTATACAAGCACCCTCTGGACCAGAGCCATGCAGCCAGCTCCCCCAGGAAGAAAAACGTCTCGGACACAATTTCAACCTGGGAGCAACTTGCAAGTGAACCCTACAGGTAAGCATTTGTACTTCTGCCTTACTTTTGCTCTCTAGATCCAACTGAGTATTCCTGGTTGTTCTTGGGTGGCCTTGCAGGCACGTGTCTTTTCTACCACTTTGTTGTTGTTATTGCCATTCTGGTGATTTTTCATTCCCTCTGATTGTTTCAAATCTATATTAAACAAAAAATAGTTGGATTGTAAAGAATCTTTTCTGTTTGATAGTCTAAATATGCCATTAAAACACATTATTTTGTACATATTTTTCTGCAAAAAGTCACCCTGAATTACAGGTCCCTGCCGCCTTCTCCGGTGACATAAGAATGCTAACATTTCAATTCTGTGTTTCCAAAGATGCTCCATCTTGCTTTGAGGCTACTGCAACTTCAATGACAGCTTATTTAAAATCACAGGATATACATCCAACCATTACTGAAGTGCAAAAAATTAATCCCCTCATCACTCTCCTTTCTTCTTTAGTATACTGCCTAGAAATATTACATTCTCTAAACTGACAATGAATATTGCACAATAGAAGCTAATTAGAATAAAAAAAACAATCTCCTTTGCTTTAATTTCCAGATGGTATTCAATTTCTGCAAGCACAGGGAAGTTTAACTAAAAGTCATCCAATTTGAAACAGAGACTGGGGATACTGTAAGGGAAGGAATATTAAAACTCAAGAAATGTTCTTCTGTTTGGAGGTTTACTTTCTTGCATAACTTACCCTTTGTCCCTCAAAAAGTCTGGTCTTTGCTAATTTGCTAAATACAATAGCTTGGGGTAGTTATATACTGTACTGTATTGTGTTTCTGGTAGGCTTTTTACCCAGAGAATAACTGTATTGTCTCTAAATATTGTATGCACTGCCCACAAGTCCACAAACCACATCTGCTTAATTATTCGTCCACTACCAACAACGAAGACAATGATTCTTTGATTTGCTGCCAGCAATTTTGTCTCCCAAGTCAGATCCTGCATGCTTGATTTATTTAACTTTATCAATACCACTCTATTTAAATTTATCAACTTTCCTGGTAGCAACCGTAAGAGAGATCCAATACTGGTAAATGGATGGGCTGACTTGTCTGAACAGTTTTAAGTAAGAGCTTGAAATATCTGAAAATAGAAAGCCCTCAATCTCTTCTTCTCACTATACGTACTATGTTTTTTTCTTAATGATTCCCATTTTAGTTTACTACTTTTAAACCCTGTGATTCAAGTAACTTGCCCATGACAGTGGGAGAGGCAAGAAAAGTCTCTAGGTGTGAGATTCATCCAACCAAAGTTCAAAAAGATATAGTCAACACTTTTTAGTCAGTGGGGAAAGATGTGTACCTACAGAGAGCAGTTCCTTCTCATCCTCAGACAGGCACTAATGGTAGATCAGATGAACGTGCTGGTTCTTCTCCGCTACCTATAAAGTGAGACCAAGGTGGCTAGGCTAGGCTCAGATATCTAGCCGTCTGAAATCTAAGGTGGGGTGAGTTGAATCTTAATACAGGTTTCTTTTCTACCACCAATCTCTGAGGGAAGAGCTCGCTCTTTGCTTTTCTTCCTTTTCTTCCAAATTTCCACATGGGTATCTGTCATCAAAGAGCTAAAACAGCGTATGTGCCCCTGTTTTCCAGGGGACACTGAAGCTTATCAGTTTTGTTTCTGTTTGGAAATACTAGGGGCAAATTTAACATATAATCAAGGCAGAGAACAGAAGTGGTATAGAGTGTCATTTGCTTCACTTTCTTGGATAGAAATACAGCATTAAAATAAGGGCATAAAGAAAAAAAGTGCTTCCTCCCATCAAGCAATAGTAATAGTTTTATAAATTCTTATCTTTTACCAAAAAAAAAAAAAAAAAGAAAGAGGCAAAAGAGAAAAGAAAGTATAAGCAAACAGCATTAAATTGAAGCAAAATAGGCATCAAAGAGCTTCTGTCAAAAAAAGCCAGCCATATATGCCAGCACTTACCATCACAGTCGCAGCTGCCGCAGCTGCCTGGGCTGCCACCGCAGCCTGGTTGGCTTGGTGTTGCGCCGCTTTGATTTTGGCCTGCAAATGTGCAGGAGGGTGAAAATACTTGCATTTCTCCCTCATGCAACGACCTTTTATGTAATCCATACACACGGTTACGGTGTTGTCGTTTGTGTCAATCATTGTGCTGTCTGCTGGATGCGCAAAGCGGCAATCAGTCTCTCCACGCGCACAGTTTCCCCGCTGGAACTCCCTGCACACCTACATGCAAAACAAGACGCGTTGCAGGGGAAGAGCTCGGCGCAACGCGAAAGGGCAGGGAGAGCCCCGCGCCCCCAAAAGACAGACCTGCCCCCCTTCCCCCGTCAGTTCAAGTTTTTCGGCGAATTCAATTTAATAAACGCTTCGTCTTCTTCTGGGAGAGGGAAATGCATCTATTTTACCCGTACATGCTCGGGTCCTCAGGTAGCTCTGCGGCACAGTGGCTAAACGAACTTGACATGCAACAGAAGCACTCCCAAATGCCTTTCCTTTTTCCTGTCTAGAAAACACCTGGGAAGGATCCTCACTGAAGTAACTGCCCCTGCAAAACTAGCTGGGAATCACTAAATATTCAGTCCCTTCCTGACTACACTTTGTATTCTTGCAGCTCCGCTGGTAGGGAAGGAAGAGTTCTTGCTGAGACCTGGGGAAGATATGCATCAGATGCACTGCATTTTTTATGGAGTCTACAAATAAAATGGAGAGCCTCCTTAAAAATAATTTTCAAAAATGGGCAGAATGAACATGTGGATTTTCCTAGGAAGAAACATACTCTAGATACTACTGCTTAGGCTTTTGGGAAAGGACATTCATTTCTGCAAGAGCCATTTGGCCTTCTTGTGTACTTGGAACACAGATTCCACTGAGCCCAGCCAGGCAGAGATCCATCAACACCAGAGAGGCTCTGCACATAGCTGGGGGCTTGCCCCTTCAGTCTGCTGCGTGGTTGGTAAAATTCGACTTCTCCATTTGTAACTCAAGGCTGAAGGGCTATACCATTCCCCTAATAGCAATCCATAAGGCTATAAAATTCCCCTAACATCAGTGCATAAAAACCGGGACAGAATTAATACTGCAGTAAGAATGTGCTTGTTAGATATTTCATCGAGGCATACATTTACAGGCATGTATACTCGAGGTACTTTGAAGGAGATGAACTTTACAAAAGATGAAAATTCCTGTCCATGTCTGTGTATCAAATCTGAATGAACATACTACCTTAAAAATAACAGTGTTTAGTTACCACTGGCTGCAAGTGTAGAAATCCTACCTGGTTACAAGGTCTTTATTTGTAGCAAATAAATTTAAGCATCCTTTCTAACAGAGTTTTTCCCTCCAGGATCTTTCACACAGCCTAACAGAGGATTGTATTTCTAGTCACAATGGTGTCTACAGTACCTCCAGTTTATCAGTCCTGAGGAGTTTCTGGGTAGCAGTTGAACCGGGGACTGAAACCGGTGGACTTCCAGGAACAATGACAGGCGGCGTGGGCAGGATCTCAGTCGGGACTAAGCCAACTCCTGGTGTTACTGGCGTTAGGTAAGGAGCAAAGCTAATAGCTGTGTTCGTTCCTATTGTGGGACCCACTGGAAATGTGGGCTGCAAAAGGAAAACACAGACCAAGATGAAAAAAATCCAACCCTTTAATCAAGAGCTTACTAGTTGTCTTTTGTGTGTTCTTTCTGGCACTGATTCATTTTCTTAATGAAAAAATTTCAAACAGCTGGCAAAACACACGGCATACTCTCTTCTTTTAATCACGTAACACATTCCAGTAGTATTCGAAGAACCGCCTTTGTAGCTCTATTATTGGAAAAGAGGTTGCCGATGCAAAGGAAGTCTTACTTTGAACCTGAATCTCTATGGAGGTCCAGCTTACATTGCAGGCTTATTTACACATCTAAAAGCAGAAATAACATAGACATAGACTTTATTGCTTTTTCTCAATACCCGTTTTCCTTGGGAAAACAGGCTATTTTTCAAGGCACCAGATTTCATAGGTGAAGCGTGATTAACTATATTAAAGCCATATTTCTAATAAGAGTATATATAATGAGCTCTTTGGCATGTAACTTCCATCTGTTCGCATGCTGTATTTTGCCACCTCCTGCAATTATATGTTGCTATGGCTCACACATCAAAAAACCTCACCTTTGCGAATGTTTGTGTGCTCAGCTGTCACCAGTGGCAAGCAGAATAAATATTATAATCTCAGCTGGACACAATATTTAGAAAGGGATTATTCAGGCTTAGCTAGAGTTCATCTTACGAAAAAATTTGATTGGAAGGAATGATACATCTAAAAATCTGTTTCATGCCTTCCTACAGCAAGTCAGTGAAGTCATGACCAGAAGAAAGAGCACTTGTGTGATGCTAAAATGCAGCCTTTCCAAGGCAGAATGGTGGGTTTGTTACCACCAGCTCCATGGGGGATGGAGGCAGAACATCACCGTGGTCAGACCACGGTCAGACCCGGAAAGTGGTTTAGTTCTGCAGAGCTGATGTTTACCCCAGGGAGCGAAACTATAATTATAAATGAGGAAGAACTATGCGGAAAAACAGGACGCATCTCAGATCAGCTTTGTCAGAAATTAAGTTCCCAAATAAGCCGGCAGCTAGAAATGAACCACACAACAGCAGAGCACTAAGGAAAGACTTAAAAACGCTTAACGAAGGAGGAGTGTCTTTCTCATCAAGGTGGTCTGCACGGTCTTTGTTGGAGAAGGGAAGCCAGCCACGCACAGTATGTAGAAAATATGCAAGAGAAAGCATAGGAGCTAGAAGGTTTATTTCTGTTTCTGTTTATTTCTGGGGTTTTTTTTTTGTCTTTGGAACCAGTTACTAAATTATAAATGAATGTGAGTTAGTACCAAGAAGATGCTTTGAGCAGCAGATTAGCCAGGATACCGAACTGTACGGAAATGGCATTTACCTGCCCTAGAGAATTAAAAGTGCATAACGCTCTGTTTTTATCAGAGATCAAAACTGCTTGATATCAAACAGCCCAGTTTATATGTCAAGTGTGAACTAAATTCTTTAGAGCATAGTAATGAACATTTATATGAAACAATGGTTCAATTATGTTGAGGACAATATGTGTTATGTAAAATATAAATAACTGCTTTGTATCAGATATAATTTTAAGAATAAATCCACATGTCAAATGACTTCTGTGGAATTTTCTTTCACTTTTCATCCACTTGGTCAAGGCTGAGTCATCTTAATCTGGCAATTTGTGTGAGACAGAGAAATAAAACCCGGCACTTTTATCAGAGCAATCAGTACAGAAGGCATTACATCATGAAATTGTAAAGTTCAAATGATGAAATGCGTGAGTAGAAAAAAGTATAATTTTGCCACTTTAATTTTTCTCATAATATTAAGAGGTAGAATCTATTACTTCATCAAAACTTTTTTTGGTGAACACTCAAGCAGTAAAAAAACAGGAAATATCAAAACACATTATGCCAATATACCAAGATACATTTTGATGAACATCTACCAGAAATTCAGGGACTCCTGACACCCAATTTTTGTTCATGCCTCCCACCTTACAGCAGATATTTCAAGTGTAAAAACACATTCGAAAAAGGCATCTGAGGTGAGCTTCTTGTGACCAAATACAGATGTCTTCCTCCGAGATGCTTACACTTGGCTCCTATGATAGCCCGTGGAAGGGCAGAGGCACTTAAAAAACCAAATCATCTAATCTGAATGCAGACGTCTGAAACAAGCCAAGTGAATAGTAACCAGAAGTGCCTAGGTCTTTATTGATAAACTATAAATGGACCTTGGGAGCCCAATGCAGAAGTTGATGCCAACACTCCAGATGCCTCAAGTTAGAGAAAGAAATCCACTCCAGTGGGATGCCTTACAGCAGGCATTCAGATTGAGAAAACATCATTAGCAGCCATGTGTGAAAAGTTTAATTCAGATTACTTGCCTAACCATGCTTTGGAAGTCTGGTACAACGAGGAGCTCAACTGCAAAGGCAGCCCAGAGCAAACTGATCATTTTAATGCATATCCAAAGATGCTGCTCATGCATGCAAGACTCTAGTTTTATGTCACCTCCTGGATTTGAAGTGTTCCAGGCACCATATGCATCACCTTAAGATAAAAAGCTGAGTTTGTAAAGTGCACGCACCAGCAAGTCTCTGTCTTATTCTGGGACACTTCAGATTTCAAGAGAGTAAGAAAATGCTACCCAGAATGACATTAACCTTTGTTCCTGGTACTGGGATTAAACACTATTTAAAGCCCTTCAAACCCATAAACTCCTGAGAAACTTTGCATTCCTACTCAAGTAGCTTACTAGCAAATTACTACACAAATTTTCAGCTCCAGAAGGATTATAGGTAAAAACCTTGCAAATCTAGACTAAACCTGACATGAACTGAATGAAGGTTAAAAAAAAAAAAAAAGGAAAAAATATGCAAATTATTCTGGGATAAAAAAAATATATCAAATCTACAGCAACACGTCATTATATCTTCAAATGCAAACATAAATGAACATATCTCTAGCATCCCGGCAATTCCTTAAGTCAACAGACGGGGACTATTTTTATTGATACTAGTTTAGAGAACTTTTGCAAGTCAATATGGTCTTCAACTTTACTTACCATTAACACCATCAGAGAAATATACTTACCACTGGCTGTAGCGGTGTCCCTGGAAACATGAACTGCATTTGCTGGGCGAGCATTGCGGCTGCAGTTTTTTGTTGGATTAAGTTGTTCCTGCCATTGATTTCCAGTTGAGTTTTTAAATGTGTTGGTGGATGAAGGTACTTGCAGTTCTCCCTTGTACAACGACCCTGGAAAAAGAAGTCACACTAATTGGTCTGCTGCTTTTGATGATAGTTTAATGCCTTCAAGCAAAATATTATATGATAAACTAAGCAAGAACTAATGAAATACAGGGTGGTTCCTGGGAACTATGTAGCAGGTTGGGAGGAGCTGATGGCCTCGAGCTCTGCCTCAGCCCACTACCTCTGATTGATTGTTAAGGCTATTAGTCACAAAAAAAAAGAGAAAGACTTTGAAACAGCATTTTCACTGTTAAGTACAGATCACTGCTATACAATTAATACTCTGAGTATTATCCAGACTGCCTGAACTGCCTCTCATGCTATCTTGGCTAGAGTATCTGGTGTTACCATAACATAAATGTTCTTTATAAATGGCATTACTTTATGAATAACAAATTTAAACCTTCTTTAAGAGAAATGCAGCTTTTAAGTATATTATATTAAAAAATAATTGTGTGTTCATGGCAGTAAGGATCTAAAGTGGCCACCCTCTGCTTGCGTTCTCTCATACATTCATCCTTATTCCAGTTCACTGCCTTCTGGCCTCCTGTTTTTATTACATCAGCACAACTTTGAACTATTTCCATTCAAGTATAAAAGAACAGAAGCCAAGCTGGTACTTTTGCAGCCTAAATTTAGAAGCAGTGCATGGAGCTAAATCTGAAGGTACACAGCAAAAGGAGAGCTCCTGATCAACCTGAAAGCAAGAATTTTTAGACAGTTATGAGACAATAAGAGACAATAAAAATATGGGTGGGCAGTCACCTGTGAGGTGACTTGTGCTGGAGGCGATGGACATGGAGCACGCCTCTACAAGCACCGCGTGCTGACGAAAACGTAGGCAGAGCAGCGTAAGACGTGCTGATATATTTTCCCCCAGAAAGAGAAATCGTGGGGTACACCAGCAGGTTGTGCAGCTGCAGGGCAGGACCTGCTGAGATCAGAAGCTCCTCGATGACACAGCTCACAAACAGTCACAAAATTTTAAGAGCTGTGACCAGAGGACCTAGAGCATTAGTCAAACTGCATTTGACACACGAAACTTGTAAAAGGTAAGTTCCCAAATTGAGATGTTTTTAAAAAGTGCTTTTTAAACTTTCCAGTCACTGGCACAAGGGCTTTACAATTTGTAGCCAAGCAGGAATATCCTATAGCCAAGAAAACATTAAGATTCCTATGCAAGAACATCACACAGTACACATGTACACTGACTCTGTCTATGCAAACACACACACACACTGCTACAAAACCTTCAATAAGCTTCCAATGTCCCAGAACAACAGCGTTAATGCTATACTTTTTACTCAGACAGCGGAACACTGCTGATTCTGCCTCTAATCTGCTATAAGGATGTAGTAACTACCTACACAGGAGTGAGTTAAACATGTTCAGGAAGGTTCTCCTGCACCGAGGCTGACGGGAATGCAAACAGCTATTTCCACACTATTAAACTATTGAGAACAGCTCTTTCCTGAACTGCGCCTGGCCACTGCTCAGGAGTATGCTAAATGGCAGAGGCCAGAAGAGTTCAAGAAAGCTAAAAATTTAAGAAAAAAAAAACGGTCTCGGCGCTCAGGAACACTTCTTGGTGCTGTTTCAACCTGCTAGTATAAATGCAGCCATTTTCAGGACATCGTGCCTTCCTTCTGACTTCTGTTGTGCGAGTCACTAATGCTGCCTCATTTAATAAAGTAAACAAAAGGAATGTTACTTCGTCAGCTGGCATGAGCAGAACCAGAAATAGTCACGATTTGATGGACACAGAAGAAGGCGGGCTCTTCCATTCGGGGGGAACAAGGCCATCGCCTTCATAATGTTAAATTGGAGCATGGGCAATGAGCATACACTTGTGTGTTAGCTGATGAGGCCAACTGATTAAGACCTTTTTAACTGAGATCTATTTAACCTTAATCTATTTTGTATACGAATGGTTCATAGAGCAAATCTGAAAATTAAAGCAGCAAAATCAAATCAAACTACCTGATGGAGGTATCTACCTGTGGAAACAAAAGTGCTCCTCAAATAAGGACTGAGAGCAACTCTCAACCACAGTGGCTTTTGAAGTACCTTAAGTCTGAAGAGTGCCTTCAGCCAGCCCTCCACACTCGCCTCTGAAAGCACGCGGCTACTATATACCATCACTTCAAGCTCTGCAAAGCAACCCACAGTGCACAAAAGATTGGTTATTTCAGAAAACTTTCCAAAATAATCCAACCATACAAAAATGTACTGTCCTCTCTAAACTTATTCATGTCTGTGCCTCATTTACTAGTTTTTTGAGCTCCTGGTTAGCAATGAACGTACTATAAAAGAGCTGTGTGGCCCTGTCACGCTACTATAGAAAGTGTTGTAAACAGATCAAGCCTTGTTGAAATTAAATGACCCAAAATAAACCGCAGTGGAATGAGCACTGAAAATAGTGAGCAGATTAATCCAGCCCTAGCTACAAAAATTAAATAAATTCTGAGACCCGCTTTCACTTTTTGGACCTAGAATGGTTGCAAGGAAACGCCTATAAGCAACTTTTCATTCCTTTTTTAACAAACGCTCCATGTCCCTGTGAACTTCTGACAAGATTCGTTTCAGAGAGGAACAGGGCTGATTCCCAACTACCAATCATTGCAAGAACAAAAATTCAAACTTGTAGTGTTATCTCCATCAAATGGGACCCTATTTTTTATTTTCTTTATTAAAAAGCCAAATACGAAGTCCAACTGAGATGACAGCACAAATCAACCAAACAGCAGAACTGGCAACTGTACACAACACGCAGGGGTATTCAACACGTTGGTTGGCTCAACATCTACAATAAGACTCCACTTTGGATTCTTGCAAAAAACTACTGTGCTAGCCGGCCACCTTATAACAAATACAGAGACAAAATTGAGTGCTTTAACTTTAGGATCCAACAGTATCGAGCCTCTGGAGCAAGGCTTGGTTCACCACAGCTCTTAAAACCACAGTAGTTCAGGAGCTGCTCCACAGACATTCAGTCCCCGCCGGTGCACAGCAGCACAAACTCTGTCAGCAGGATGAGGCAGGCAGCGGGGAAAGTAATTGCTTCATACAATTTTTAACCTGCTCCCACATGTGAGTCAGAGTCCTGAAACTGAGGGCGCAAACAGATTGGTTTGAAACTTGGTCCCTAGAAACTCCTGCAACCCGTGAAGCGAAGGTTATCAACAAGCACATCAGAAGCTGTTGTGCACTTCCCATGCGAGTTCACCCGAAAAAATCACTTTCAATAAGCTGTTTCCTTATCTGAAATAGATACTAACAACAAACAGACATCAGATTAAATTCCCAGCACTGTTACTCCCCTCATCCTACAAGGATGGTACCTACCTCTGACCTTTCACTTCTCTGCCTTTGTCCTCTACAACTAGCCTAGCCTAATGCATACGGCCACATTTCAGGCAGGTAATGGAAAGTTTCAGCAGAAAAACTACTTTTCTACTGCTAATTATCCAGACTGGGAACATGCCGTGGCTCGTGTTCGGGGTGTGCCACAGGCTTCATTCCAATAAAGAAATGGGAGAGGGAAAGGGTGCACCAAGGAGCTGGGAACTCAAAGGACTCCAGTGCCCATCACCCAGGCACAGCAACAAGTGGCTCCGCTTCTGCAAGGGCAATGGTCTTAGGAGCTGCTACCTGACCGGCTTAATATCAAAACCACATCCCTTAACAAGCCATGTCACACCATGGATTTTTTTTTTTTTTAAATCAATAGATTTCCCTATTAAGAACAATAGGTAGTTTGCCTAAAATCAATGGCACAAGACAGCCCACAGACTGGAGCACGTTAAAAAGCTAGGTATGTGCTAAGAATTTTACTTTTAAAATAAGCAAAACGAGGCGAGTGCAGAAGTAACATCCCATAACTTTGCATATTAAAATACTAAGAACCCATTTCCTGTCTACAAGTTGTACGGCCACATCTCTGTCTTGAATATTTTACAAATCCACAGCTTTCTTCAGTATTTTAGTATTGCTCTAATAGTAACAACAGTAAAAACAATTCATCCAGGCGCAGGCTGGGAATTGCTTATGCATAATAAGGAGTTAGTTTTTACTTACTAAAATTACCTTTATCTTTCATACAAATAAGATGTTTGAATTAAAAAAAAAAAAAGAAGGCAAAACAATGTTTCTTTTATCTTTTATCTCTTAAGCTGAGAATCAGCTAACACATCCACAATCATGTCGCTCAGGTACCGAATTCTGCTTTTAAGATGGGGGTCAATACATATTCTTAGCATGCTTATCACAAAAGTCCCACTAGTAAATGTAACAGCCCCAATCTATACAGTCAATCCAAAACTGTTGTCAGACACTTCTGCAGTGCAATGTGGTGGGTTTTTTTTGGCAAAAGGAGAGGCTAATTCAGGTTGGAAGGGACCTCGAGAGATTCCCAGTCCAATCTGCTCAGAGCAGGGTCAGCCCTGGGGTCAGCCCAGGTTGCTCCAGCTGGGTCTTGGAAAACTCCACGGCTGGAGCCTGCACAACCTCTCTGAGCAATCTGATCTACTGCTTGGCTGTCCTCATGATGAAGATGATTTTCCTTATGTTCAGTCTGAACCTGTCTAGTTTGGGTTTACGCCAGCTGCCTCGTGTCCTCCCACCATGCACAGCTGTGAGGAGCTGTGCTGCACCTTTGGACAACCTCCTTGTCCTTGAAGGTTGCCATTACAGGAGGAGCATCACCATGCAACGTTGTCATGTTGTCTTCTGTTAGTGTGCCTGCCTCAGGTTTAAGCCCTGAGGGATCCATGTTAGGTTTTTTAAACCATACCAGCTAAATTAAGACTCCCTCTAGGCTTTACCTCATACTTTGGTGTTATGGTTTAACCCCAGTCAGCAACCAAGCACCACGCAGCTGCTTGCTCACTTTCCCTCCACCCAGTGGGACGGGGGAGAGAATCGGGGAAAAGAAAAGCAGAACTCACGGGTTGAGATAAGAACAGTTTAATAGGACAGAAAGGAAGAAAATAATAATGATAACAATAACAATAAGGAAATGACAATAACAATAGGACTGGAATATACAAAACAAGTGATGCACAGTGCAATTGCTCACCACTCCCTGACGGATGCCCAGTTAGTCCCCAAGAAGTGATCTGCCCCCAGGCCAACTCCCCCCAGTTTATATACTGGACATGACGTCACATGGTATGGAATATCCCTTCGGCCAGTTGGGGTCAGCTGCCCTGGCTGTGTCCCCTCCCAACTCCTTGTGCCCCTCCAGCCTTCTCGCTGGCTGGGCATCACAAGCTGAAAAATCCTTGGCTTAGTCTAAATGCTACTTAGCAACAACTGAAAACATCAGTGTGTTATCAACATTCTTCTCACACTAAATCCAAAACATAACGCTATAGCAGCTACTAGAAAGAAAATTAACTCTACCCCAGCCGAAACCAGGACATTTGGGAAGGCAGCAGCCATGGTTACCCACCATCCTATCAAAGCAGCAGTGTTATCCACCATCAAACCAGCCAAATTATTTAAATTTTTTTAAATAGCTGAAATGGGTAAAGTCCAGCTTGAAGCTGAGCATACAAATCCGAAGTTAACTGAGGCCATTTATTGATACTATCAGTGGGAAATAACAGAGCATGCCTCCCCCACCTCACAGCATTGCCTAACATCTGACACGGGACACCCCATCACCTTTAAAAGACAGGTTATCCGATGAGGAGCAGGAACAGGGAGGCCTGCTTCCTTGCAGACGTCCGTCCCTTGCTCCTAACCTCGCTCCCCAGGGTGCTTCCAGCTCCCTGCCACCACCTCTGTCCTCCCTGAACTCCCACCTCCCTCCTTCCTTCTCCACCAGAACACCCTCCCACCTCTCCGAACTACAGACCCAGAAACAACTCACACCATAAATATAACTTTGCTCAAGCCACGCTCGTCCTGAAGGGCCAGCCAAAACGTGTACGCGGCTGGCAGACCACGCTCGCGAGCGGCTCGGTGCACTCTCTAGCCTCTCCCTTAACGGGGTTGTAATTTGGATCTCTCTCTTCTACCCAGACACTGATTTTTGCATAACCAGTAAGAACTTTGTGATATGTCTTCGAGATGTCTGCCTCTAGCAGCTTGAAATTGGCCAGGGTGTTCAAAAGTTACCGGGGCGCGAGGATGATACTGGCAAAAATACGGATAGTGCAATTATGCAAAACGTGTTTCCTTAAGAAAACAAGCTAAAACTAACAAATGCAGATGAAATTCTATGATCTCTCAGGATTAAATATGCAGTCTTATGGGAAAAAAAAAGAAAAGTATAAGACTTCCAAGACACGAATGGTTTTAGAAGGCATCTGAGCAACTGGTTCTACAAGGGCAAAAAGATTTTCTGGTTTCCAGGTAGACGCTCTGAGATCCAAACATTCGCTGGAGTCAGAAAAGACACACCAAAAAAATATTTTTTTTTAAAAATAGTAATAATCACTTGATGCCACAACCACCTCTCCTACTGGAAAAAAAAAATATTGCAATTTTCTGTATCATGCAGCTTCAGCAAACTTGCACATGCTTGTAAAGATCAGGTCACATTTTAATAAACTAATGCGCTTGCAACTGTGGGCATGCTGGTTAGCTAGACATCACCTGCTTCATATTGATATTAGATACCTGAAGATATTACATACTGTTCAAACCTTGGCAGAGGAGGACCTAGCACAGGCCCCTGTCTGGGGCTGTGGCAGCACACAGCAAGAATAGCCACAGAGACAGCAGTGTCAGCAGCTGTGGAGGTACCTAAGCCGTAAATACTCCTCTTCCAGAGTTTCTGACAAGAGCAGAAACTCTTTCTTCTGCTTTAGGATCCCTCCTCATACGCCCCTCAAAAAATTCTGGTTGGGAATGTGTGCGGCCTCACCCAATCAATTTAACAATTTCACTGATGCATAAATCAGGAACTTCTCAATTCCAATAATCCCGAGCTCCCTGGGGCTAAAAATAGACCCAGTCAATAGGAGGGCAGGGTATTTTGAGATACTTAAGCTTCTGCTCCTGTCCATACACAGCCACACTAACTCTACCACCCCAAAACATCCAGTTCAAATGTTATTTTCAAATGCAGAAATACCAAAAAGGAAAAAAAAACCAACTAAAGAAAACACTGACTGAGTATTCATACACAGAGAGGGATGATTCCTCTTGTTCTACAGGACTTGCATTTATGCATTTCCCTATATATTTTAGCACATGAGAGCTCAATCACCAACAGCACTTTCAACACTCATGGAAAACCACTAGAGTTCAGATTGAACTGAGTTAAAAAGTATTTTCCGTCTAGCATCACAATGTGGGAATTCAATTTTCCTATGCAGGCCTATCTGCTTCTTAACTTCTCTCGGAAAGTAAAAAAACAGATACCATACCTTCATTAAAGTATTTCCTTTGCACTTGCTGTGAATATGTACCATCTCACACAATCTGTAGCACTACACATGCCCGTAGAGTTAAGCATATGTGCAAGGACTTAGGGGATTTAGTTAAGCCTTAAGAATGACTAGTCACAGATTTTTAAAAATGTAACTTAGCATTTTATTTCTTCCTTAAGGTATACGAAAAAGCTTCAAATGTTTTTTTGAATTTTGCATAATTTCACATCCAGAGTAGGTTGACTTGCAAATATGCATGCTTATGAAAACATGATTCCTTTAGCCTAAGTAGAATCACATCTAATTTTATAGAAAAAAATGGAGATCAGAATAAGATCCCTTATCTTGAAAATGAGACATACTTGAACTATTTGAGGAAAAGAAAAATAATTTCAAAAGGACCAAACTGTACTAGTAACAGAAATATTAAGCTTTTGATGGAGAGTTCAAATGTCTCAAACTTCACTTGTTCCCATACACCTTACTGCCACAAAGACCTAAAGGAAAAAATGTATTTCAAAAAAACACAAGTAACTCTTGTATTACACTTGAAATATTTCAGCTGTTGGATCTGTTTTCCTGGAAAAGAACCCAAAAACCAAACAAAAAACACCAACAAAAACAACTTAGAAACTTCGCTGAGAAATTAATTCTGTATTTCCAAAGCCACCTTGCAAGTCCGCCCACCGTAGTTAGTGAGTGTGCATACATATTTATATGCACCTACACACTTCCGTTTCAAGGAAAAGTAGAAGGCAAATTCACTTTCTTAAAGTAGAAAAGGAAAAGGCAAAAAATTCTCAGGTGACTTCAGCTTGGTTCGGTTTCCAACAAGCTAAGAAAACCATCAGCTGCTCTTCTAATGATTTCAATTACTTGTAAGAAACTAAAAGCTGGTAAAATAAAAATGATCATTTTATTCATAAAGTTAGAGAACAAGAACTGCCTGTAACCGACAGAAAAAATAGAAAAATATTGAAGAAAAATGGAGGTCTTACAAAAAGATGGAATGTCTAAATGATGTAAGAGTCTTAACACTAAAGACTTAATAGGAGATATTTATTTAAATGGAAAAAGACAAAATGTTCTACTGAAGAGCACATATGCAATGCACACAGAGCTCCAAGTCTCTCAAGATGCTCTTTCAAACAAATGTTGAGAAGGACGGCTATAGAGAATGGTTTAATAATTTGCCTTGCAATATCAAGGGAAGTGTACTCGATATTAAATTGCTCAGAAGAGAAAGAACTCATGCAGATATTGCAGATGCCAAAAAAAAAAGACGCTTATGAAATTGTAAGTCATTTGACAAACATCCTCGATATTACTCTAACAAATAAGACAAAGAAAATTCAGACAAAGAAACAACAGTTTAAACTAATATCAATTTATTTTATTTCTGTGTTTACTGCCTTGAAAATAATTTGAGAATAACATGGAAATAAAGCTTATTTCTTCCCCTCACTGGCACTCAAAATCTAAACCAGTTATTTTTATCTTAGCTTTATGTTTGGCTACCAGCGTCGATCAGTACATCACAAGCAACTGTGGACAACCCTTGAAATAAACCTTGACTCTAATGCACAGAGGGAACTTTCATGGAACGAGAGGCAGTCAACGCACGGTATAGGGGAAGACCCCTATGGAACGAACATAAAGAAAGCAGAGGGAAGCGTGACCTCGTTTAGTTAAAATTCCTCAAATGTCTGGTTTCAGTTACATGGGTGGTGAGACTCTTCCCGGGACGTGAAGTCGCCTTGTGCAGGGCTCTGACAAACACACGGCTCCTCCCGCGGAAGGACTAGATGCAGCCTGCCATGCGACTCAAGACGGGTTGCGGTAGCAGAGTGGGGATTTAAGTCCTCCAACTCTGCCCATCCAGAGAAGTCAACGTGTTTGCAGATTCCTGCATGACAGAAAGAACGTCTAAAACCTTTATGGAGTCTCACGATACAGTGTTACACGCACTTAATTGATGGCTGGGCAGCTTTAACGCACCCGCTCATCACAAGGATCGAGTGTTTTCGTGGAAGACAGAAGACGCCTGTGCAAATTGCAGGTAGGACCACACAGTAACTCAAGGTGACACAGATTTTTTGCTGGTAAACAACATACTCCACCATTAAGTTTAACTTGACTGAACCGTAAAAGAAGAAGAAAAGAGCTTGGAAAGAGGCAATTTTCTTCAACTTTTCTCCGTATCTCAAGAGCAGACAAAAATAGCCGTTCCAGAAGTAATGTCAGTAAAGGATGGTAAGTTGTTTGACTCCAGGTCAGCTGGCAAGAGAAAAGGCAACAGTGGTGTAGCAGAACAACAGCAGAAGACCAAGCATGAAGATGGGCATGGCACGGCATCGCTTCCTGATGTACCTCTTTCCTCACCTCCTTTACAGTTCCCATAAAAGCCTTCAAGCAGATGTATGCTGACTTTAATGCAAGCTTGCTCATATGAACAGGACTGAGATTAAACTCCCTTGGCTTGGAAACACCACTTTGCAGTGAAAAGGTAACTGAAGATAACTGCAGAACTGACAGTCAAGCTCTTGGTGACTCTCTTGGTGGCCTGTGAAGGAAAGCCACCATGACTCAGCACATGGACTACACCCTCCAACGTCCATACCACACATCCTCCATCGTAACCAGGTTAGAAAAGAAAGAGTAGTGAGGACAGGTCTTTGCTGCTGGGATGCCCATGAGCCCAAATGGTGAGCAGCCCAGCAAGGACCAGCCAATAGACTGGTACGCTAACAATGGTTCCTTCAACAATGCATCGTGAATCTTAACGTGCCTCAGAAAAAGACATAAAATCAATTACATGGCATCAAAAAGGAGCAGGAGACATGCATTGGCAGTGAGTTGCCTGGCTGACCGGATCAGAAGGAAATGGGAGGACAGCGCTGTAAAACTGACCACGTTAGCCTCCTACAACAAGTCAGCTGCCCAAGGGAGCTGTCATGGTTTAACCCCAGCCAGCAACTAAGCACCACGCAGCTGCTCGCTGACTTCCCCTCCACCCAGTGGGACGGGGGAGAGAATCAGGGAAAGAAGTAAAACTTGTGGGTTGAGATAAGAACAGTTTAATAGGACAGAAAGGAAGAAAAGAATAATGATAATAAAATGACAATAATAATAATAACAACAACAACAACCACCACCACAATAACAATAACAATAAAAGAATTGGAGTATACAAAACAAGTGATGCACAGTGCAACTGCTCACCACTCCCTGACCGATGCCCAGTTAGTCCCCAGGAAGTGATCTGCCCCCAGGCCAACTCCCCCCAGTTTCTATACTGGACATGACGTCACACGGTATGGAATACCCCTTTGGCCAGTTGGGGTCAGCTGCCCTGGCTGTGTCCCCTCCCAACTTCTTGTGCCCCTCCAGCCTTCTTGCTGGCTGGGCATCACAAGCTGAAAAATCCTTAGTCTAAACACTACTTGGCAACAACTGAAAACATCAGTGTGTTATCAACATTCTTCTCACACTAAATCCAAAACATAACGCTACAGCAGCTACTAGAAAGAAAATTAACTCTACCCCAGCCGAAACCAGGACAGGAGCCTTGAGAAGAAGCTTCATTTGAGAGTTGCAGTGAAATCAAAAGAGATTTGGAAAAGGCCCATTATTTGAAAGAGTCCCACCCTATGGAAAAGTTCATCAGCACAATGTAGCAAGTCCCTTACGTACCCCACTGGTGTGCTGCAGAGAAAGGCGGACCTAATGGACCGGTAGCAAGTGACCACCTTGGCCACCAGCGTGTCACAGCCCCCAGCTCTGGAGCTGGATGCCCAGCAGCCGAGAACCGCAACGGGGGTGACCCGACCGGCCGTCGGCGAGTCCCTCTGCCGCACCTTGCGGGGACGCTTTCACCCGGCCAGGCCGTCCTGCGCCCGTGCGTGCACCGAACAACGCGCTGGGGGTCCCAGTCCGGCTGGGGCTTGCTGGGCCTCTTCCCTGTTGGGGATTTCGCACTTTCTTGGCCGATCGCTTCACAAAAAAAAAAGGAAAAAGCTAGGGCCGAGTTAAATATACAAATTGCTGAGGACACCTTACGTAATTGCAGAGGTGAAAAGTACACTGTCTTGTCCCTCTGCAGAGGAGGAGTGTTCACCCGCCCTCAGTGGCAGCGCTGGAACCGCAGCTGCGTTATTAATAAATCATCGGCTTCGCTCCCAGGATGAGCCGGCGAGGGCTGGAGTCTGACGGTAGCTCTCAACTCACTGGAAAGTTGCTGAAAACACACAGAAACTTCTCGGTGTTTTAGAAATTCCATGTATGTGGAACTGCACTAAAAAGCACAAATTAAAGAAAAAACTCCTAAAAATTAAAATATATTTCATTTCCAAAGAAGAATCACACGTAAAATCCCTCGTATTATCTATAACCACATGAGAAGCAGCAAACAAATTATTGAGATGAAAAGACACCGTATCGCTATGGGACCACCTACAGAGAGCAACCAAGTGTGCCTGACCTGAAAAGCAAAAAGTAAGCAGGCAGCTTTCCTAGCCTTTTCCATACTCCTCCTCTTCTGGGAATTGTTTTTTTAACGTCAATGGTATGTTTCAGTTTCTATCTTTTCTTGCAGTCCGACACACCTTGGATTTCCCTCTTCAGGGAACGGAGAAACCAGCACTACTAGCAGGAGGGGCAGTGAGATCCCTGCCCCGAAGCAGCAGGATATGAGAGTTATCAGTGAGAAATACCCAGAGAATCAACAATCTAGATCAGCTTAAAAAAAAGCAGGGAGATAAGGGTGGCAAGATGTCCAGAAATTCAAACAAGAGGAAAGAATGAAGCCCTGGCATCCCAGTAACCCCCCAAAACCCTTTTCTTTTTGCTGAAGGGCTATCTGTCCCCCTCCACCCAGTATTAGGAAGCTTCCAGAAGATCTAGCAAAAATAGCAAGAAGTATAATGCAGTTACATTTATCTCAAATGGTAGCCTACAGAATTAGGCAGCTAAATCACGGTTATGAGAAAAGATAAGACACATTAGGATGTCTTATAACCTTCCTTGAATGCTATATTCGTCTAAGTACTAGAATATGTGATTGTGGTCTTGAAAGTGCTTATACCTTCTCAATACTTTGTTGGAGGAGCAGATAATTATTCCCTTCCTTAAGACAGATTCAGCACCGACTAAATAAAATTCTAGGTTAATCTCAAATTAAAATACTGCCTCTGGGCTTTCCAAGGCATATATCCATGACTTTCAGGGGAGCGCACACATTGGACTCCCTACCATTTATTGTTCTGCAGCGACATTGTCAGTGTATTCCAATGTCCACGCTAGCTGTGTTCATCAGTGTCATGAGAAGACGCGGTGATACCAACCTCAATTACATGACGGCATCTACTATTTTACACAGCCTTCTTTCCCAGACAGCAAATAGGCAGTCGAATAGTACTTCTTTTAACCCCGACAGTCATCGGGTAGTAGTACTCTAATGCACGTTCATCTATCTCCTGGCCCGAATACAACATATTCACTTCCTTTGGGGCCTGTCCATAGGGCTGGCTCTATAGGATCACATGAGGAATGGCTCCATTAAAATTATTAATTGATTTCTTGGTCTTCTTGTGAGACTAGACAGCATTACTCCCACTCTACACTGAATAAACTGAGACCAAATATGGTTAAAGAGCTGAGAAGTGCCTGCATTTTTTGGCTGCAGATCTCTGTCCTCCTTCCACTCTGCCGTTGCATCCACGTGGGACACGCAGGTGCTCCACTAGACTCCTACTCCTCTTGGGTTTTGGGAGTCCAACCGCCTAAGGGCTAGCAGTGAAGCTGCCCGTTTTGGGGACTCACTCGCTGGTCTCCAGAGGAGCAGTGAATGCCTGACCAGGAGGCCACCTCCTGCCAACTCTGCCATTGCCCGCCTCGCTTGCTGCACCAGTACCCTCTGGATGGAGACCCGACCCCCTCCCCATGCCATCCCCTCTCCAGAAAGCTGTCTGTGATGTGCACGCACCCCGGCAGAGTCAAATACAAGGCTGGAAGAGAGCGCACGCTAACGTTACCTGGACAGCGCATCTCCGACACGTTTTCCTCAACTCTTGGCTCCCACCCAGTTCACCTGGGCGAACTCCCACCTTGTCCCAGCTCTCCCTCTTCCTCTGCCTCTCCTCGCCTTTGGCATCGCCTCTTCCCCGCTCCCGGCACCAACACCCGACACCAGACGGAGCAAAGGCAGAGCGAGCTGTCGCTCAGTCCTCGGTCTGCAGCCGGCTCAGTGCGCACGGAGCCCGTCTGATCGGCACGCCGGCCGGCGCATGGGCTCTGCTGGGCGTGCATAGGTGGCGAGTTTTCACTTACGAAATGACCAAATTGGGGTGAAATTTCATAAAAATAGCATAAGGCAAATTACTGATATCAGAGCAACCCTTCTGCTGCTAGATCTCAAGGTTCAGCTGTAAACAATGAGAAATCAAGTTTATTATTGAACCAGTCCTAAGAAACACTTAAAAAGGAAAACCAAGGTATTTACGTCTCAGCTGTTTCTCAAAAATGGTTAAAGTGTTTCACCGAAACTTTAAATAAACACTCTAAGTCAGTCACTCATATGTTTCAGCCCAGATAATTGCATTTTGAGAGGCTTACAAACCACAGAAAAGGAGGATATTATTTGGAAAGTGGTGGGCAAGATTAAATCCAGGTGATGATGATGGCACACTGTTGGTAATAAAACACTCATGCATGCCTCATCAACACACCCGACCAAAGGCTAATGATCACAGGAACTCCAAGCACTTACGGAGAAAGAAAAGTATTTAAATACAATGACAGTAAACAAAACATTCGGTAACACATTAAAAATGAAATCTGCTGGACCATTTGCCCAGAAATACTTCAATGCAAGCAGTCATTACACGTCCCAGCTGATGCACTCCACAGACAGAATAGAGAGTTACCAAACAGCATCTTGGAGAATAACGCCTATAAGCATATAAACGTCATTTCAAGGCAAACTCTTTGTTATATTTCAAATTGCATTGAAAGGGATAGTGTACTAGTGTACCAAGTCTTCCCAGTGTCACAGGAAAGCCCCATGATCTATGCAGAAAGAAAAAAAGTCATGACCATTTGACTTGAACACGGACTTCTTCTCTGATTTGTTTTCTTCAGCATTTTGAAGATGATACCCTCCCACCCTAAGTGTTCATCAAGTATTGACAGGCTATTACAAGACCTACTGTAAAACGTGCAAACGTACTTGATTAAAGGAACTACCTTTGTGACTTGTTCTTCCTTCCCCTTAAAGTTTCTACAGGAGACAAGTAGGCTCCCCTGCAACAGTGACAAACTGACTGCTTTCTGTGTCTATCTCCTGGAAGCCTTCACAGGTTTGGCACCACTCTCATCTGTTTCTCCGGAGAAACTAACACAGGGTCTGAAATACTGTTCTCCAAACAGGAACCAAAGGACCACATAATTTATGACTTTCTTTTGTGGGTAAAGTGTTTTCACTGCCTGCACCTTATCTGAGCAGCAGTCACAAGACGGAGATTCCCATCAGATGTCTTTCTGTCAAATGCTCCCCTTTATTTGGGTGCCAAGGAGGAAGAGGCAGGATGCGGTCAGAAGCCAAGGGCACAGCCAAGGCTTCCATCACTGCTTTTTATGCCAAAGTGGTAACAACAACCAAGTGAGAAACTAGGTGAAGATTACACCACCTGCGCTTCACAGACCTTCTCCCTCTCTGCTCCCGAGCAGGAGTGAACAAAAGTGTTGAGAACTTTCGTCTCTGGAGCAGGAAGGAGGAGAAGACCACAACCACCAATTCCTCAAAACTGCACTCAGGCTTTAAGAAGGCATCCAGCTCATCACCTGGGCTGGCAACGTGGCTGAACTGTGTCTTCATCATTCCCAGGAGAATCACTCATCACAGCTACATTGCAGGACTCTGGTTTAAATATTCTTTATAAATGTCACAAGGCTGAAGAACATATTAAACTAAAACTCCACAAACCAAACCAAAGTTTTATGGAAGAAAAAAATGCATAATGATCTCATGCTTTTCACAAGAGTGGCTCTTTCACAGCCAGGAGCCATGAAGTATTTGTTTCTATTTTTATTTGTCTGATACGCACATCAAAGTTATTACAATTGCTGTGGCACATCAAATTCAATCTGAAGGACATTCAGGTTAAAATGTGGTCTGGTATGAAATGTTAATCATAATTGAAACAATCTTGATTCAGATTTTTCAAAAAGCCTTTGTAATTGCAGACAGTCTGGAAAAGAAGTATTTAAATGGCCAAATCAGTGTTTTTTTCCCACCCTGCTGCTTTTCAGTGAAGAAAAATTGTGATGGATGAGTACCATTCATCAGGAGAAATAGTAAAAATATGAGATCACTAACCAGCATCTAGACAGGGTTTAACCAACTCCCTTGTTTAATCATTTGGGATTCAGTGTCTGGATGGAGAAAGGGCAGGAGGGAGTTCAGACGATTGTACGAATTTAACACTAACATATTAAAAACATTTTAAGACATTTTAACCATTTTAACCATCCTGTAGTACCTAGCAATATTTATCATGGATTTCCAGCACAGCAGAAAGAGGAGTCTCTCAACCAGCAGTGACTGCATGAAGTTTGGTACACGTAGCACTAAGAGCTATTTTGCCATGTTAGCAAGACAAAGACTAGAGTTAGGTTTTCTTCGTCAAATGTAATGTAAAATCATGCCCAAAAGATACAACTCCTGATACAAGCCATCATTTGCCTCCTACCACTCATTCACAAGGCAGCCTACAAAACATCACTCTTCAGGCTATTAAATCCCTATGCTATACTACTTAGTAAATAAATAAAACAATGAAAGCAAAAAGAAAGATCTACTTTCAAGGATGTTTTCCCATCTTCAGGCCAGTCTTGGGGGCACATAAGCTGCTCTGTAGGGGCAAGTATCAGGGTACCAACAAACACAGTATGGGAACCTAAAACTCATTAGGGATCCTCTGGAAGACCTATGAACCAGATGGAGCATCTTCATACGAGGGCAAAGCTCTGACCCTAGGCGCTGCCAAACAGATCACAAACACACAAGTAAAAGATGCAGGAGGTTGGAAGGACTGCAGTCGTCTCCCCTCATTTGTAGGCAAGCCACACGCTACAGGACATGTGGATTATACATACAGGCAGACCAACCACATACAATATGTGAGATTTTTATGAGGGTACCTCTATACCTCTAAAGATACAGCCTCTGATGCAGACATTGCTTTGGAGATGAGTTAAACACGAATGCACCCCAAGCACGTCATTATTAGCTTTACAATTATTTAGTTCCACTTGTTTCTGTAGATTTTTAGATACCTTAAAAGCAGACTGATTAGAAGTATCTTGCCTTCCTACAGCACATCATGTGGAATACAGTAAATAATCTTAATCTTCCTTGGCAAGTAACTTCAGTAGAAAGGAAGACACTGCCAATGGGGAAAACGTATTTTAATGAATTTTAAATTGACATTAAGACTACAGCAGTGCTGTTAACATTTTTTAAAAAAATTGTCTCCTCCAGTAGATGTCACTGGGATTTTTATTTATTTTACTTTGCCATCCCACTCTGAGAGCCCAGTGTTTCATCAGCAAGTACTTATCCAAGTTCTTCTCAGCAATGGTAGTCCCAGTCTCAAAGTTTCAGTGAATAGAGAAGGCCAAATTAGCTTTAAATGTCAACTCTGCTTTGAGAAGAAAGTGCATTTTAAAGGTATCAAGGCCTCAATAGAAGGTTCATCATCTGTACAGCCACCCACCATACTGTAGGCCATGCTTTATTAGTTTTCCCATGCTATAATCCTGAGAACAATGCAACAGAGAGACAGCAAAGAATGGGGATTCACGCCCGAAGGATTCCGTTGGCTGATTGTATTTAACAAATAAAGTGTTCACTTTTAACTAGTTAAGGAAAATTTGATTAGCATATCATAGCAAAACCAAAGAAAAGGTAAGAGCTATGAAAAACCTTTTCAAACATCAAACAGCAATGAAACAAGCTTATAAATAGAGTTGCCTGCAAGCAAACAATTTCTGGAATGTACTGGGGAAAGCAAAGGAGAATCCCACAACAAAGGAGATTGCAAAAGCCAACCCAGTTTAACAAGTGGAATTACCAGTTTGGAGACTACAGGGAAACAATGCAAAAACACCAGCAAGTCTGATACAAAGAACTTTTCTCAGCATTTAACAAAAACCCCAACATAAAGGCCAACATAAAGGCCAATCACTAGGTAATTAAACATGGCTCTTTGGAAATATAAAGCTTTACACAGAGTTGTTAACTACTCACGGAGTACTAGAATTAATGAGGAACTGAAGGTCTCTCAGAGTAAAGCTGAACAATTTCAGATACATCTGATCACAGTTGGAAAACGTTAAAGCTATTTGAGTACCAGACAACAATTTATATATCATCAAACAGCTGTCTGCCAATTTATCATGTATTTCTTGCAGACACACAAAGAGCTGATAACCTATGAAGACCTCTAAAACCTAATTCTAATACTTTAAATCTACCTTTTATGCTTGCTATTAAAAACAAACTCACACACACACCAGACCTTAGATGTACAATGAAGCATTTTTCACATCTCTCTGCAGCTACGAGGACGATGACAACCCTGCTATGATGGAAACTTGATGGCTACCACTGCTCTCCAACATTCAAAAAAACCCCACAACCCCCCTGATGCTGTAGGGGAGTACGGGTAACAGAGCATTCGCAGTCTGGGAACGAGAGAGTCGTTTTGCGACATTTCTCCGTGCCCCTGCATGGCCCAAGCAGGCACCGTGGCTCATGGATCCAAGCAGCGAGCTGTCTGCGGAGGCTGGTGGAGTCCCTCAGCTGTTGGACACCACGCCGTACTCCACAGCAATATTTAGTGCCCCCAGTTCCCATTGCCTCTTCCCACACAGACAGAGGGATTATCCAGGATGGTTCTGGGTAGCTGCAGTGGAAGGTGCGGGATTGCTGGTGCTGTCCACGAGTCAACGCCCATCTCTGAGCATTCAGCAGAAAAGACAACAAAGAACCCTATCCAAGCCAACCCAACCCAAGCCAACCCAACCCCCCCACACCTTAGCACTGGCAGATCCCACAAAACAAGGGGTGGGCAAGCCCGAGCTTGTGTGTTTAAATAATTACCTATACATAAGCACCTATTTAATGGTCTTCAGATAAACATTGTCTTCTGTTTGGAAAGGTAACTTAACATATAAACCAAACTGCATCCGGTCCTTTGGTTTGCTCATGTTCATGAATAGATTAGGGGCTAACACTAATATTCCTACCTCTCATTAGCTGCCCTACAGTTAGAAAAAATAAACTCCTTTTCCAGAAGCTTAAACTTTTCTTTGTTTAAACCTAAAATAAAAATACACATTGGCATTCCTTAAAATGAAAGTGCTTCAAGGACAGTAGAGTCAGATAAAAATATATTGCCTGTTGGCTAGTTCACCACCACCGGAGAAGCGAAAACTGCTATTCCGAGTACCGCAGCCAGGAAGTATTTAGGACAGATATTCAGCCAACTTTAACTAACTCCTGAGCAACAAGTCAACAAAGCCCAGTATGTGTAAATGCTCTGACAATTTATAACATAAAAATAAGGGTCAAGGTTTTCAAAATTTCTAGCCTCCTTTTAAAAATATAAAAAAAGAACATACAGGTAGAAAGTGAATGCATCAAACGATAAAATTTAAAAAAACAGTAAGTGAAAAACACTAACCTTGGGGAAAATAATTAAATCAGATGATAGTGCACTTAATTACAAAATCAATTGTCATGATTAAATGGGTAAAAGTACAGTGAAAGTAAAGTAAAAGTCTAACTTCAATGTCCAAATGTAGAAATTGGTTGGAAATTCTGTGAACGCACATCCTAATCTCAAGAAAACTTCCGCCTTTACATATGGCCACATAGACAGGTAAAATTAATGCCCAGGAATCTTAAAGGACCTCACTCCAAGGCTATCATTATAAGACCATCTTTATTAGTCCAGTGTCATTAATAACAGTTTTTCTATGATTCCCAGTCATGTCTGGGCTCACTGCAGCATACCACAAACCTGTTACCGACTTCAGTGGTATATAAATTAGGAATACAAAAAAAATTAACTTTATAAGGCAATAGAGCTCACATTTCTATGTCTGCTTCTTAAAAAAAAAAATCAGCAACTTTTTATTATTATACATATTAAAAGGAAAAAATATTTAAGTATAAAAATTAATGTTAAAACATAGACGTTTCAAAAAGAAGGTTTGAAAGGTTGTAGTTGCAGGCCCTTAAAGTTTTGCTAAACTGACTATTTAATCAAACATTTATCATCTACAGTTTTGATAAGGTACTACGGAATTTGGAACGCCCCCCCCGTTCTCTCCTATTCCCCTTCCAGAGAAGCGGCAACAACAGCTACCAAGTCTTGGGCAGATTTTGTTCCCCTCTGGCACCACTTTTTTCCCCTCCAGAGTGCAAGCTGGGGTAGCTTCCCTCTTTCCCTGCTGTTGGGGTCTCTGGCTCTTCTCCTCAAACATCTAGACTTTCTGCAAGTTGCACACTTCATTGCAACACACACTTACTGCCTCTGTGCTGGGCAGAAGGTTACAATTAGGAACACTTCTGTAATTACTTAGATGAGCTGTTGTACACCTCTGAATTTGTCTTCATATTCTGAAGAGCAAACCGCAGACTCTGCTTCTCCAGAGCCACTGCAGCTGCATACAAGTAAATAAATAAAAATCACTTTTTCTGACAGATGATTCAGCGTTTAAGAAAATAAAACCAGCTGTACTGTGTTAGACCAAGGTCCATGCAGGCCCAGTATCCTGTTTCCAAAAGCATTCAGCAGCAGATGCCTTGGGAGTAGTATAAGAACAAGGAAACCATTTAATGATATATATTGAAAATACTTTTCACATATCCTTGATGGAAAACAGAGATGGAATTTTGACAGAAGAGGGGAAAAAAGCAAAAGAAAACAAAGAGTCCAACACACCCCCCCTTTGCAAAAGCATGAAACATTCCTCTCAAAATAAAAAAGACAACTAAGGGGAAGATAAATCTTACAGATTTCCTTTTTTTTTTTTTTTTTTTTTTTGAAAAGAAGCCTGCAGGAGCAAGAAAAAACCAAAATCTCACTTGCTATTCACAGAAACAGTGGAAGCACATACCGATGCACATTGCTGGCCAGATAATTTCTAAGAACCCTTGACGGTGAGGGTCAATGGCTTTTCTCTTGCAAAAGGGTCCTCATGGAAACCTAGAGGTAGGGATTCATGTCATGATATCACAGCTGAGACCTCCCAAAGTATTTAAATGAATGGATTTATAAATACAGCTTCAAAAAGTATATACCTCAGATAGAGGGAAAGCCTGTTCCACTCTAATTCCCCAGGTAGGGGAACAACCATTAAGGCACCACACTGGAAACAGGCAAAATAGGCTCTACTTAGGTACAGAAAAATGTGGGGACAGTGAAGTGCTCCATGAGACCAGCTAGAGGTTTACGATTGGCTTAGTTGGACATGGGATCAGTCCCAGGAGAAGTCACCCATGGGGACATAGGCCGGAGGGGCTGTAAAGTCACAGATGCAGAAACCAACCGCTTTGATTATACTGTTAAGCTTCCTATCTCCGGGACACCAGATCTGTGTTTTTCAGAAGCTCCAGATAAGCTGATGAAATGTGCCGATGACTCAAGCTCATTTGGCAATGGGAAGAGAGAAGAATCAGGGTATGACAGAAGATGATGACCTTGAAATCTGGAGAACGAAGACCAGTATGAAAGAAGAAAGTATTTCTAGCCCCACACATCAGTGCAGAGACAGACAGGAAGATGTTCGGCTGTAACCTGAGGATGGAGCTGGCCGCGGCAGAGGAGAACGTCATGGATGCTTTGATCAACCACTGACTGACAGTGGAGACACCGGTGTGACAAACCGTGGAAAAGGCAATCACAGCCCCAAGGATGTATCAAACACGGATTGTCTAGGAAAGGCAGCAAGCTGCTGCGGCAAGGCTTCTTCTCTTGCGGCGAATCTCTACTTGCAATGCTGTGCATGCTTCTGGTCACCAACATCCAAATAAGACGGATTCAGCCTGGAGCAGGCACGGGCGAGGGCTGCCAAGATGACTCAAGGAAAGGAAAGCCTGTCTTACAAGCAGGGAAATAGAATGTGGTGGGGTTTTTTGGCTGAGTAAAACGAAGACTGAGAAGGGGTATGCCTGTTTCCAGCGAACGTCCCAGGAGAAGTTGGGGTGGCAGGGAGGAGTGGTGGGAAGGGGGAACGGGGTCGCTTCAGCTGCAGAATAACAGTGGCATTCAGCTGAATGGAGGTGAACTGGTGGTGAATAAATCCACGCTGGAAATGAGAAGAATGCACATGAGAAGTGAAGCTATAGGAAAGTCTTCTGATGGAAGCAGAAAAAAAATCCCTCCAAAAAACCCCACCCACGTTATGTATGGAGATTAGTAAATAACTTTAGCGAGGAGGTAACGTGGCTGCCCATGATAAAAAACAGCATAGAAATCTCTGACTTTCACAACTCCCTCAAAGCTATCTTTCTAACCTGTCATTAATAAAATAGGTATCTGCTAGCGTCCCAGAATGGTATCGAGGATTCAGAAGCCCTTGCTCAATAAACCACTAATAAGCGAAGCACTTGAGTGGGCTCAGGTCCCTCCTGCCCCAGCAAAGCACTGAGCGTAAAACACTGCATCGGGATGCTTAAGGGAAAACCTTTGCTGAGCAGCAGGCAAGGCGAAGCAGAGAGATACATACATAAAAAATAGATACTACATATATATAATATTTATCATATATATCATATCTATTTAAAACTAAACAAACAATTGACCTCACTGGATTTTTGAGCCTCCGATTTCACACTGAAGAGCTGCATTACAGGTAAAAATTAAAAAAGGCGAGGAAAGAGTATGTTCAGATGTTACCATATACCTTTCAAGGGTCAGTTTTGATGACTAGAGAAAAACTTCAACAAAAGAGCACACTTTCTCACTCAGAAGTTAACAGAGAAGATTACATCATGCTTCTGCAGATACCCTAGCATGAAACCAAAAATACTGCGTGCTCGATAGGTTTTGAGAAGCTCTGGCACACCTTATTTTTGAAAAAGCTGGACATGAAGTCTTGCTCCCTCACCACTTGTAACCCACTCTCTGCAAAGCCTTCGGCGTAGTGCCGGGCTGTGGGTGCAGCTGCAAGGCGGCCAGGAGATGTCCCTCACTCAAGGGGCTTCTCATGCAACCTGCCTCCACCTTGGGGAGCCCAAATTTAAACACCTGGGCCAACAGCTCAAAAGGGAGAGACCCGACATTAGGTACTGCATCCAGGGGACCTAAATTAATGACCTGTTTTTCCCCTGAGCACTAGATTCCAACTTACACTTCAACCACCAAGCTGCTAGAGGTAGACAAAGGTCCCTCCATAAGTTTGGGTACGAATCTCTTCTCTGAGCTGCAGAAGCAATGTACGGTGCTCTTAATTCCTCTTAATTCTACAGCTTCACCCTGATCTACCATTTTTTTGGGTGTCAGGAACCTGCAGGCTAATTGCCATTGGACTGCAGGAGTGACTCTACGTCCAATGCATTCTGGGTCCACCAACTCTAGTGCACAGCACACGCTAAATATTCTGCATCTCTCTCTCTCTATATGTATGTGGTCTATGCATTCATGGACTCCTAGGCGAGTAATAAGTTGTGTTACAGACACAGCCTCTTCCAGATATTTTAAAATGCTTTTTTTTTTTTTGACAAGTGAGTATTGACAGGCATGCTCTGTATTCCAAGACACTCTATAATTATCTATAAATATGACCCAAAGAAGAGCTTGTGAGCACAAAAGTTTGTCTGGTTTTTTTCCCAGCTATGTCAGCAGGTCTAATAGAAAATATTGTCTCTCCTTACTAACCTTGAACAGCTTATTAATTTCTCCTGCTTCTAAAGGAAAAAGAGAGGATAAGTAAAAAAAAAAAAAAAAAACCCAACAGATTTACATCCCTTTCACAAAGGGGGAAATAAAGGGACAGAGACATTAAACAATTTGCTTCAAATAACACAGCACATCATGTCAAAAGCCACCATTTAAAAAAACATTTTCCAATATCCAAGGTTATCTATTTGCTATCCAATAGAGGTCTGCTACAACATGAGTAGTTACTATGACTTCTAGACTGAAGACTTACTATTTCAGCTCAAAACAGGCAGATACAAGTATTTTGCAAGCAGAGGCGTGCTTAAATATATATATAAAGATTGATATCTTCTGGTTTACCACTCACTAATTTTAAGATCGGTATAAGAGAAAGCCATACCCATAGCATATCTATAACTAAGAAAATATTTACAAATACCATAAATTTTACACAGATTTTTAAGAGGTCTGCACTACATCATCAGACAAATGCAGCCTTATAAAGAAAACAGAAAAATATACCACATTTAGGAAACTGTAATTAAATAAAATTTAAGCACGTCCTTTCCACATTCTTCAGGGAAGAGAAAGCATGTTAAAGTTACTGTATTTATCATAGAATGGTTTGGGTTGGAAGGGGCCTTAAAGATCATCTAGCTCCAACCCCCCTGCCATGGGCAGGGACACCTTCCACTAGACCAGGTTGCTCAAAGCCCCATCCAACCTGGCCTTGAACACTGCCAGGGATGGGGCATATTTATATTGATAAATTATGGTTATCTGTTTAAACTGGGGTCTTAACTGCACACAGTATTCACATAAGAAATGCAAAGTCAAAAAAATAGCTAACTAATCAATTTTAATAACAAACCTGCAGATGCCATACCAGAAAGTTTCAGCCCTCCCTTCAGATCACTTAAGGTCTTTTTTCTTTGTCTATAGTTGCACAGCAAATTTTTATTCCGTTTGATAATGCCATTCTCCAAGCCAGTCTGAATTAAACAGCCAAGGCAGAGAACATGCAATACCATTTAAAACACCCTCTTAACACGCTGGCATTCCCATAGTCTCTGTACCTGCTAGTTTTTATCATCATACCAGAAAACAGTGCGTTTAGACAGAAGGTTGCTTCACGTTACGTGCAACAGCAGCACATAGTTCTGCCTGCAGCTTTCCCCTTTCTACGTGCCTGCTTTATTCTTACAAATGTCGCTGAAAAAAACAGTGCAGCGTTTTCCAAGCTGCGCTGTCCTCTCTGTGGTCTCCTGCTGGCAGCCACAGCGATGCAGGGCACCAGTGTCTACTACTGGGCTCTGCTACCTCACCAGTGTCACCCTCTCTTCCTTTGGGCTGCTCTGCTCGCATCTCGTTTCAAGCGATAAAGCAGTCTGAGATCACAAGCACACTGGGATCAACAAAACCTGTTAGGTATATCAGTTAATTAACTTCCATTGAACTGAACCAAAACCCAACTTGCCGTCATTTTTTTAAGGCATCTAAAGAAGCTACACAATTATTAACTTATTGCGCTACTTTTCCATTTGATATTTCTGTACCAATACATCTGTATCAAAAAGTAAGCCCACTAAATAGAATTTGACCATGTATACAGATATGTTATGAATTAATTGACCTTCACTTGCTACTTAATTAGCCAGTGATAACATTTCTCATTTCACATAAAAAACTCGCCGGCTACTTTCACCCCCCGATTCTCACGTGCATCGCTGAGATGCACAGCTGCTTTATAGCAAATCAAAACACATCAAGATACAATTGACACAGACCACAATGGATCTTTTTGCAACATCCAGGACTGAAAGGCAAATAACTAATTAGAAAGAACAGCCTTATTCAATTACCTAATAATAATCTCCCTTGCTCATTAAACACATTACATATACTGTAACAGCTGGCATGCTGCAATATCCAATACAGGAAAACCTGCTTATAGTATTGTTGGTGTTTTAGGGAAAGCTGGCTAAATGTGGGGTTTTTTGTAGTAGTACTTGTTTAAAAGATCATCTATGCATGGAACAGTGGAGGACTTAATTACACTGCAAAAATGTCAAGTTTGGGGGAAGAAAGAAAGAGCAAACATCTCTTAGGCCAGCCATGAGTAATGCCAAAGACCAGCTTACTCCCGCACCGCAACACAGTACGAGCCTTGTGGGCTGCTGTCCTGAAAACAAAATGAGATGCTAAGAGCTCAGGACAAAATGGCATATGGTTCTTACATAAAATGTAGTCACCTCTGCTGCCAGGAGAGTCTTCATTTTTTTCACCAAGTGGCTGCCTAAAGAAAAAATGCCTCAAGAAACCTAGTAGCAGAGATGGTAACTGCAAACTCCCTCCTTCCAGATAAGCTCTATCCCACATACTCTAGAGAGTTACACCTTCTCTTGCTCTCTCTTACTGCCTTTTACAATTTCTGTGGTGCTTTCTATACAACAGTCGGCTTCAGCGAGGGGTGTCACCTTCCCCACCTATCACCCAGGATCCTTTCACTGCCTTGCCCACCCATCTAAAATAAGACCTAAACCTGCATTCCTAATGCAGGAAACTTCCTTCTCCCTGAAGAAAAAGAAATAAAGGCAACTACGAACGACTCGGTAAGATAAATCTGCTATTTGAAAAGGTCGAAAAAAGGAAAATATCATGAGAACTACACTTAATAAGCAAGCAGAGGCTAAAGGTAAGAGGATTGCAAGCAGTTCCTCTGCAACAGCTCTGCTCAGCACAAGGATCGCTAGTATCATTAGATGGGTAGTGCTGCAAGTACCAACACAAATGAAGGCAGGGGATTTACACATTTGACTGCAAATCCCAAAACCCGGCCTCTTTGCGGTTAACTGAGTTTTAAGGATCTCCTCTTGCTTGTGCTCTCCGAGAACCTCCTCCTTCATTTGGGAGGGCTTATAGGTCTCTCCCTCTTTCTCCAACCTACTATTTCGCTGCCTGTTTTTACAAACCTTGTAGGAACTTAATTATCCTTGAGACTATGATCTCTTTGTCAAACTTGGCTGAAACTGGCCAGTGCGTTCAGAAGTTAGTCAGGGAGAAGGGGAAAAGAGGCAGCCTGACTGCATAAGCCTTATTTTCTCAAGAACCCAGGCTAAAAACAATTACAGCCAGAAGGTTCAATTAAAGAAAGAGAACCGTTGACTTTTCCTGCACTTCGAACACAAACCGGTTCGTGCATACTAATCAGCTAACACTGCTCTCACTGAAGTAATGAGAGTTTTGCAGCAAATTAATATTTGTATTGATTTATACTGAGGACTACTGCAGGCTGGAACTTCAACGGCATCAACATGTTCAGCATGAAGCACAAAATCACCTTCATACCAACACCGTAATTTACAGATGCTCACAGTATCGCCATAGCTATATCCACACACCTCCATCTCTGCACATGCAAACTGCATGCCTCCATTTTTAGTAACACTGACATACATCGTATGACCAGTGCTAGGAAGCACACAGGTAGGGCAAAATGCGTTTGGGGAGTAGCCTGCATTTTCATGACATTCATTATTAGCCACTACCTTATGAAAATCACCATTAAGATACTCTTTGAAAAGCATGTATTGTTTCCCATTTTGTATCAGAAACCAACTACATGCATATTTGATGGCACTTGACATATGTTCACATCTGCAAATGAAGTAATTGAGAATTATACTTCAGGCAAACAGGATTTCTTTGTTGTAACTTTCATGCTTTTCAAATGCATAGACCATATTCTGGTTAATTTCTAGCTTTAAAATCTTCATGATGAGGTAGTTATGGTTGCTATTCAATTTAAATTTGCAAAAGGTTGCCCATCTTTTTATTTTTAAATAGACTAAGTTCACTGTCATAGCATCCCTGTGCCTAGAAAGATTTTCCTTTCTGTCACAGGTAGCAAGACAAGCCCAGTTACATGGGTCACAACTATTTCAAATTAATAAGTTTACATTAGCTGTTAGCATTACTCATGGTGAACTACAAAGTACACACTGAAAATGTTCATCCCCTTCTTGGTCTCCACAAGGGCATTCTTCTGCTACAGAAGACAGTTTTTTCTGGGTTTGGCCTATACCCCAGCTTTCCTCTGAGCCAGGTCATCACTGTGGCAAATGCATTGTCCACCTTTTTACTCAAAGCAGTTGACATCAGAGTCTCCAGTTAGTACAAGAGCTAACGCTGCCTCCTGAGAAGGGCTTCACTCTGTTGCCATAGAGGAGTCAGCAGGACCATTTGGAGCACGCTGGGACATCCTGGACCTCTGCGTGGTGCCAGCAGATATGACACACTCCTCCGACATGTCGCTAGAAAGCCATCAAGAGCACTCTAGGGCATCTCAAAGAGTATCAGATGCCTCTGGGCAACTGAATCGGGTCCAAAGATTCAGGTCCTATCCACAGCGTATAAATACATACTAAAGTGATGGCCTAATCTAGAAAGCGATCTGAGAAAAAAAAAAAATTATACATCTCTCGACTTTCACATGTTACATCTAGCTTAAAACGTTGTATTTTGTTGAGGTTTTTTTACTCCGCTGGGGGCGAAGGCTAGGGGCCTGTTTGACAACAGCCAGTGGGGCTTGGTCTCACGTCTGACGTGCTAGATTTTCTTTTTTGGCTCACTGTGAACCAACAGAGAAGGTCCCAGCAGCTCAGTTAGCTTCTGAATCACAGCTGAACTGTTCTTACGGCCACCGTGTATCTTCACAGGTGCCACAAGACCGACACGTGGTAAGCTCCTCTACTGACAACATGTAAGATGGTACGTGAACCCGTTCAGTCAGACGTACAGCTTCACAGCAGAGCCCTCAAGGCCCAAACTGAATTTCAAACAAAAGTAAATTAATTAGGTTTTTACAAAGTTTAAAAGGTGTCTGGCCTATGGGACATGCAGGTGAGGTGGCAACATTTTAAGCTAGATGTAACATGTGAAAGTCGAGAGATGTATAATGTTGGGGTTTTTTTTCTCAGATCACTTTCTAGATTAGGCCATCACTTTAATATGTATTTATTTGCTGTGGACAGGACCTGACCCAGGCCATCCATGCAGCTGCCACAACACCGCACACCGTAGATCCCTTCTCGTTCAAGCCAGACAAACCCGGGAGGGAGTACGGGCTGAGAACTTGTAATGCCTCTTGAAAAAAGGGTACGTCTACACTGCAGCGGCTGCACCAGGTCATCTTTCAGCCAGGAGCACGGCCCCACGCAGCGCCGTGCTGTGGAGCAATGCGTGAGCCCGCAGGGTTACAGCTGCCCACAGGGAGCAGGACGGCTCCGTTGGCCCCTTGAGTCAAGTCACCTTGCCATACAGCTCATAGACAAAGTAGATGAGAAGAGTTTCTTTTCCCCGTTATTATTTTCTTCTTTATTGTGGTTGAGACCCTGCAGGAATCTAAGACTGGGGGGCACAGCATGCCCACAGCCACAAGAAACACATCAATGGAATGGAAGAAAGCAGATGCTTATGATTTCCTCTCACATTTCAGCTGTGGGACGAGTACCTCACAGCAAGCTTTCAATGATATGTTCCAACATCTCTAAAACCACAACAGCTTTCCTTTTATTGCAATGGGTTTCCAATACAATCCACCTCCTCAAAAACAAGGTGCCAGTCTTCATATGAGGAGATACGAGTTGGGAGAGGGGTAGGGTTGTCAAAAGGACTTGCAAATAAACTCTCCAATTCTTGTTGTGTTTCGGTTTTTTAGATTTAAAATATCTTTCCAGTGCTGGGGATGACCTGGACTAATAGGAACATGGGTCTTGTCTCTGCTAGGCTTTTACATCAGGAAGCTCCCTGCATCTGAGCACAACCCTGCCTTTTGTATTGATGATGCAGTTGAAGTATAACAGCTTGGGAAGAACAGCTGATGCCTGAGCTGAGAGAAAGCTACATATGCAGGGCCAAGGGAAAAAAAGAGCCTGGAATCAAAGAGGAACCACCTGCCAGAAAAATAAAGGAGTAGGTGGGGAGACCTGGAGAGAGCAAGCCTGTGGGAACAGTGAGTGACCTGAGTTAATAGGGAGCGTGGGGGAGGAGTGGGCAGCGAGCAATTGCTCTTGTGTTCAAAATCCTAGTGATGGGATGAGTCAGAGACTCTGACTGAATTTTGCCTTCACTACACCCACAGACCGGTTATTATAAAGCTTAGGGGAGCACAGGTTGGTGCAGCAACAAAAACTACACAGTGACTCGATGGGTATATGAAGCACCCCCAAGTGCCCGAAAATCTGAAGAACATCTGCCAAACACCATGCCCTTTCACACAAGGTTTCCTGCAGCTCTAACTAGTCTGCCTAGCTGCTGCTCTTTATGTAATAAGACTTAGACTGATAACCAAGTGGCAGCGGCATCCGAGATGAAGAGGTATGGCAGACTACCTGGGAATGCTCTTCACGAGTCTCCACTGGGGCTTCTGGAAGCAGCAAGCTCCAGGAGTTAATTCAACCCAGCAAGACCACTGCCCAGGAACTACTAAATACTCTTTTAGTCCCTCAGGACAACACGATTCAGTGAACAAGAAGGTATATTTGTATTATGTCCTTCAGTGACTGTTCTTTAACTGCTTTTTCTTTTAATCATTTCTGCTCCTAGCACTCATCCTCCTCCCCAGGCCAGGGGCCAGGCAACCTGCTCAGCAAGTTCTACCACACTGAAACAGTGAAAACTGCTGGTAAACACCCGCTCGCTCACATCGGGCGGTCCTAACGGGCCAAAGGAGGCACAAGCTGTTGCGACAAGTCTCCTGCTTGTGAAAGGCATCTGCTCTGACCACCGCCAGGCTCTGCCACCGAACCGCGCGACTGGGAAGAGGGGCTTCCCACACCTTCAGAGGGAAGGAGGGTCTGGGTAGCTGTGTGATCAGGTGTCCAACCGGGTTCTTCTTTGAGAAAGTAACTTATATCAATTTAAATCGAGGTGCACAAGTCTAAAGTTGGACAGTGTCAGGTGGTGACAGGGGATACTAGTGACAGCCAGGACAGCTTTGTGCTGTCAGTGCTGCTGCTGAGAAAGACAAATGAGGAAACAAAAGAGGGCCTGAAGGAGACAGCCTGCTTTTCTAACAGCCTGCATAATGAACGTCAACTGGTTCAACTTCTCTGCTTTTCCTAGTTTCAGTTTGAGGGCAGAGACAGTGGCAGCAGGTTAGGACTTGCTCCTCCAAGTTGACTTGATGGCTAGTGCCCCTCTGCTGCAGGGGCAGCCCGCCGGGAGCTCCTGCGGGTTAAGCACCGCAGGAGACGGGGCTGAGCCATGCCTCCGGACTTTGCTCTGAAACAGATGAGAAACGTCCCTCCCAAAAGAGGGACAAATCCTAGAGAGTGGTACAGCCCCTTCTGCAGCGAGCAAACGTTCACGTAAAAGCTAAACACCACGTAACACAACCGTTAAAGGCTTATTTCAGTTTTGTTTGACTCTCTCCTAACCCATTTAAGCCAAGCTCATGGATTTTTAAGGGTGTCCGCCCAGCAGTTTAGCTATCTGGTTTTTAACCCCACCTTTAGTTAAGCCAGAAGAGCTGGCATGGAGACAGCTACGTGAATAGAGGGAGAGAGGCAAACAGGAAAAAGGAAGTGTTAAAGGAACTTGTGCATGCTGGGAGGACTACAGGAGAACACTTGAAAATAAAAATAAGAGGTTTTTGCAGAAAACAAACACAAACAGGTGATTGACGATGCAGGGAATACTAAGAGTCCCTAAACTCAGAGATAAGGGGGGGGTCTTGAGAAAGAGATGCCCCTTAAACCCCATTGTATCTCAATTTATGCTAGATGTTGCTGCCTAAATTCATAGTTTCATCTTAAATTTAATGCACTTCTTTCCTTTCCTTTGGATCAATTCAAACAAGTTGCACAGCTGCGTGATAACTCGAACAGAAATAAAAAATGGGAGCTAGCTGTGATAGGACACAGGACTGGATGTAACCATCTCTTTTTAGCAGCAGCTCACAGTTGCACGGGTTAGGTATAAGGTGAAATATAGTCTCAGGAAATAGGATGACATAATTTCATGCAGCATCTGACACCCTGCACTTTATTCTGAGCTAAAAAAATCTCAAGAGCATGAAAAAGCAGTGCCTTCAAGAATTATACCTGTCCTGGGAACAGTATTTTCACAGAGTAGATTTAAAACAATGAGTCTTTTCTCATGAGACTTCCTTTGAACTCACTGGGGAGAAACATGCCACTTCCAGAGAGAAGTCAGTGGAAGAAAAACCCACCCAGATTCATCCTTAGGACAATTCACAGGATTTCAATACAAGAACTGGGGGTATCCATGAGACAAGGAGGTTTAAAATGAACAGAGAAGTTGGTTTCCACGCTATACGTAGTGAAGTTGTGGAAGTCCTCGCTGCGGCATGCTGTGGGTACTGAAGGTGTACACGGTTCAAAAAGCAGCGTGACAAATCCAGAAGACTGTCACTGAGAGCTATTAAGTACAACGCTATTACGCCTGGCTCTCAGTGTCCCTGAGCAGCACACCACCAGGAGCTAGGAGAGCACTCCAGAAAGCCATTGCATGTTTGCACACCACCTCCTAAATATCCACTCCTGGCCATTACTGGGTCACTGGGCTAAATGGGGCTTTGGTCTGACCCAGGGTGGCCACTGCTGTTCTGAATACAGACAGAGTCTGCAGAGTTAATTCTCAGTCATCTAAAACTGGCCTTGATTTGACACTTTGTCTTCATGCCCACACTTTGCAGCAGCTAAGACACACCAAAGCTTCTGCCAGGTGTTCTCAGACTACCTGTAGTTTATTGGACTTTTTACAAGAAAAAACAGAGGTGGGCGAAAAAGAAAGGATGCGACCGAACTTGTTGCTCTGCAGGAAGAGCGAGATCTGGATTCTGCATCCCCCACCTGGAAGGTTTCAGCCTGCAACTTCCACATCCCCAGAGCCCACAACTACTGAGAAGGGCAGCCGATACCCTCCCATCCTGCTGAAATTGGGTCACTGGGCAGCAAAGCAGGCAAAATCCACGGGCCCAGAAGGCATAAGCCACTCTGTCGCCCAGGATAAATGAGTTTGCCCGTTTCAGTCATTCTTCCCCACCAGCTGTAGGCACAGCCCTTGAACTCACCTTGTCTTCGAACAGTGTCACGCTACATAACCAGGCGATGGGCAGAAATTCAGCCAGCTAGGACACTATAAACACCCATTTAAATACTTTCTAGTATAGACAAAACTAGCCAATCCCCTCTGCATACGGTGCTTATCCAGACTGCCTTACCTGCCAAGTGAGAGCAAGTATCACCTACTTCAAAGTGTGAGATGATCCTGAGTTCTTGACATTTGTAAAGCATTTAGAGACCCACAAAAGAATCACAGGAAGGCAAATGACTACCTACTGCATCCCAACCCTGAGCTCACTCTTTTACAAACAGCCTGCTCACTTTACAAAGACTTTTCTTTCTGCTAAGGCCATCTTAAACAGTTCCAGATATTTCAACAAAGTGGATGTTCCTAAAATTTCTTTTTTTTTTTCCTGGAACCCTTTTAACTTGGTAAACAGGTCTCTGTGTACAGCTTTCAATTACCTTTTATTCTGTGGTGCCAAATGAGACTAGATAGGCATATTCTTTAAAGGCTTTCATGAAAATGCAAATGAACAGTTTCACTAGTCTGCTGGCTCAATAAACAGAACAGTTCGAAGTGTTTAGACACTAGTAAATAGATAAAAAATACAGAAAAAGCCATCTGTAGCCCTACAGAAGCTTTCGTTTTCTTGTTACCATCATAAAACTTGCAATGACAGTATCTTCAAGATATGTCCTGTTATCTGTATTAGCTTAGACAACATATCCTTCTAGTAGTAGCTGACCTGCAGAAAGAGTATAAATCTGAGTCAAGAAGCAACACCAGAATTTAAAACCCAGACTTGCCTGTAAACATGAGTCAACTCCCAGCAAAATGCACATGATCATATTTTCTTATCTGCAAAGCTTTTCCCCTCTCTACCGCTCCTAGACATCACCATTCATTTTAATGATTTTTTTTTTTTTAATTCCAGCTCAAATACAACAAAGTGTTGCTTGTTCTTGTCCCCAGACATTATATTATATATTAGTATTCCTTTAAAAGGATTTTGTTCTTTACTACTAGCAGGACAAGAAAGCCTTGAAAATGGGTTTGCTTATAGTGTCCAACTTGGAGGGATCTAAATGTGATATATTAAGTGTTATATATCCAGGTTCTTCACTTTTAAATTAAGCTACTTGAACCCAGCTACTTGAAAAATATAAACACGGCAGTTCTGAAATTCAAACTTCCCAGTTAGACAGGCCTCTCCACAGTCCTTTCCCACTACACAAATACTACAGCATCCAAAGGGGAGCCTGCAAGGGCTCCAAAAAGGTTTCAGGTGGGTTTAAGGCGGCAGACGATGCTCCGGCAGTGCCTCCTCAGCATCCTCCGCTTTCCTGCCCACCGGCAGGGCAAGTATCCCTTCATTCACCTCAGGCACAGTCAACCAGATTAGCTCAGAGACACTTTCATCCTCACATTAAGCTGACTGAAGCTACTTGCCTGGTAGGGTTTTAGGTGTGCCCACGTGGCCACACCGGCTGGCCAAGTCACGGGGAGCTTCTGCTGGAGGGAGCCCCATCACTGGAGGCGATATTTTGACTGGGTAATGGGCACACATCTGGCTGACTGCTGCATCGATCATCCATCAGTACACCGGAATGATCCACCTACATTCTCCTAACACCCCAAAAATGCCCTGTTCAGAACAGACCAGGCTCTGTCCTTCACCAAAGAGTGAGAAACAAATGCTAAGCCACATCTCAGAAGCCCATGCGCCAGAACCTGGCTTGAAATCAGCAAGTTTCTGGCCTGAATCTGAACCAGGCTCATTAGTCTTCAGCTATTTCTGTCTCGCCTGGAGCATCTCACAGATGAAGGATATTCAGAGCCCAGACAGTCTTCACCAGTGAGCATTTTGGATCCTCAAAACTGTAATCAGTCCAATGGGTTGCTGTTGCAACTTTCGCTGGGTTTAAAGTCAAGTATTGCAAGGACAGGTATTCAGAGCCAAAAATCCCTTTTGAGTTAAAAGCAAACAGGGTCCATTAAATTCTGTTGACCTTTTACTTGGAACCAACAGACCTACAAATATACTTCTTTGATACAGGAAAATTTGGATTCTGATGCAATCATGTTGCTCCAGAAGCCTGGTCTAAGGCCACAGTACTGTCACCTGCAGAAGTGACCGAGTGCTCTGCTGGTGCCACACAGCCCCTCTCCCTTGTGTCAGCAGCAACTACAATGACTTAAGTTTAACCACAATCAATTTCCCAACCTGGTGCACTGCACAGTCACAAAGACAGTGGTGGGAGCACAAAGGAGGACGTGGCACTGCGCGGAGGCAGGTGTCCCTGGCTGGCATTATTTCCTTCAGTCCCAACACCAGCTTTTGCTAGCTTAGAACAACCCTGAGGCTACAGGCAAGTCAGCATGAAGATGCTTCTGGTCACACAGTTACAGGATGGTTGAAGTTGGAAGGGTCCTCTGGACACCATCTGGTCCAACCCCCTCCTCAAGCAGGGCCACCCAGAGCTGGTTGCCCAAGGACCACGTCCAGATGGCTTTTGAACATCTCCAAGGATGGAGAACCCACAACCTCCCTGGGCAGCCTGTGCCGGTGCTCCGTCACCCTCACAGTGACAAAGTGTTTCCTGATGTCCAGAGGGAACCTCCCATGTTTCAGTTTGTGCCCATTGCCTCCGGTCCTGTCCCTGGGCACCACTGAGAATAGCCTGGCTCTGTCCTCTTTGCACCCTCCCTGCAGGTATTTGTATACACTGATGAGATCCCCCTAAGCTTTCCCTTCTCCAGGCTGAACAGTCCCAGCTCTCTCAGCCTCTCCTCATAAGAAAGATGCTCCAGACCCTTCATCATCTTTGTGGCCCTTTGCTGGACTCTCTCCCATAGCTCCATACTGGTGCTTTGGCAGTCTGATCCAGCTGGCAGATACTGATACCACGCTCCCTCGTCTACCCTGGAAAGAAGGAAGGCATGCAGGAGAGTAGATGTCCCTTCCCAAAATAGTGGCTCTTTTGATCGATCAGCATGTAAAGGAGAACCTGTGCTGTATCTTGTGTTTGACGGACTTCTTAGGGAGCAGCTGTAACTAGCAGGCACCACCTAAATGTAACACATACCACAATCTGAGACTAAAAAAATTATCTGTCTTTGAGTAGGAAGAGGTGTATTGAAAGAGACTCAACGTACTCGCTATAATTTATTTTTACAGCAGGTACACCAAAGCAAGACAGTCAAAATGCTAAGTCTCTAAAGCTCTAGATATTATGTAAATAAACTCTAAATAATTGCCTGCATTAAAGTGTAGTTCAGCATTCAGCAAGGAAAACAGCTCTTGGTTTAATTAAATTCTGATTTTATCTATAATTCTAGACTGTTCTGTTTGTTTATTTACATGAAAAGTTATCCTGCTTGTTGAGTGCCAAAGCCTTATTCTGAAACTGTATGATTAACAACAGTATTTCTGAAAGCTACGCATCAAATGGACTTATGTGACTAATGACATAAATCCCTCAACCGGCAGTAAAAACAAACTGAGCTAACCAGGCACATTCTTGCCATACATACGGCAATTTACAAACACTCTTCTGAATAACGGAGATAATGGCTGCGAGGATACTGGCTGATACAGCCAAGAGGCATGCACTCGCAATGATCCCTAACAGCTTTTTATGCACTGCGGGGTCAGGTGGCACACCGAAAACACCGAAAGCTCCGACTCATGCTCGGCGGCAAGGAGCTGCAATTGAAGACGTTGTCGTCCCGTTATCAGATCTCCCTCTGCCTGCAGCAGGGTTGGGAGGAACAAACCTGTAACTCTACCTCAGCTGCTTCAAGCCACAATCTGGCTTCTTGGTATAATTCCATCTTTACCAGCAATTGAACCCAATAGACTCAACTAGAAAATGCAAGACGGGAAGCCCAGGTGCATGCTCCCTTCTGCCAGCTGGGAAGAGGGTGATGATGAGCAGTGGGACGGAGCAGCCACCAGAGCTGGGCTGGAGTGAGCTGGCCCCTCGGAGCAGATGCCCTCCCACACTAGGACGAAACACGCCTGCTTGCCTTAACTACATTTTTTACACGGTTTTGGACTTCTCTCCACTGAGCAACGATGCTGGTTGTCAGTAAGTTATCCACAGCGATCCCTCGGGATTTCTCTCCACGATATTATTAGCTTAGGCTGTGACTCCAGTTTCAATTCATGGGCAATAACCACCCCTGCACAAAAGACTCCAGCTCAAATAGCTGGCACCTCTGCTGCAAGCTCCCTACGCTGCCAGGGAGAGCAATGCTGTCCTCGGGCAGCGAGGACAGGCGCATCACCACTTCAGCCTGGATGCAGCAGCAGCAGCAGCAGCACCTCTCGCACTGGAAACCCACCACCCTGCCAGCCCAGGGGTGACCGAGCCCTGCTGCCCATCTCCAGCCTCCCAGCCACAGCCCCGAGTCTTCACAATAGTTAAAAACTGTATTAAAAAAAAAAACTTCTACTGACTTGCTTATTTTTTGTAAAAGGATTATTGCCATTTGCTGCAGACACTAGCCTGCCCGCTTAAAAAAAAAAAAAAAAAAATTATCCCATTGGCAGACAACCAGTATACAAGAACATCTACAAAGAAGCTGTTACAGTTTATCGTGCAGTAATCCATGGATTAAGGTCATTAATAGCACTCGATGACAAACTGCCGCGACTCCAAAGGTGCTGTTCTGGCTTGCAGGATATACAGAACATAACCCCCTCACAAACATTTCCCCCGAGTTACTTTCTTCTAAATCTTCAAAAGAAGAGAAGAAACAAGAAAACCTAGAAGAAAGATGCCTAGTACAGTATCTCACATCGCACCAAAAAAACGTTATAATGCAAATGAATTAACATTTTCAAATAACACTGAATTTTCTTCTCATTCACACTGATGATTTCACAGTAGGAGAGCTCTTGGTGTGTAACCGAAATTTTGATCTACAGAGCTAAATTTAAAAAGCAAGCCAAGACATTCTCCCATGCCCAAAAGACAAAGCCATAACTAAAACTTTCAAAACAAAACCTGAAATGCTCAATTTTTCCCTTTAATTATTTATATGAAATAAGCTTTTTACTTCTGTTGACATGAGAATACAAATGTATCATCACAGAAAACACTGTGTACTCCCCAAATCCCACAGGGTCATTAATCTTCTTTTATACAGTACACAAAGTATTTTCACAGAACTTTTAAAATGGTTTTCTAAAGCGTGCCTGATGTCATTAGGAAGTCAGACGAAGTTGATGGCCTAACAACATAATTGCCAAATGTCCTCCAAAGGAGAGAATCCCTTCACTCTGTTCTAAACTAATGCTGCTATCTGCACTATCCATACATGTAATTATCAATGCTATTAACTTATCTGAGAGTCCCCAATACCAAGGGCAAACAACCTGTTGTGTCAAAATTGAAGTAATGGATAGACTTTTCTTACTTCCGCTGATTTAAACTAAAGAATCTGCACTCTTTCCACAGGATTTGTTTCATCAGGACTCTGGCAATGGCCTGGTACTGTGCCACTGTGTAGTTTCATTTGCCATGAAACAATGATAAATCAGAAAATGTACTCAGGACAATACAATTGTCCCACCAGCTGTAAGCAATCCTGTATCCTACAGTCACATGCAATTTTTCTAAACAACATATTGACACTTGAAAAGAAAATCCTTAGACAGAAGTCTTTTCAAAGCTTCAATAAATAAAAGTTATGACAAATAACATTTGTATTAATACACATCTTACCAAGAACAAATCAATTCCTGATCAACCTGGTTTAATTGTAACTCATCATTTCACATTTTACTTTCAGTACAATGTAATAGCATTTTCACTACACATGCAATTTTTTTTTTTTTTCTTACCTTTAAGGAGTCAAAGCAGGCAATAACTCTTCCATTTTCAACCTGGCAACTTTTAGGGGGGTGTGCAAATTTGCATTCTTCATCAGAGCGTGAACAAGTTCCCCTCTGAAACTGCCTGCACACTTCTAACGTTAGCCATTTTGTATCTCTTACAGGAGCAACATTCAAAGCCATGATGAAAAGCTGATTTCGAATTTGTAAATTTCTGTCAAGTGAATTATGCCAAAGAAATTTCCAAAACTAATGACGAAGGGAAAGGAGAGGGGAAAAAAAAAGAAAAAAAAAACCCCAACAAAACAACAAAACACACACACACAAAAAAAAAAAAACGAAAAAAAATTCAATTCCAACTGAAAAGAAAGTTAAAAAAGTGGGGGACGATTACTGATGTCCAATGCACGCAAAGCAGAATAAACAGAGAAAGTTTATCAGCAATCGCTATCAATCATTAAGTCCCACTTGTAGACTTTTGGCTGGGAAAAAACATGCTCAGTCGCATTTCTGTCTGTAAAACACGTGGGCTTCTTGATTGTATCACAGATGCACTGGTTTTAAGCCGAGGTCCTTCAATGCAATGGCACTCCTTGATAGAATAGCAGTTCTCTGACAGTTACTTGCTGGTATTGATTACACAAGAAAAGCAATGCAGTCATTTGTTCGTGTCCCAGGAACAATAATAATAATTCCTCTTCCTCTTTTTCTTCTTTCAGCTTCCCATCAACTAATTGGCAAATGGAGACAGCTGAGGTATCTTCCGCCAGGTGTAAGGTGAAGGCAATGTCTGGCTGGCAAAGACGGGATTAACACGGGCCTAGCAGTCCTCGCTCATAAAAGTGACTTGACAAAGGCACTTTTTAAGTCACTGACCTGACAAAACAAATACAGTATCAGTTCACGTGCAACTCATTCAAATCAACATTACGAAACCTATCATCCCTTTTAATCAGATATTATAAACATACTGCCAATGCTCACTTGCGTTGCTTTTTCCAGACAAAAATCAGCCTCCTTCGTGAAGTTACGCGTGACAAGGGAATAACCAGTTGAAACACGTATTGCAGTAATATTCTAGGCAACAATCCAACAGTTGGGAATGACTTAAATAGATGAATGTGGCAGACACAATAATTAGGCATGCTGGTTGTGAAACAATTCCATCTAATATGCTCAGTCTCCAAAACAATATACAAGAACCCGTTTCCATTAATTTATCATTTGGCCCTTTAGATTGTGTTACTACATTATAAGCTGTTACTTGGTATTTGTTCCTCCTGAGAAATGAGGACAGTAGGATTCTGTTCAGATTTTTTGTCTCTCCCTGTTTCTCAAGGGAAAAAAAAACAAAACAAAAAATTGTCATTCCAAAATTACAGAGAGAAAAAGCCTTCCATATCCAGAAAATAGAGTTAGTTTCCCTGTTAAGCTAACAGCTGTTTCATAAAGGCTTCATGAAAGGGCTCAGCACTAAGTCATCATCCTCTAATGAGTTCTTTCTAATATGAAGCAGTCTTTATCTAAATTTTCCTTTGATTAAATTAGCTTTCATGTACCTTTACAAATATATGGTTCAGCACCAAAATCTAAGACTTAAATATGGAACTTAAGCTATTTGGGGACTATAAAATACATAGGATATTTTATAGATAAACAGCTCGGAAAATCAAAGGGTTAGATATTATAAATATTTTCTAATAAATGACTATATTTTATACGCAGACAGACAGCGAAACCACAGACATGATCTTTCCTTCTATTCAGCTTCAAAGGAACACAGCTTTCACTCCGCAGATACCAGCCAGAAACAGTTGACAGATTATTTTTGTGCAAGAATAAAGAAAGGGGGAAGGACTGGAATAACTTGAGGTTTTAAAATGCATCAATAAAAATAGCTCTAAAAACACTGACAGCTTTCCCATGCCAGAATAATTACCATTCTGTGCTTGGATTCATCTGATTTAATTGAAGTCAGTATTGTTAGTAATGTGAGTAAGAATTACTCACACACAGTTTCAGGAACAGATTCCAGTTCTGACTTCCAGGTCTTCACATTAAAAGGCTTTTCTATTACTTCGTAATGCTACCAGAACGGATTTTACTACGTGACTGATACCTACACCAAAATTTGCTATTGCTAGCATGAATAAAGGTAATGCAATGCTAATTGCTCAAAAATTCAGTTTCAAGTCCAACATGCAGTAAGATGGATCTGGATGATACTTAGCTAGCTTTACCTGGTTATCGAGAACAACGAGTTGCAAGAGAATTAGTAAATTTTTAAATAATTCTACACAACTGTAGTACAGTACATGAATTAAATATTCCTGAAATTAAATATTCCATCAAAGTTGTCCCACAGCATTGATGAAGAGTGAGGTTAAGCTGAAAACGTATGAAGAGGTGAGAAAATACTGAAAACTGATGAAAGGGAAAGAGAGGGGGAAAGACAAGGAGGGCCTCTCCACGAGCGCTTGTTGAGCTGATAGCTTGTTGGGCTGATGATTTAGCTGCCTAAATGTAAAAGACGAAATATTCTCCCTAGAGCCGCCCATTCCAATTCAGAAATGTCAGTAACGGGTTTCAGTAATAGATGTAGGAGACAGATGGAGATTTGGGGAAAAGGGTAAATGTTATACTGCACACTGCTGAAAGTCACAAGTAGTAATACTCTGCCGGGCTGCATATTACTAAAATTGACAAAGTCATTTCTCAAGTAGTAGGTGTTAAGACTGAAGAAAACCAGACATTGCACATGGCGGCAAAGCAAACAGCACATGATATATAAATGGCAGTAGCCATGGTTTTAAAAAAACGTGCACAACAGAATCACATACGAGATGCATGAGACTGCAGCAAGAATTAATACCAAAAAGCGCTGGGGGCAGAAGGGTAGAAGAGGAGTGAAATACAGCATCATCCTATTTCCTACCTTCTTACTACATGAAGATTTTCTAAAGAAAGGGAAGCATGAAAAGATAGTCTCAAAAATCTGTGTCTTGTTCAAAAATAATGACACGATCTGATTTCTCAAGAGGCACCGAGTGCTTCAGCAGCTTCTACTGGTGCAGGCTTAGGAGAGACAGAGCCTTTCTGAAGGAGGCCATGCCTTCAGCAGGAGGCAGGTGCAAACATGGTGGATCCAGAAGAATTTGGAGTGCTTCATCCCTACCACTTACATGGCCTATGCGTTCACGGCCACATCCTAGGCAGCTGCCATACCTCCTCTCCCCATCACCTGCTTCAGGAGGGTGAAAGAAGAGATGCCACCTAGAACGCCTGAACGTGAGAGGGAACCAATACAAGGAGAAGGGAGAGGAAAGACAAACTGGGGAAAAAAATTATGGGAGGAACCAAGGAAAGTAGAGTTCAAGATATGAGGAAAGAGCTGAAGAGAAGGAAAAAATGGGAGTGGAAGGTAGGAAAGTGAAATGGCCGGTTGTGGAAGAGGAAGGAAGGGAGAGGCTTCATGGGAAATGAGGAAAAAATAAGATGGGTGGGGAAGAAAGATGGAGGGAGGATGTGAACGCTGGGGGAGAGAAGGGCAAGAAGGAATTTTAGACAGAAAGCAGAAGAGACTATGGTTACAGGGGAAAATTTAGTGGTTTGGGTAAAGAGAGGAAAGTAAATGAGGGAAAAGAAACATGGGATTTACAGAAGAAAATATAATAATAATCCTTAATAAAATGCCTCCCAGGCCACAGGCCATTACTAACATCGCAGCCCACCCTGACCTTATGTGTTGCAAAACCCACCCATATGGAGAGAACACCAGGGCCTCCAGCAAACGTGAACTCTGCTGAGCCTTCCACTACTTCTAACTTCTGTTTGTGTCCCAATGTATCAGCCAAAGTTAGCTGTTCTGCCAAAACCAACGACATCTCACCAGCCTAGAGCCTTCAGCACCAACAGGGTCCCTTATCCAGGCAGAAGGTTTGCTTTTCGGTTTGCTTGGGGGTTTTCTTGAGTTGATTTGTTATTGTCATTAACGATTCCAACTCAAGCCTACACTCTCCACCGTAGCTAAACAAACTACCAAAACTTACACATTGACAACTGAGATGAAAAAAGTTCTTATGGAATCTGAAGAAAGCGCTCAACTTAATAAGTATAAAAGAACTAATTTTGTTTGGTTTTTTACAACTACTGCTGTTTATTTTCAGTCTCTCACATACTTGGATCAATGGAATTGATCCAGAACACACATCTACAAATACACTTTTTTGTATGCTAAGTGAAATAAATTCATGCATATGTATTTGTAAAAACTATTTAGCTTTAGACCCCTCTTCTCAGATAAGCATCAATTCCCTTTTGCAGGAAGCTAGCAAGGCATGGAACAGTAGGAGGCTTTTGCCAATCTCATGCTCTCCTGAGAGAGTGGGAAAGAGCCTGTGTTAGGCTCCAGACCTTCTTTCTGTTCTAAACCACAAAATCATTTCTCCTTTTCCAAGTAAGCAAATAAAAGAAAAAAAAAATCCCAGTGGAAAAAAAAAAAATCCTTTTAATTATTAAACAAGGCAAAGCACACAGGTGCTAGGAGCCCTCAGAAAAGGTTCTCATTCTGAGGAACACTAGGCAGCCAGTGTCTTTAGGAGTTGCAAGTGAGCACAAAGCCCTGCCCTGTTACAAACCACCAGGATCTCTCAGCTAGAAAATAGGAGCTCTTGCTACATACAAAGTATGGGCTGCTCTGGTACAGTAGTTTTACTTATCAGACAGATTATGTGGCAATGGATTATGTAGTATCTGTCTAATGGAGAAGCTGAGTCTTCCTGGACATGTTGTACTCATGCTTCAGTAAATAACTGTAGTGGGTTTGTATGGCAAGGTTTTGGTAGCAGGGGGGTTACAGGGGTAGCCTCTGTGAGAAGCTGCTGGAAGCTTCCCCCATGTCTGACAGAGCCAATGCCAGCCAGCTCCAAGACCGACCCACCGCTGGCCAAGGCTGAGCCCATCAGCGATGGTGGTAGTGCCTCTGGGAGAACAGATTTAAGGGGAAAAATCCGCTGTGCGAGAGCAGCTGGAGGAGAGGAGTTGAGAATGAGAGAAACAGCTCTGCAGACCCCCAGGTCAGTGCAGAAGGAGGGGGAGGAGATGTTCCAGGTGCCAGAGCAGAGATTCCCCTGCAGCCCGTGGTGAAGACCACGGTGAGGCAGGCTGTCCTCCTGCAGCCCAGGGAGGTCCACAGGGGAGCAGATCTCCACCTGCAGCCCGTGGAGGTCCATGGGGGAGCAGATATCCACCTGCAGCCCGGGGAGGACCCTACGCCGCAGCAGGTGGGTGCCCGAAGGAGGCTGTGACCTCGTGGGAAGCCCACACTGGAGCAGGCTCCTGGCAGGACCTGTGGCCCCGTGGAGAGAGGAGCCCACGCTGGAGCAGGTTTTCTGGCAGGACTTGTGACCCCGCGGGGGACCCGCGCTGGAGCAGTCTGTGCCTGAAGGACTGCAGCCCGTGGAAGGGATCCACCGTGGAGCAGTTTGTGAAGAACTGCAGCCCATGGGAAGGACCCATGTTGGAGAAGTTTGTGGAGGACTGTCTCCCGTGGGAGGGATCCCACAATGGCGCAGGGGAAGAATGAGGAGTCCTCCCCTTGAGGAGGAAGGAGCAGCAGTGACAACATGTGACGGACTGACCCCAACCCCCATTTCCCGTCCCCCTGCGCTACTGGAGGGAGGAGGTAGAGAAATTGCGAGTGAAATTGAGCCGGGAAGGAGGGAGGGGTAAGGGGGAAGGTGTTTTAAGATTTGGGCTTATTTCTCATTACCCTACTCTGATTTGATTGGTAATAAATTAATTTTTCCCCAGGTGGAATCTGTTTTGCCCGTGATGGTAATCGGTGAGTGATCGCTCCCTATCCTTATCTCGACCCACGAGCCTTTCATTGTATTTTCTCCCCCCTGTCCAGCTGAGGAGGGGAGTGGTAGAGCAGCTTTGGTGGGCACCTGGCATCCAGCCAGCGTCAACCCACCACAATAACATGTAGTAATGAGCAAAGACCTCATCTTCAAAAAGCCAACTCTACAGGTGATGACTTCCAGTAAAGAAGCAGAGTCCTCTACATGGTCCCAACATAGATCTCTAGTGGAATCACTAAGTTAACTCAAAAGGCATTAGAACAGTTTTTCACTTTACTCTTAGAGAATTAGAGAATTAATCTGTATTATTCATCACATTAAAATCTTCAGAAAGAAATGTCAAGACTGGGGCTCAATTTGTTGCCAAAGTTTATCAACATGATCCATATACTTCTTCTATATATACACCAGAAGCTCAAGAATTAAAAAGTTGGAAAACCCTCAGTTGTACCTAAGACAGATTGCACGGTTTAAGTATACAAACTCTTCTTTCCCAACAAGCCAGAAAAGATGTGCTAAATATACTTAGCTTTACAAGTTTGATCATTTACAATGGTCTGTTTTAAAAATAAGGAATTGAAAAACAAACAACCAAAACCACAAAGACTCACTATGCTGTGGAAGCAGGGTGTTCTTCCTTTAGGTCACTAGCAGAGCGGAAACCTGTTAACTGTCATAATAGATTGCTGCCCAAATTCAGTTAAACACCTGAACTCAGGTGGGATAAAACTCACCTTCAGGACCTACCTACAGTCACCAAAATTGACCTGCTTGATACTCCAATGCCAAGAGAATGTCTTGAGAACTTTGTTTTCAAACATAGCATGCACATACTGCAACTCTTCGCAGAGAGACTGTTAGCTTCACCAAACATAGGAGCGCTTTCAAGAGGACCAAAGCCACATCTCTAATCCCAGGGAAATGGTACTGCCCAGTTTTAAACTGTTGACCCAAAGCAGGTTGCTGCTACAACTTTTGTACGCTTACATGTAAACACAAATTCATGTTGCCTGCTTCCATAGTCTTAAATTCACTTCACTAATCTTTTAACAAAGAAACAAAACAATGACCCTGCAGTAGACACCAGGCACACAGAATTTCATATTGAAATTTTAAGCTCTGGCTGGAAGTCGTAAGCAGTGGAAAATGGGCTCTCTACCCTTAGACAGTTAACCACTGGCTTCATGCTCCACAATACAAGTTCATGAACCAGCAACGTCTTAACCATGTACACCCTTAACTCACATTCTCATGGCATTCCTATTAGTCCAGGAAATAAACTAATCTATAAGAAATAATACCCTTGGTTTAGCCACTCCATTCAGCCTGGACTTACTATTTCAAGTCAGTGATTTTACCTGGGTCAGGCAATGTGGGACAAAATACAGCCATTCCCAGATGTCCCAGGACAACCCCTGACATCCAAACACAAGGATTAACCAATGTGCCCCGCTCTACAGATGCATCTTCAGACTACAGACAAGCATTGTGTTCCTTCAGAAAGCTGCCACTCTTTCAGCAGCTGACCACATTTGCAAAGGAAACTTGCTTTGCAGTTCACTATGTTCATAGCCAAAACCTAGTGGAAAGATGTCCTGTGTAAGTCTAATACGTAGGGATCCTTCTATAACCAGATCACGTTAAGCATCTTGAACATTCACAACGGAAATACAGATATTCAAACACTGACAACTACTGAACCCTCAACCCTTAAGGCCAGGAAAAGGCATCCAAATTCCGCTAAGTTGTACCTCTTGTTTGCAGCTGCACAGTGGACTCCACTTTCAAAGCACTCAGGACACAGCCACACGTTTAGGAGACACTGGCAGGTGCTTTAGTCCAAAAGATGGTGGGACTTTGCTTCAGTTTTTCAACTAAACCTCACTGTTACATTCTTTTAAATGCCATTTTTCCCCATTGTTTGTGCTTTAAATAGCATTCAATGCCTCCAAACCAAAGAGAAACTCCACACCAAAGGACCACAGTGACCCCATAAGCACACTCCAGCATCACCTTCAATTCCAGCTACCTGCCATATCCTTGACTCCTCCACGCTGTTTTCTCTTGCCCTCCATCGGACTCCCTGCCAAAGAAAGCAAGACTGCAGCTTAATCCTAGGCTAAAGCTGGATCCATTACGATTTGCCTCCCCAGGTGCAGAATAAGGCCAACGCAGCAGCATAAAGCACCCCGCATCACGCGTGCTGGCCAACTCAACCAAGACGTGCCCACCTGCCCATGCCCCACACCTGACAAGGGTAACGAGCAGAGCAGGCGTGACAGGGCACGACAGCACAGGCTGCAGCCCTGCTCCTTCCCCTGCGCTCCACCTGCGGCAGGTCTGGCTCCTCGTCGCAAGCTCCTGTAATTACAATGTAATTACAATCCTGTATCCCAAGGGACGTCCTCCCTGTCCCTGGAAAGCAGGGCTGACACGCAGTCATCGCATGCTACTTTAAGCCTCACTGTGCAAAATCCCCCGCTAACCAATACAGAGAGGATCTTATGTCGAAAGATGCTAACGTGAATAAAAAAAAGTAGTAGTTTTACAGAAAATAATGCGACACTCAGCATGCTTGTTAATCACATTTGAATAAATTACATTCTTAAAGAGAGAACATGCAAGAGATTTTCATGTGGTAGATAGGCTTTTCTCACTCCATCATCCCACCAGATTAGGAAACAGGACCAGAAAGTAACGCAACATTCCTCAGTGAGTACTATGCCAGCTTCTTATTCTTCTCTTGAACCAATTTCTAACTTTCATATTTTTGACATGTAACCTAATACTAGATGTCTAGTAAGACTGGACAATGTACAGTAGAGCTTAATAATGTCTTTGCATGGTTCAGTAAAACTACAGCATTAAAACCAGAACAGGCTTCTGGCTCTTTTCTGAACTGTTGTGAAGTCACAAAAAATAATATTCCCTGTATTCGAGAAACAAGAGAAAACAAGACAGACTTCCATGAAACATCATCCATTCTTTGATGGCAAATATGAATGGAAAACCTTTCTGCCACCACATTTTTAAGAAAAAACATTCAGTTATAGTAGAACATGACGAATGCATCTTCTACAAATTTCAAATGAAACTTATGAACATTTCTTTAATCATTTTAAGGCTTTTTTTTCCACTTTAATATGTTAAGCAGCTTCCATCTGGCATCAAGCAAACTAGTGTTGCTCAAATGAAGAAGAAGCCAGAACTGCCCTATCAGAGCAGCAGCCCACCAGTTTGATCAGGTGGCCGGGAGCCAAAAATACTAAAATTCTAATCCTGGTTCCTGTATTAATTCAAACTGAACTCAAAGTCAAAAGTGTTCTGACTTACAAAAGAAACATTATTTATTTTATTTGCTTGACTTGGAGATAGATAACTATTGCAACATCTCTCTTTGCCTGTTATACAACCAGAGATGAACACTTGTCAACTGTAATTCAAATGAACACTTTACCCGGAGTTGATCCTAACTATTTTAGTTAAGCCAACAGAAGTCCAGGGACAGGCTAGAAAACACTGGTCTGTTTTATTTAAACTGAGCATGACCTCCAAGTATCAGTTTTGCTAAATGAGCCATATTCTCCCTTTCAAGACCATTAACGTGCCAGGTTCAGGCTCTTTAGTATGTCCCACACTATTTACAGCACGGCAATGAGCTTCTTATTAAAACCTGCTGGTTCACTTTGAAGGTGGCTTTACAATGTAATAACACTAATGTCCTTTGTCCCCAAGCAAGCAGGTGAGGAGGAAGGTGTATCACTGACTGCAAAACAAGAGACACAGCCTGGGACCTTTTCAGCGATATACTGTACTACTTTGCTAACAGACCATGAAATATTTCTGCTGAACTTTAAGTCTGTAGATGACTGGAGCCCACAAGAGTATTTTCTAACATCAAAGTGCTTCGAAGTCATGCTGATAAAACTAATGCTCATTATGCTTCAGTTAAAATGCAATTGCAGAAAATAGTTTTTTCTTCTTCTAGGAAACTCCCCCCCCCCCCCCCCCCCCAATGACATTCGTCCCACTCCACTTAACCTTCTCCTCCTCTCTTGGTCTGTACCTTCTCTCACAGTCTGTAACTTAAACACTTCTTGCTTCTAAGTCCAAAGAAACCCAATTTTATCCTCTAGGTATATGAATTTCATACACAAAATTCTGCTCCCACCTTGACAAGAGGGCAGAAGCAATTTCTGTTTCTGTGCCTCTGCGAGCAGAGTTAATCATCCCCGGCAGCAATGACGTTATCACTTGGCCTCTTGCAGACACAAATGTTTTGCTTTTGGCAGAGTGCACCATGCAATAGCAATTAATCAAACCCAATTCCCCAGGGAAGGGTACCCCAGTGCATTAGGAGCTTCTACTCACACCCAGCTGCAGACATGCACTGTATTTATTTTTTTTTTAGGACTAAAAATATTTATAGAAAAGTGCGCTTATGTACTGTGAAATTTTTATAGACTGGCATGGAAGGAATGTGTGATCAAATGACTGTTCTCACCTGCCAAAGGACCGATAACATGCTGTTACACAGGAGCACAATCTAAAAGAGCTCAGGCTGTTGTCAATTTTCTATTTTCTCTACTCCGATTTCGCACTAAGCCAAGAAGGTAGAACTCTTACGGAGGTATTTGTTTATGCGACAAACAGCATCTCTTTGCACTGAAAGACAAGGATAGGTCTGAATAAACCAAGGATTCCATATAAATTAAGATATGTTGAACTCACAAGCTGAAAATATGTTTAAGACTGCCAACAGCGTTATTAATAATATACTCCAACAAATTACCCAGTTCTGGGAAGTTGCATGGCACATCCAAACAAAGCTCCCGAGGCGAGGGCAGCAAGAGCACTACCTAATACTATTAACTCCGACCACCTCTTAAGTGCTAAACCCATTCTGCTGAACAGACTCCCAGCACAAAATCCAAGCAGAATCGCTGCTCTGAAATAAAATACCTGCATTTCTCTGCTCTTTTCTCCATTTGCATTTTACCTGAGAACAGGATACCGAACTATACAAGGATGACTTTAGCAGGTCAGCCAAAAAGTCCATCTCTCCCAATATCCAGTCTCCAACCATGGCCAATACCAGATGTCTACAGAAGAGTGCAAAACCAGGGCAGACAGAGTGTGATCATTTCCATGAATCTTCTCCCAGCAACCTGTAACTGATGTCTTTGCATTTAACAGGTCTCGCTGGATTTTTCTTCCATGGATTTGGCCACTCTCTTTTTGAATGCTGCTCTGTCAGAAGTGTCTTTCATCATGTGTGTGGAAAGTAGGATACCGAGAGGGAGCCTGACTCGTTTTCACAACTGTTGACAAAAGCCTGGACTCCCAGGAGAGGAGTGTGGATATGGAAGGAAACACTTCAGGACTTTGGAGATTTACAAAAATTTGAAAACAGCAAAATGGAGCTGGGGAGTGTGATGGCTGATTACAAAACCCCCTTAAGTAAATCTGTGTTATTACTGGCTTTTTATTACCCCTGAGTGGGTTAAACTAGAGGAGAGGATGTACCTTTTCCTTCCAGCGAAAGAGGAGCTTGGAAAAAAGCACTTTTAAAACCTACCAGAAGAGGAAGAAACACCAAGATCCCTCCTTCCGCACCCCAAGCTGCATCACCTAGGAGCGTTCCCAGAAGCAATGCTTTCTTAGAGATCCAACGGAGGAGGAAAACCCGAGAGCATGCCCAAAGGAGCCCAAGCGAGGCACTCCAATCACATTCTGCCAGACCCAGAGCATTTCACAGCCATCGCAAACATATTTTGGAAGCAGCAACTCATCACAATGGGAAAGCACTTCCAACAAGGAAAAGCAAAAACCTCAATAGTGTCTTTACTTCTCAGAGGGTTGCCCAAGCAAACCTTCATCAGCGTCCATTTTATTGCAAGGATTCAATTCCCCTTTCTCTCTCCATTAGTAGTGTGCGCGTAACACTTTAACAACAGTTTTAGTTACCTCCAAAACTAAAGAAATCCTCATGAAGCAGAACATATGCAAGTGCTTTACTTCTTAGGTTTCTCACAGGAGGTACTGCAAAGCCAGACCAAGCATCTATGTCGGAATACTTTGTATCTTACAGCAGTTAAAGAGAGGGAACAGCAACCTAATTTTACAGTCACCTATGGAATAGCAGGTTGTTACCAAGTACCTTCAAAGGCAATTTAATTTAATTTTTTTTAAATAATGTTTTGATGCTAACATTCAGACAGCAAATGTTTTATATAACAGAAGCTGAAATCTTCCACTAAAAGCCATTTTTCAAAGACCCTTCCCGGTCAAGGAGAAACCAGCAATGGGTTTTTTTGCCACAGCCCTGAAAGAAAAAAAAAGGAGTGGTATTCACAACAGGTTATTGGTCTCTTCTGAAGGTAGGTTGCCTTTCTGTGTTTTGAACAGAGAAATTATTTGCTGCCTGATTATCTTTGGTCCTCCAAGGCAAATAAAGAAAAGATCTAATGAAGCTCAAAGTGAAGATGACAGTGAAAGACTTTCTTTCCAAAATTCAGGCCATTTATTTGTCCACAAAAACAAACAAAAAAACCAACCAACCAACATTTAAAACTTCAGATGCTACCTGTATTGTGTTTGACAATACATAATGGAAATTTATTCTCCCTGCAATAAAATAAATTTGCATTTAGTGAACCATTATTCTGTTGTCAAATAGGTATCATGAGTTCAGAAAGAGAATGCTTTTCCTCTAAAGTTGTTTTTGCAACTGGTGGCAGAGAAACAAAGATCTTTTCTCAGAGTACTTGCAAGTTCTGGTGAATTTCTGTTTTCCTGGAAATCTTGAAAACTTCTATTTAAACCTGAGGCAAATAATGGAGTTACAATTGGAAGGAGCACACGGTAACTGTCTGCAGATAACTGCCTACCAGAGCAAACACTTACTACTTCCTGATCTCTAGGATGATGAATTTGGGGTTTGGTGTACAGTACTGCTACTGACCTTCCTTTTTGCTTCAGCACCTATTAAGAAGCACTGGCCCAATAAAAATGGGTCATATCGATCTGTTGTTTTAATTTGTGTAACATGTCTCCCTCAGTCCAAAAAGTTCACCACCTGTTGCCACTTGAAGAAAGTTACTTTTTAACCCAGTTCCATTTCAGAAAATAAACTTTTTTTTTTTTTAATAAGTAACAGGAGACAAAGTACTTAATGCACAGAGAGGGTACACAGGAACAAACTCAGAAAGTTTATTAGCCTACAGTAAGGACATCGGATGAGTTCATACTCATTTTTCTGCCACGTGCGTAGTTCAGTTGCCTTCAACAGTAAAAGGGGACATAAACTACATTCAGATTTCTGGAAGGAAAAAACCAAACCTGCCACTATCTTGTAAAAGCAACTTTAATGTACAGAGCCTTCCTTTTCATTTCTGTTAGCTTAAAAGTTGAAAAGGGCATGGATTCAGGCAGCAATACTCACTGGTTAGGCAGCACTAGTCCAGTACTCCTAGGTCCCAGACCCAGGCATGTCCCTGCCTTAAATCAAAAATTTTCTCAATATTTAAATGACAATTCCTCTCTATTTTAACTCAGCTATTTAATATGGAAAGAGAGCAACAGGAAAAAAAGTTTCTCCTCCTCTCACTAGGTCTTGCTGAAAACTTTCCTGGAGGAAATTTCAGCATCTCAATGCCTCCTCTGACTGAAAGGTAACAATATTGGGGGGAAAGTAGAAGTAGTTTAGCAATATTGAAACAATTCCACCTTGACACTTTATTTTCACATGGTTGAATCATTTTATCGTAACTTAAACATTATCATGGATAACCACACAATTATTCAGGAATACATTGTACACTGTGTTTCAATAGAGAAGTTGAAAGAGTTCCTTCATCCATTGACACAATGAATTGCAATATTTTTACAGTGCAAACTGAATACATTTCCCAGAAATGTTTTGACAGAGCACTTTTCCAGACCTTTTTCTACTATGTCTGCTTACCTGTAACCACAGAGATTTCTCCCTCCTGCTGGGGACGGCAGTACTGCTAAGCACAGCCCAGTGTTCACCAGTGCTTCCAAAGCAATGGATATGCTTGCAACACTGAGTACAAGCAACTGGCATTTGGCAAGACAGAGTTTTCTGCTCACATTGCAGTGGAAAATTTGGACTGGTTAAAATAAGTCTTGACAGTTTTGTCCTTTTCAAAGGTTTAATTCATTTGTTGTACTTCAAGCTTAGTCCCAAATGGGTATTTAGAGCCACATTTTGTTTTGCACTGTACAATTTGTATTGCCTTGCACAATTTCTGTGCTAAATCGTAATTCAAAAACTTCCTTTAACCCTGCATATATCTCACCTTGATAGACACCACTATTTTTGAAGATATCAAATTTTCTGTGTTACAGTCAATAAACAGCACAAAAAATATTTATTTGGTCAAATAAATAACATCAACAACAATATTCAGAGGCAAAAAATTGTCCATGTATAAACATAAAAAGTGGACTGGTGCTGTTATGCTTACACACGTTTCTATTCCAAAAAACAACTTTGCAAAAATGACTTAAATTTCTCTGTTGAATGTGCCTCATTTTAATGCAATATTTGCTTAGCTTGTAAATAACAGATTTTATATCTTCTAACCTCCAGCCTATATACACACACTGGCCCCTGACACTTGATAGGACTTCTTTCCATTTCATACAATATTTCCAGGACAAAGCAGGTGAGACACAAAAATCAAACCAGACCAGAAAAAAAACCCCTAACAAATTAACCAACTCTCTCTCAGTCAAAATTATGCCCTCCAGTGATCCTCTGAAACTTTATGGGCTGCAAAGTATATGTTACCAATATTTGGCTTTCACAGAGATACCCACTTTATTACAATGCATAGACTCTAGAAATCTTGAAAACCTGCTGGAAAGGCCCTTGTCAACGTTTATCCCTCTGCCCATCATCTGAAATAGTAGTAACCATGATGCTACTTTATAGCAACTGAGCAGAACTGCCTGTCCACTACCAAAAAAAGCACTATTATACTCTGAAAAGACAGAAAAGTGAGAGACTAAAAAGATGTAGTGGTATTCTAGTTTTATGCTTTTAGGATTTCTTACGAACAAAGTTCTCACTCAATTTAGATATTAAGAGGGTTGAGATTTTTTAAATTTAAATTACTATGGTTCTGTAAAGTTGGATGGAAATCCACAATTTAAGGTCCCAGTTTTTTCTGGCTTCATTATTGCCAAACATTCACCAGATGAGCAAGGTCTGCCAGGAAAAGATTTAAAGAACAATCCTACCGCACAAGGCACAACGCAATCTAAATTTCATAACTGTAGCACTGGAGTCAATACAGCCACACAAAGAAAAAAGTTTAGTATTTTTAAATTAGAAAAGTAGAACTTGCCTGCTGTTTCTAAAGTCCTATTTCAGGGCAATCATTTTTACCTTCCAGTGAAGCACTCCAAAGGTAAAAACCATCACATTTACCTTTACCCTAAGTGAAAGGTATGCTGACATTTCGGTCAGCTGACATTTTGGTCTGGAGGCCAAGACAGTTGAGATACAGGTGGTTATCTTTACCAAAGCAGACCATTACTACTAAGTCTGTTTTAATTTCATTTCTCTAAGTAAAAAAAAAAAAAAACACACAAAAAAAAAACAAAACAAAAACCCTATATTGATTCCTGTGACAAGAATCTTCAAGTTTAAGGACCCACTACACAGTCCTACTGCAGCACAGCTACCTCTCACCCATCTCACTGGAAGCCTGAAAACATCAAGTGCATTTCGTAAAGCCTTATCACCTACAAGTATGTTTACAAGGAACTGTCAGTTTTTATTAAAGAGTACAATTCTGACAACTGTAGAAAAGAGCTAGAAAATACCAATCCTAAAAGCTCAAAATTAAGCAAAATGAAAGCAAATTATGATCTTTAAGGTCCCATCCAACCCAAACCACTCTATGATTCTATGAAATGAATCATCTCACTTTTGTAACCTGATGATTTTTGTGGAACCTAGTTCTCATGACGACATGAGTCTTATGGATGTTAAAAGAAATTTCATTTAAAAGGGTACCTAAAAGTGCTAAGCATTTGCAGATGGTATGAAGACTGAAGTCAGAACAGAAGTTCAGGGTCAACAAATTCTACAAAAGCCCCCAAACCCAACAAACTCACATGGTTAAATATCATGCTTTTACTTCTAATAATGTACTGTAATTTTCATAATTAAGTTTACCAACAGAGTCATCCCCCTCTGCTTTGCAACACAACCATAAACAATAAAAGATAGTTTGCAGTTAACACAAAATTTTTGCCAAGTCATACCTGAAGCCAACTGTGAAGAGCTACAAAAGGATTTCATGATAATGAGTACACTGGATGATAAAATGACATAAGAGTTTAACATAAAGATAGGCAAAATAATGCAGATGAGGGGAAAAAAAATGAAAAGTAATAAACAGTACACACACAACACTAGGTTCAAACAAGATACTACTACAGAGGAAAGATCTTGTGGACATTATGGGCAATTTGATAAAAACTTCAGCAAAATAGCAGTCAATGAAGTACAAAGCAAGCAGAACATTTGGCAATATCAAAGGAAAAACAGAAAAGAATTACACTACTACATATAGTCATGGAGCATGTAACTTTGAGTGATAAATCAAGTTCGCATCCCGCCCCATCTCAGAGATTACCGCAGAGCTAGAAAAGATGGGGAGAACAGCAACAGCGCCATCAGCACTATGGAAAGGCTTACATATACGAAGAGGCAACAGCAAGGCTTTTGACAACAGAAAGAATGTGACATTCAAACAGAATGATGACGAGGACCACTAAATTTTGACCATGAGGCAGGGGCCACTCAGTGAATTACCAGTTGGGAAACCATACAAAAGACAGTTATCTTTACATATGGCAAACAGCTAGAGCGTGAAATTAAATGGCAGGTGATGTACTGAAGGTCAAAAATATGAACAAGTTTAAAATAAGTTTTCAACTTAAAAATCGGATTGTTTAAATAGTCAGAATCACCAACGGCTACTAAATTCAACGGTTGAGGAGGAAAATCCTCCTCGAAAAGCCTCTCACCCCAGCGACTAACAGCTAGAGTCATGCGGCAGTCAAGGCACGTACTGCTGTCCTCAGCTTACCCTTTTGCCTTCTCCGCCTCGGGATGGCAGCTCCTTACAAGCAGCCTAATTCTGCAGCCAGGGCTGGTTACGGATCCATAGGGACATGCTGATCCTCAAGCCCTCCCATGAGAAACTCAACACTTTCATCTCCTATTTCAAACAAATGGGTTTCAGAGATGGCGGACTCGTTCTGCCTATCTTTGGGCATTTAAGCGCATCGCTGGCGACCACAAAGCGCAATCTCCATCGTCCTCATGCCAAAGGGGAGACAGGCACCTCCAAAGGACTATTCAGAACGCGAAGGCACAGCTTTATCTCCTGGGGCCACCACAAAGCCACCGACCTAACCGGATAGATGCCCACAAGGACTGGCAGATCACACGAGTGACTGTGCCACCTGCTCTGCACTCCAGAGGGATAATTTACCAACTTGAGAAGGCAAAAAAACCCTCACAGAAACACGTTTGCTCTCAGGTCTTGCTCCCTTGCCCTTTGGCAGTTGTGTCCTGCTCCTCAAGAGACTGGAGAGAGAAGGGAGGACGGAAAGAGAGCGGGAAGCCAGAGACAGAGAGAAGAGGGACTGGATCCCCCACATCCTACAGAAGTGTCCAACCATTTCCAGCTCTGCGAGTGAGGTCCGGGTCCAGGAGATGGATTTAGTTCGAGGTCTTGCTCTCCAGCTTCTCCCCTTGAGATGGATGTTGTGGCTTCTTACCACTTAGGACCTTTTACACCAAGGATTAAGCTGCTGGTTTGTCCCCTGCTGGCGATTCCACTTCAAAGGGCTGCTACTGTGGATACCGAAGCCTTTGAAAGTGGCCTCACCGCACAAAGTCGTGAGCATTAAATGAGGTCTTTAAAAAAAAAAAAAAAAAAGGGGGGGGGCAAAAAAAAAAAAAGCACTGCCTTTATAAACACATCAGTGCAGCCACTTTCAAAGCTTTTCATGCCTTCTCCACTGTGGCAAAGAAAATCTCGGGATTTTTTGGCTCCCCCTGCTCCTTGTTTAGAATTATGGCAATAAAGCAATCCAGCCCCAAAGTGCGTCCCAGCATTAGCAGAGGGGAACTAAAATACACACAGGAATTGGGGGGGGGGGGGGGGGGGGGGGGGGGGAATAAAACCACGTGAAGCGAAAAGTTTTTAAACGCAAGCACTAGAGCTCCAGGACAGTGGCACGCCGTGCTGCCGGCGCGCGTTCAGCATGCCAATAAGGACTGCAGCACTGCAATCCCTAGCACGAGCAGCCCACGCACCGGCGTCTTCCTCCGAAAAAGCCTCTCGCCAGCCGGAGGAGGTGGCCCAGTCCCCGTCCCCACCGCTTTTGGACTGCGGGGAGAGGCGATGAAGGTGGGAGAGCCAGCCCGGGTCTCCTCGCGGCAGGCACGGGCTGTAGCTGGGGCTGCTGTGCCACGGGTGAAGAGAGGCAACAGGGAAATCCCATACGTGTTATTGCAGCCTCTTAAATAAATAAAAGCAAGGCGGTGCTGGAGTCTTGACTCGTTAACTGGGCGCAGAGGTATGCTCCTGCCAGCGATGGGCCTGCCCGTCCCACTAGAGGCACGGCCAGAGTGTCTGAGAAGTGGGAAGGAGTACCCAAAAAAAGATAAAAATGGACTAAAACTACACTTTGATATCCTACAAGGCTGCCCCCACCTCGATGTCAGGAGGAGTCTCCCACGCAGAGCTGCCGGAGGAGAGCGTTAAGGCATAAACCCAACGCGCCGAAACCCGGCATTGAAAATCATCCATCTGAGCGCTTGAAAATAAACGGAAACCTTGCCACTTTGCAATTTAAGCTTGGTTTTAGACTAAGTTCAGGAGACTGCCCATAATACCTATAAAGTGCAAAAATCATGATAGATTCAGGAAATTGGGGGGCAGAGAGCTGAGCCATTTAGTAGACCTAGAAGCATATATAACAGAGCATTTGGAGAAAAAAAAAAAAAACAAACCAAAAAAAACCAACCAACCATAAAAATCCTCAGAAACCCAGGGAAAAAAAAAAGTGTTCAGCCTGGATAGAAGAGAATGCTAGAGGGTTAAAACAAACAAACAAAATATTTGCTATGCCTATCTCTTAAAAGTGATCACACACAAAAAACATACTGAAAAGTTGCCTTCAGATTTAACAAGAAAAAAAAAACCAACAAAAAAAAGCATTTCTAAGCAACTCCTAGCTTCCTTCCATAAAACTACAGAGGGAAAACATTTCTGTATTTTTCCTTACTTGTATTCTCTAATTCTGCCTATTGTCAGAGCCGCTGTACTCTCTGCAGGAGAGAGGATTTTACAGTACCATGAACCTCCAGACTGACCTTGTCTCTATTTATGAGTTCAGCGATGTGCGACACCCAGACCTTCCTGAAACACTGTTTATCATCCACTCAGAAACAGATTAAAAATTATTGATCTAAACCAGAAGAAATTAATAGACTCTGATATGAACCATCTATTCCTATTTCTTGATCCATTTCTTTATGCAACAACTGTACCACTAAATCCCTCCTACTGTCTTTATTAGATATCAGGTTTGTATTGAAAAAAAAAAAAATCACAAAAATGAAAAACCGTATTTTTATGAGTGTATATTACATATGTGTGTATGCATTTGTGGGCATACATCTAGGTATAAAAATGGGGGGAGAGGGGAAGAAAGGGGAAGAAAAAAAAAAGAAGAGTGTGAAGATGTGTGTTTATCCCTTTTGTTTACAGCTGAGCTCTTCTAACTTGCAAAGTTTAAGGTATCACAAGCCCACCAGGTCCTCTGCCAGACTTACGGCTCCAGGAATCCTACAGGTCTTCTGCAGAAGCAGCAAGCTGCACACCGGCAGTTCTCAACACCTTCAGTAATCATCAGTAGCACAAAGAGTCCCCTCCATAATTAGTATTTCTTTGTGTTAGTTATAAGGATTTCGCATTTAATCTCCTGTTGGGTACGCTCTTCAATTTTCACAGCCCCAAAGTTTTCCTTTTTTTTTAGTGTGCCCAAAATACTGAACTAAGAAATTTACATTGCCAGCATTGTCAGAGGGAGAGCTCGGTGTTTTAATGGCCTTATTAAAAAAGAATAATAAAAAAAAAAATTGGGGAAATTAAGAAGTTGGCAGATTCTAGAAAGGGGCTGTGTTTCCTTCTTCTCACGCATCCTCTACCCCAAATAGAGCCGAAAAGTTTGTTTTTAAAAGACGACTTCAGACTCCACATATCAATAACCAACAACTGTCACTGCATTTGCTAATAATGTATAAGAAGATTAGTTTAATTAGTCAAGCAGTTAATACTACTACTATTTGAACCAGTTTTCAGCACTGACACCCTCTTGAAATGAGTTTTATTTTCCTCAGGCTATAATTTCAGCCTGTTTACAGACCAGTTACATAGCACTGGTTCACACCAGTTAACCATAACACAGTGATATGTTATGTTTAATACAAATTAGCTTCACAATCAAAGGCTGGAAAATGGTTTTAAAAAGAAAATATACACTAACAAATTCTAAAGCAAGTGATTTTATTCTCTTTTGCTACAATTTTGTAACAGCCATATTCACAAAAAAAGGGGGGGGGGGGAATCAGTGGACTTTAAAAAGTTTCTTCCCTGAAAGAGGAAAAAAAAAAATCCTCAAAGTCAGAAATTTCTAGTAACATTAGAAAACAAGGTATCACTAATAGCTATTATGTGAAATTTAAATCTTAGCAATGTGCCTCACGATTTAGGAAATTAAAACCGTATGTGAAATCATTAATGAGGAATTTCATTTGAACACTAAGTCTTCTTCTCATCTCTCAATACTATAAAACCTGAACATTTTACAGAACTTTGTACAAATAAACACAGTACAGATTACTCCTGACATACTTGTGAGCAAGAGAACATTCATTCACAGCAGAGATGAGTTACTAGACCAGAGTGCCTGGAATCCCACGTAACATTATGAGCTGTGTTTCTTGCTCAGGGGAAAAAAAAAAAAAAAAAAAATTTGTAGCACACAACTATCTTGGGTTTCTACAAAACATACACTTACAAATTAAGAACTTGATTTGACTTTATAAACACTCTATAGTCAAATACAGTACTTCAGGACCTGTAACTCATTAGAAAATCCTACCTTCGGAAAATGAAGAAACTAATTCTAAACAGAGTAATTATTCCTGGAAAACAGACTGCACACAGTAAGATGTTACTGCACTAACAGCTCTGATGAAATCCACAGAGCAATTAAGCAGAATCTGGTCCAAAATACTTTTATTACCAACTATTTACATAAAATATGTAAATACAGAATATTCACTACCACCTCTACCCTCCAAGACGAAAGCCCACTTACCTATCCATATGAAGCAGTAATATATATACACCTTTTATCACTTGATTGTCTGTCAGTAGTTTGATACGAACTATTTCACTGAGTGATGAATGCAAATTTTCACTTTGGCAGTCAGGCATAAGGAGGATAATTCTATACACTGCAATCTCCAAGGTACAAAAACCAGCCACTTAAATTATTTGGAAGTAAGAGACAGTCGCAAAACACAAGACTGAAAAGTTTTCTCTGAAAGGTGTGCATGAAAATAGTTTTATCTGCAAAAATTAAAAATTCAGCTCACATTTTACAGCTTGAAAAAGATTATTTGACTTGCTTCTAATCATCAATCTTTGCCTCACATGTTTAACACACTCAGCACGCAAACAACACATTTAAACATCAATAGTGATAGATAGTTAAACATACGTATCCATACCTCATGGATTTTTAATAATAATGCTCTATACCCTGGCATGTTTTTCACTTGTTAGCAGAGTTTGAAAGTCTCAGAAGACATGAGGTTGATTTTACTTAGAAGAGTGTAGCATTTAAAAATAACCAGTTCATGAACTGAAGATGTGTCAACAACCTAGCTGCAGGTCTTCAGCAAGTATTTAGCCAGGGAGCAGGGAAGCTGAATCAACCTCCTCTGAGCAGAGTCAGCTGTGAGGAGCTGGGACATGATATTGGGAGTTTGGAGCCCATGTCCTGTACTTATCCTTGGAAAAACGGGGGATGGAGAGCTAGTCTAGAAGGGCTTATTTAATGCAATACTTTTAAAAGCAGTGTAACTCGTTCTTAGGATTAAAAAAAAAAAAAAAATCTAGACACTTTCCCCAAAATTACACCACTGAAAGCTTTTCTAGGCAGTAAAAGGTTCTTTTACCTAATTTCTTCTTAAAGAAATTGATCTTTAGTCTTCCTCAGCTCATACACTTAATTTTTCTACCAACATCCTATTTGAATAAAAATATCTATATGCAATGGTCATGGCTATTACAGGAGAAATAAGAGGATAACATTTTCTTGCTGTTCACAGTCAAGTCTTGGGAAAAAAAAAATGTAGAAAACTGTATTATATACTGTACTTATAAACGATGCTGCTATAACACAACTGAAGACAGCATGTTAATTCAGGTGGCGAATTGGGTGGGATCCTGAAAGGTACCATCAATGCATATGGCAGTCTAAGAAAGTTGAAGAGGCTTCAGCACATCGCAGGATGAGGCAATGTCTCAGACCCCTCCCGCAATATGACAGTAAAGTTTGCTTCCAATCTAATAAATAATCATAATTAGTAACTCCTCTAGTCTTCCAGAATTTTACAGACTTCTGCCTAAATAATGCTTTTCTTTCTCTCCAGAGCACTTTACATACATCTTCTCCATTCCTTCCTGAGGCTCCTCCTCAGTAAGAAAGTTGATGTGCCTCAGCACAGTGAAATCATTGCTCTAAAAGCCAGCCTGCTCATTAAATTATTCTGCTAGCTGTGTGCTCTCTCATTAAAAATGTATAAGATAATTGCAGCACATATTATTAACCTTGTTTTCCTTGTTTTCATGTACAGGTTCTGTTTTACAGTCGAGACAAAGACCTGGAAAAGGCAGGGGAAACGCTCAGCTAAACTACAATACAAAAAACTCTCCCAGCTTGCCTTCAAGAGTACAAGGAATCACGGTGCAGTCAAAAACGCCCATACTTTTATAACAGGGTAAAATACTGTAATCTCGCTGCATGGCTCCTAGAAGTCTAAGACAGGCAGTCTTGGCTTTAGTTAAAGCCTCCAATGGGGAATTATTTAGATCAGCCAGTCTAATTCACCTAAATCTTCAAACATATCTGCTATAAACTTCACAGATTTCCAGGCTGACTCCTTCTCTTTCTTAAAGCTAGGAAGCAGTACCAGACGACAACCCAGCTAAAAATCCAATTAGGGTAACAGCACTTCTGAAACACACTGACCTATTTCTTTTTTTACTTGCGTTATTTTAATATGCATATACTCACATTCTATTTCTGACAAGAGCTATTTACACTGGAAATTAATTCCTGTTGAAAACAAGTTACCATAAAATCCACCTACTGCACCCAAACAGAATATATTCACTGGAGAAACACTGTTTCCCCGACTCCCCCAAGCAACACATACAGTATGCAGCACACTGCAGCAAACTCTTTAAACATTCAATAAAAGACAACGAACCTCCTTCCTACCTTGTTTAGCCCTGTCTATTCGGCACATTCCCAACGTGAACAGGAACATCTGATATAAACAAACAGCCGCATCTTTCCCATCGCATTCCCATGGTAAGTAATTTTCACATGAAACAATGAGCAGCCCGTAATTTTTTTTTTTTTTTTTTTTTTTTGCACGCTCGGAAAGCCCTGTGCCTTATCTGGGGATTTTTCCTCAGATGATGAAGCAAAGACACAGCCTAAACTCTGTTGCTGAAAGACTGCAGCCCTTCCTTCTCCCAGAGCCCTCCCAGCATATGGCAGCCAATCACACCCAGCTTCGTCAGCCCTACTGCTCTTAAACTGATCCTAACGGGATGATTGACATGGCAACACAGCACTTCTAATGTGTAAAAACAATGCATCCATACTGGTGAACCAGGAATTTCCCTCGCACAGGGAAGGAGTTTTACTGGCGAGATAAAGCGATACCTCCATGAAATAACATAACGCAGCAAAAGCAAACAACTCCTTTCCCCTCCACTGCAACAGCAGCTACACCATTTCTTGCACAAGGATTTTCAAAGCTTTTGCTAATCGTAAAGGCTTGCACAGACAGCTTTTCCGAAATTGCAGAACTGCAATGATGCTGTTTTGGTTGTAAAGGTGAGCTGTGCACCATAAACCAATCCTTTACTTTAACACGCAGCCAAAACGCACTCCGATTCAGGCAGTAATATTCTCATTTTCATACTGCATAATCTCATGTGCAGTGTTTGCATTTAACAGCAATACACGCATATCATCTTCCCGAATATTTGAGACCAGTTGTTAGGGACTGCAGGTATGGGATGCTTCTTGATGAAAACATGATCTGTATCATGGTGTTTTAATGTCCTTGGCAGACAAATCACATCAGCAGCATCTAAACCGCGGTTCGCGTGATTAGCTTACAACTGGTGTTCATTTGTATCAAGGTTCTGGCATAAGGACTATGCTACCAGTTGCCATTTTCAAGTCAAACTGTGGGCAGCTCGATACGCTTGGTGCACAAGGTCTGCTGTCAATCAGTTTTCCCACAAATTTTGCTGAAGTTTTAAAACAAGAGAACAAAGCAGCCAAGAATTATTGAACAAAAGTTGCAGTTAAGAAAAATACAAAAAGGAGCTTAAGCTGACAGTCAATCTTTATCCAGAAGGGATAAAGATTGCAGTGCAATACTACTTTAGACAGCAGTTCACGCAATTCAAGCCATTAAAAAATGTGTAAAATGTGTTTAAAATTCCACTAAAAGTTTCGAAATATGAATAGACAAGAGGAAAACAAAGCTCTCATTCACTGGCAGCTCTGTCCCAAGGCCCCATTGTTTCCCATGGACTGTTTTGCATATTATAAACACAGCTTCCCAAAAATCCATTATTCCTCTATCCCGCAAGCAAAAACTCTCCTTTGGGCTCCACCATCTCCCACCCAATTTGTGAAAACCCTCCCCTCCCTGGCATGGCTGAAACGTGCTCCTGCCGAGGAGGGCCATGCCAGCCAGCCCTCGCTCTCTCCTCAATCACCCCCTCCACTCTGCTCTATATAAAAAAACCAAACCAAACCCCCCCAAAAACCCGAATAGTTGATTCTGGTGGGTCTCAAGAGACCCCAGGGACAGGGGTGGTAACTCCATCCGTTATTAAGATGGCCTGGTGCATCTCATCAGTATTTTCCACATTCTTTTGACTTTGCCAAACTCGAGCTGCCTGTGTTAAAAATCTTCCATGCTGGACATCTGCTGCAGGTTTTATTTACTTTTCTGCCAAAACACAGTTTGCCCATTTCTGAGATAGCCTAGACAAAAACATGTTGCTCTGCCACCCTTGTAATTCACTCACCGGGGAACTCTGGCTCCCCTGCCCATGTCAGGGCAGTCTTGAAATTTGGCAAAGTGCTGACCCCTTGCTTTTTTGGGTTTTTTGGTTTGGTTTTTTTTGTTGTTGTTGTTGTTAAATCGAGGCTATGTTTCTTGCTATACTTATGAAAACACTTTCCTGTTTGACAGAGCTTTAAAACCTTCTAGAATTCACCTGACACACACCATCTTTCTAATTTTTTTTTCTTCTGATCCCTACAGTGCAAACCTCAGAAAATGTTCTGCAGTAGGCATCCACCTCCTCCTCCAGCCATCCGTCCATATGCGGCTGGAAAGGCACCAGCCCCACAGTGCGACTGAGCATGTAATGGGCTCAAGTTACAGGAGATTAGCAGGATTTCCCCTGTAACTGCTGCTCCCATCTGCCAGGGACCAGACATTGGAGCTGACAGCAGGAAGACAACCTTGCCTGTTGCTTTCATGACCCTTCGGCTGGTGCCCCACAGACGTGCAGGAGACAGGCCCTTGAGAGCACACTGCAGAGGGGGTGTGAGAAAGATCAGGTGGACCAAAACGTGACACGAAGCTGGGCAGAAGAGGGAGAGACAGCGATGAGAGGGAAAGGGAGGAAGAGACGCAAGAGCCAGAGTCTGGAAATCCTGGGTCTGGTCGAGCAGGAGGTTACAACAAGGAGATGGTGTCCAAGCCGGACGAGGAGCTGGGGACAGTAAGTGGCACGGGCACCACCAGTCAACCGGAGCCAGCCGCTCTCCCCATCGACCACGTGCACATTCATACAGCAACACATGCTGAGAGCTTTTGTGGTCCGTTAGTTCGCTTCTAAAGAGGGAGAAAACCTGCAAGTTACCTCAAAAAAAAAAAAAAACAAACCCAAAACCACCAAACACAAACACAAAACAAGTCACTAACACAACCCCCCAAAAGGCGAGAGTTCAGCACTGCCTCCGCAACCCTATTTCGGCACCACCGCTTTACAGTGCATACGACAGTCTTCAACCACTGCAGAGCTTCAACCCCAAACGGGGTTGAGGTGCTCCCAGATATCATTCCTAGGACCCTCGAATCACGAATGCAAAACTAGCAGCCCAGCGCCCACCCAGCTCCTCATGTGGGTTATTACATTTTAGTTGCTCCCTTGCCAAAGGATCCGAAGCCCCTCTACTCAATAGGGAGTGCTGAAAATAAATCACGTCACATTTGTGAACCCCATCAAAAAGCTCAAGAGAAAATGTACGATCGTTCTCAAAAATGGCACTTGAGTAGTGTGCAGCAAATAAGGCATGAGTTCATGGACTGAAGAAAAAGAGATTTTTAAAAATATCTGCTCTGAACATTGAGGAGTGAGGAGCTCCAAAGTGACTGGTCTCAAATTGAGATGTGCCCATGCGCCCATTCATTTTTCACATCGGTTACAAAGAAAAAGGCCAGGATTTTAATTTTCAGGCCAATTTATACAATCTTATTATATATTTGATTGCAAAATGACATCATCTTAGAGAAGCTGAGAAATTCAGATGTTAAACACAACTAAGAGTAACAAATAAAGGTTAATTCCCAACTCAGAAAATGCCATCTGATCTACCTGACATGCTCCTATAATTAATGAATCAAGGGGAAAATTCTGCTAAAGGTGACTATTGCACACAATTTTCTGAAGGGTGCAGATACAACTTTTGGAGAAAAGTGGACTATTTTGGAAGTAATAAAGACGAGGAGAACTGGAACATGCAGAACCCACGCAGTGGTTTTTTCCTTCTTTACTCTTGAATCATAGCGATTAGGTCTAATCCCATAAACAACTAAACAACAAAACTTCTCAATTTAAAGGATTTTTGCAAGCAGCATGGAATATATATAACACTAACACCGAAGACACCCAGCAACTTAAGTGACATTAAGTACAGCAGAAAGATCATTTTGAGCCTTGCATAGATAACCCATGGCAACAGTAACATTTCTGTAAGTTCAGCAATGGCAAGAACAACTTCAGAACTATTTCCTGTGTCAGTAATAGACTCTTTCCTTAGTAACTTCCCACAACTGCTACTGCCAAGCAAAATCCAACCTTGCTAGCAACCTGGTCTGAATGACAGCATAAAGAAAAGTCAAGGCAGCTGCCAAGATTTTAAAACTAGGCACCTAGACCTATTCATGCATAATACCACTGATACCAGCCTTTGCAAAATACCTCTCTCTCTCTGGACTGAAGTGATGGTAGAAATCATTATAAGTTACAAAATAAAGCGTAATGCCAAAATTCAAGTTACTAACTGGAAGGAGGTATGCTGTTCTGAAAGGACACTGCTAGGTCTAATTTTGGTTTTAAAGTTCTTCTGACAAGCATATTTTTAAGTCCAGGATTTCAATTGTTTTAACTTCCTACCACCCAGACATCCCAACGTCTCCCTAACCTACGAAAACTGGAGATTGATTGTGCACAGACATGAAAACAGACTATTCTATTTTCATCACATACGCTGAGAGAAATATGAAATGAAAACACACCACAGAAGCAAGTGGATATCCAAGTTACATGTTAGGATTCAATCTTACCAAAATTAAGGTGGCTTCTGGAGGCCTTCCAAATCCCCTCTCTCCTTCTGCTCGTGGCACAAGGAAGCCACGTCTAAATTGTGAGATCCAAACACATGGGCTCAGGCACGCATCCAGCCTGTGTCCTGAATTTATTTTAGGATGACACCAATTCCCCATCAGGATGAAAACTGAGTACACGTGCACCGTTCCTTCACAGGGTGGCTCCAGTTGGGAAGGGTGATGAAGGCATCAGCCAGAGAGCTGCAGTACACTCCAACCAGGCTTTGTAGCTGAACATTTGAGAGACATATCCCAGGTGCCATGGAGAGCTGAGCTGCCTCTGGACTGTAGCCTTAAGCACTTAGCTTGAAATGTATTTGACCAAATATAAACAACCACATCTCACTGAGTCACCCTACTCCCCCTCCCTCTTTATAGTCACTGAAGAGAAATAGGCATTTGTGGGCTGTGATTCATCCTATCCCAAAGTAGCTATTCCAAGAGATTCCATCATATCCTAAAAGCATCTGTGTTTCTCTATTGGTTACCTGAGATGGTCACCCTTAGGCTCCTTCTATCATGTCCTTCATTGAACGTGTAAGAGGCAAAACATTACTACAGAAGAAGCTTTATTAGGAGCATATTTAGACACTTAAGTTACATGCACTGGATAGCACTTTTGATTTTCAAATTCATTTACAATAACTAAAGACATTAACATATAGCTAAAGAACACCTGTATTTTGACAATGTACAGTTACAGCTTTGGTGTAAATCCTTAGCTTGCCATAAGCATGTTCCAGCTATGTTGCTATATAAGCTACATAAGCTTGTTCTCTAAGCTATGCTGAACATGTTCCAGGGTTTTTTTTTCTTCCCCTGACTGAACATCAATCCTTGCACTTGCTCACGCTTTCTTCCTCTGAACAACTGACTGACACCAAATTAACCTAAGAGGAGTTGGACTGGGATCCTCCTCCTGATTTTCTCTTTTGCTTTTGGAGGAGGGCATTTTTGGGGGGAGGGAAAGTTGGTAAAACAACCAGTATCTTGCTGACTCTGTCTATATAAAGCTAGGTAATATAAACTGACACAATAATAACCTAGGTAAAATAAACTGGCAAACCACCTATATTGCCTTGCTCGTAGAACACACAGTTATGCAAAAGTTTTTTCAGGAAAGTGATTCTATTTTTCTTCATGACAGCTGAAAAAAAGCTGTTTGCAGTTTGCTGATCTGAAATACCAAATCACAGAAGTATTAAAACATGAACATTTAAATTTTAGTCATCCAAACCCAGACATCTAGTGCCTTCTTAGATGCCCTAGGGAATTCCTGTTGGCCTCCAGTGGCCACTGCTGGAAAGACTGGGTTACTGGTATGTCCTGGCTTATATCTGCCAGCCCCATACAGATGTCCCAGATATAAAATGGTCTAGTGTCATTTTAGATGCCATATATTTAGGTACCTGTAGCCGTCCAAAAATGTAAAGCATTTCCTCAATACATATCAGAATAGATCTTCCCGACTCTTCTAGCAGAATGTAAAAGGGTTACATACAAAACAGAAACCCTTTACCTTCAGCTGCTGAACCCTACACAGTATAGATGTTTTATGAATCACAAGGAGTCATAGGGTAAAAGCACAAGCACTATTTAAGCCAGCAACATATCATACATTCAGGATAAATCCTTCTCTTTGCTAACTGACTTCATGTCCCCCTATTTTGTACAGCATCCACCAAAACCAGGAATTATCTGATGGAGGCCTCCCAAGCCTCTCACTACAGCTGAAACAAACACCAAATGCTTAAGCCTTCATAAAAATGTAGTTTGAATCCATGTCATTATGAAAAATACTTTCCAAATGTGTCAAATTAAGAAGAAAGCAAGCGTTGTACCCTTTAGTCTTTAATACCCAGTTGGAAACAATGCGAAGGTGTAAACCACCACTACTCACTAATGCCTAAATTATCTTTAGCGAGACCCCTGTGTATTGGGAAGTTCTTCCATCACTGATAAAAACATGCTCCTTCCTCCTCAGATCCCTCCATGACTAATTTCCTCCATAGCTATTGTTCAGGCCTCAGATTTGGAGTAGCTCCTATTCAAACCCACAACAGGAGGAAACCATTTGATAAATCACCTTGTCAGAGAACCTACTAACCTCGGTCACAAAGCCACATGGGCATAGGAAAACCCTCTTGTGTTTCAGGGAGCATAGGTGAAGGATGCATATACTAAACTTCTGCCCCTTATCCTGAGAATTTGCTGGCTTCCTGTAACAGCCAACCTACTGGGAAGACATAGGAGCAAGATTTGTCCTCTGAGAAGTTCCTAAATTACCGAAAATAATACTTCACATAACTACATGAGAGACGTATTCCAATTATGTTTTCTGCAGGTAAACCAAATATTTTTTTAATCTTCTACGAAGCTTCAGTTATCAGCCTCTAATATATCCCAGATCCTGCATATAATTCAAGCAATGGCTGCAAATAATAAATCTTCTGAACAGTGATGTAATGAGGACTCCCTAATTATCCTTTAAATCCAAAAGCTCTATTTTATTACTCCATTATAAACCCAAAGGGAAAAAGATGCCACTGAAACTAAGCTACATTTTGAATTTTCCCATCTTCAATTAGCACAAAAATAATACAACTCACTCCATTAAAATTATTCTATTGTTTTTTCACACTACTGCAATACAGGTGTAAAACATCCCATTGCTATTTAACAGGTGATGCTAGCTCCCATTTCCCTACAAGCTGCCACTTAACAGCCTGTGTCTGTAGGGTAGATGCTCAGGGGCATGCAGGAAAATCAGCAAGCAATCTCCACTGTAAGCAGAGAAAATAGGCTCCAGGAGACTTCACAGAAAATGAGAGCCAATTGGATAATTTTTGTTTTTTAAAATCAGTAACAGTAGGATTCAATCCCTCACCCTTTTACAGCAATTAATAACCTGCACATGTAAGAGCAGAGGACTCCATATAATTAACAAAGCATTACTTTGGCAAGGAGGGAAGGCCTGGAGTATGTAAGTACAGGGTTTTATTTCTTTCTGTGAAGTACGGATGACAGGTAGGAGAAAGCTATGCCAAGTGAACTGCTGGCAAGCAACTAGTCTTTTGGTTAGCAGGCAGCTCTATCTTGTGAAGTCTATGAGTTTGTGTTCACATAGGCAAGCTTTTCTTTAAACATCAGATTTACATGCATTCACACAGTCATGAGTTTTGCACCGAATTTCCATTGTCACCTCAAAAGAGGTTGTTTTGTTTCAGCATGCTCTCTGATCACTGTGAAGTGCCAGGAATACTTTTAATTGTATAATGTTTTTAAACATTACGTTTGGATCTTTGCCTAATTACTCTGCCACATAATCTATATACATGATCATGAACCTTCATTTTTCCCAATGTCATGTAACAGAATCCAAAAAAATAAGTAGCTGTATACACAGGAAGAAACAAGAATGGTTTTCACTCAGGAAAAATAAGCAAAGCAGTAAGAGTAATAAAGGGCAAGAAACAAGGTCCTCTAGCAGAAGCACTAGGTGTGGGATTAAATGGCATCCAAAAGCCTGATCTCTGACAACAGCATGTTTCAAGCAGTGCATGTCAAGATTTAATCCCACCACCTCAAAAATGAAGTAAATTAAAAAAAGAATGCCTCAAAAATCAAAATGCACATAGGACTTCATTCACCAGAGGTCCAAAGATAGGACAGAGAGTTTATTTGTAGGGAAAAGTCAGTAAGGGGACAGCATCTAGCTTTCTAAGATGGCATACTTCACCTCTTCTATATTTTTCTCTGACTCTCCTCTCCCTCTCTCAAAAAAAGCCTTATAAAATTGAAAAAGCCATTCATTTGGCTATTCCCTCTCATACCAACTCTAATAACAATAAAATATTAGCACTAATACATATTAGTAGAGCCAAAATAAGATTAGAAGGCATCCTGTCTGCTACCTTTGGCTTATTAAAGGTAGGACTAGGCAAAGGGGACCGCAGAGGAAAAGCACAAGATGAAGATTACACAGATCTTTTGCTGTGGGGTATATAGTCTTATGAACTTAAGATCATAAGGCCAATTTCACTGCAGTCCACCTGCCCTCTTGGTGATCACAATGCCACCTCATCCCCTGAAGTCATCTTCGTCAGGCCCGTGAGGAGGGGTTTGCCTGTTTGGGCAGTATTAACCATCAGAGAGTTCTACCCCTTCCCTCTGGGCCGGGTGAGACCAAAAGAAACCCATTGACAAAAATAACCTGCAGGTCCTCAGGTCATAAATACTTAGGCCAACAATACTGATCTCAGTATTGGTCACTGAAGCATTGCTGTGTGAACTACTAACGCTGTACTGAGAACATGAAATTAAGTTTACCACCAAGCACCCCACAATAGCTGGTCAGCTCAGTTCAAAGTTGTCTAAAAACTTCTTCGTTTTTAGTGAATCTAACCCAGGCTCCTAGAAACTTTGGTTGGAAGAAACCTCTGGAGGTTACCTAGTCCAGCCCCTGACTCAAAACAAAGACTATCATCAACAGCAGATCAGGTCAGCTGTGGGTTTGCCTTGATGAGCCCCAAAAAGCTCTGAGGGCAGATAGTAGCTTCTCTGGATGACCTGCTGCGGGGCTGCACTACCCTCCTAGTAACAAGATTTTCCCAATGTCCAATCTGAATCTCCAAAGCAACAATTTGTTGTCACTGCCCCTTGCTGCCATCTGGCACTACTAAGTAGAGTTTGGCCCCATTATCTTCATAACTATCCTCCAGTAGCTGTAAACAGCTGAAAACAGCAACTAGATTGTCCCTTCACCTCCTTTCCACCCAACTAAAGAGGCCCAGCTCCCTCAGCCTAGACCCCTATTCACAATAGTAGCTCTTCACTGGATCTAGACACAGCAACAGGACTTCATCTAAGCTAGAAGTACGGCCTTTGACAAAAGCAGCGACCGTGTGCTCAGTTCCCAATGGATGAACCAAAGAGACTTCGATCTCAGTCTCTTCCCTTTACTGTTGGCAGCAGCTGGTCCTCTCAGATATTTTGCATCTTGAATGCACTTCCATTTTACAAAGATATCTACGACCAAGCCACCTAACAGCCAAAAAATGGAAGTTACCAGTGCTTACTTTTCTAGAAGAGTTCTTCATAGGTCCTTCAAAACCCAAATTTTGATGCAGACACTTCCAGTTATGGCCACATGCAAAGATTTCTTTCTGAGACAATGTAACGTCAAGTGTATTGGCAGCTCAAAAAAACCCCAAACCCAACACCTTTAAGGATACCCCATTCATTCTGCTCCTTTTTCAGTCTACCATGCAGAAAGCAACAAATTACTACGAACCCACTGACAAAATCCTGCTGAAGTAAGCAAAGTGGAACTACAGCAGTTTCAATCATTCCTCCCATTCAGAAAACTCATCGTCTCAGTCCCGAAAGCCTTCTGCACAGTTCTACACAAACCAACATTTCCCCCTTTCCAGTTTGTTTCCAGCAGCAAACGCCACCAGGGACTCAGCAACAGCAGGGACCAGCTCTAGCAGGTTTGGCACTGCTGCTACCATGTAAGAAAAATGCTTCAACAATCTTTGAAATTTGTAAAGAACAATGAGGTAAGCTTTCTAGAAAGCGAGAACAATGCTGTAATAATCCTCCTGTCAGCCCTAGGGCCATCGCCACAATTCAGATGACCAAACCGCTCTGCTGCTTCATGAGGGAGGAGTACTGAGCTCCACCCAGCTCCTGCCTCCAGTTATTGCCACACTATTAGTCAAGAGGCCTCTTTATAGCTCAGAAAGCTTATTGATTTTTCTTCCCCCTTCCTCTAATTCACAACAGCGAGGGCAGATTATTTCAAGAAAATGACTGACCGAAGCCACCGACACCAACTCCTTCTGCTGGAATGTGCCTTAATCTTACCATTACGGCTATTATGCCCTCACCCTTCCTGTCCACACTCACCGCTGCTCCCACAGGATGCACATCCAGGTCTAACCATTCCTACGATTCAACAGCTTGCACCTCCAGAAAGAATCACAGGGTGTCCGTGCCTCTCCTGTGGCACCCAGCAAGCCGAACGGCACAGCCCACTTCATCTGCCATGGTATAAACTGGAACGGGCTGTTCAAGGAATTAGGAAAAGAACCAGAGAAATCAGATACCTTCTAATAGCTGCAGGTAGCAGAAGAAATACACTCCACCACAAACAGGAAGCAAAGAGCATAAAGCATTATGAAATTAAGTGAATGAATCGAGTAATGTAAGACCTACCTCTAACTGCCAACAGGCAATCCCAAGAGTGAAATACCTGATACGCATTGCATCACCCAAAGCTGTCTAGATGAGATCTAAATCCCATGTCTTTCCCCCACGGAATACAAAGACCCAGTCACAAGCAAATGGCAGGAAGCACTTAATTCACCTGTTCTGCAAACATGAAATCTACGGTCCCTCTAGTAAGGCATCTTTATTAGATTTCATTAATCTGAAAAGCTAAAGCTAACATCTACGCGCTTAAAGACTAAAATAAATAAATGGTTTTAGCAAGGCTAACACTAATATCTTTTAATGGAAGGTAGCAAAATGTCCTAGAATGATAAATTTGGGGAATATTGACAAGGCTAAACATGCAGAAGTCCCCAAAACTCATCTTTTCATGTTCTGTATGAAAAGTCAGTTTCCTCATAGTTCCTTTGGCACCTTCACAGGTCACCTCTGGTCCAACCTGTGGAGTTGGGCATATTTTGGACCTGACCCTTGACAAAGAAGTTGAAGGTTAAGGATATCAGAACAGTACTGCTGTTTTGGAAAGAGCATCACCTCATTGAAGCAAGTGAAAGAATGTCCAGTTTCCCAGGAACTAGAGAAAGCCTCAGCAGAGCAAAGACCGAGAAACTCCACAATCTTTTCCAGCTCACAGATGGCCAGCAGGGCAAGGGCCTGAGGGCTCAGAGAACCACACACTAGCAATAATCAAAAATACAGTCAGCTCCTAACAACCAGTGCTCCAGTAACACACCCCAAAATCACCTTAATGTTTTCACATCTCGCCATATACGCACAAAGGACAGAAATTCCAGATTTGAAAACAGCAAATAAAGGCCAAAATAATTAATGCATCAAAGCCTATGCTAAGGTCTTCAATGCTCAAAGCTTATAACGTCCATATAGACACAGAGCACTGCAAGGAAACGCTCTACTTCGTGAAAACCTTCTGCACTTGAAAGACCTCTCAGTTACAAAGAAAGAACCACCAGCCAGCTTACACAACCCAAGCTGAGCACATTTAGAAACCCCTGTACCTTAAAACAGTTTGTTTGCTGGTTTTTTTTTTTTTCCTCCAAGACCTGTGAAGTCAACCTTCCAGAACTCCTTTTTGATACCATCAGGCATGAAATACTTGTCTCTCACCAGGGGGACGGGGACACCTCATGAGGGCCCCCCAAAATACAACGAACAGTCTGTGGCCCTCCTGGATAAACTGGGAGCAATGGGGAAACTAGCAGCAGTACAATCTGGTAGCAGTGGGAAGCTGCTCCCCCATCACTCAATCCTTTCCCTGCAGAGACCTACAAAGCTCAGTTCCCTCTACTCTACTTTCTAACATCAGTGTCAAACCACCAGGTGAAACAGTCTCGAATTCTCTCAATGTGGAGACACAACAGACCTACCTATCCTTCAGCACAAACAGCTGCAGGACCATCAAAACCATCCACTATCGAGGAGTAGCTGAGGTTAAACTTAAACCTGGAATTCAGTGGTGAGCAGAGGAAAACAGTGTCAAGAGTTTGCAGCCACAGACAGACCCTGGTTTTGTTGCTTTAAGATACATGATCCCAACTGGTCATAGGTCAGAAGTATTTCTGGACTTTACACTGACGTTATACTTTCATACTGAAACGTTACTCAATGACGGTGTTGCTGCCTCAGCTCTATGTAAGCGAAGAGCAACCTGCGTCTCCAGTATGCTGCGGGCAGGTCATGAAGCCTTCCAGTCTAGGAAATTTGATTACTCTAGGACATGCTATGCCTTTCCTCAACAATACAGCTGTGCACCATCATCCTCCCATCTTCCAGGCTGCATCCTCACAGCGCTCCAACACCTACCCACAATCTTACAGCTCTTTGTGGCCCTGGCCAGCAAAAGGGCTACCTCGGGCTCCGCAGAGGAACAGTCCCTGACAGTCATTATTGTCATCAGTCACACAACGTGAGCCAAAAATGTTGGCGTGCAGCTGCAAGTCAAGATAAACTGTTGAGTTATTCAACACTTTAAGCTCTTTGAAGAAGTCTACTCTTCCTTCATACCTGTAGTTGATTTAGCCATACCAACTACATTTTTATTCCAAACTTAGTGTTTCGAAACTGTGTTTCTCTGAAGCTGTAAGCGAATTGATTGTGTCAAACCCGGTTATCCCAAACAATGCAACCACAACAATCAAGACAGCAAAAAGCACAGGGGAAATATCAGCAGTAGAAAAGGAAGAGATTGTTTTTGTTTTTAAAGGTTTATTCACCAGAAATGAGTGACTTCAAACTGAAAAGCATTTTGGATCAACACTCTTCCTGACTTTCACTTCAATGACATTTTAATTAACACTTTCTAACTAGCTCCACTTACATAAAGTTGCAAATGAACGTGGGAGAATACTGAAGAAAGGTAAGGGGGGGGGGGGGGGAGAAAATTCCATCAGGCATTTTATTTCTTGGATGCCTCTGAGAAAATGAATAATAATTCATCTGGGGAAAAGTGATCCAGCAAAGATTTGATTGCTAACGGACATATGGAAAGGAGTAATAAGTAGACAGAAAGAGTCTGAATTATGATAGAGGGACATGAAGAAAGATACAGTGAAATCTGGAAGCCAATTAGGTTACTTTGTAATTCTGCAAAGATGGAGGTAGCGTGTTCACATCTGTCCTGAGTACTTCAGCCCCAGAGAGCTAACAATAAACTGCCAGAAAAAAATTTATAGAAGAGCAATAAATGTGATTGTAGGACTGGCTGGAGCCATGCGAAGTGAGATTTCTACCCTGATAACTGACAGTATGAAAATACCTTCTTCGATAACAGGTTTCATACGGTTTATGGTTCTTTATTTCTGTTTTTATTGACAGGTTGGACCAAATTCTGAAACTTTTCAGTAGAACCACAATAAGACCTATGAGGGCCTATTAAAAGTGGGGGAAAAAAAGGCAATATAAACAAGCAGACCTCATTCACCTAGCATGGCATGAGTTTTGATGAGAACATGCCAATCCTAAATAAATTAGGCTGTATAATTTTGCTCAGTAGCATAGGGAGTAAAATAATCAGGTGGTGTTGCTGAGATTCCAGGAGCTACCCAGAGGATGCAAAAACATCTAACACCATCAGGCAGCAATGGGAATACCAAATTAATACGCTTTTTCTTCTTCCTGCCAAAAATCGTTAACAGAACTTTTTCCAGTGTCTTGTAACCAAGCTTTTAACCCAAGAAAAAGCAAGACTAAGAAAGTTCCCAAAATGGCAGTCACATGCCACTGGTGGCAGGATTCACATACCACTTTTGCTACGGTAGGTATACCACAGTTTAGGAATCCCTAGGTTAGTAGAAAAAGTAGTCTATTTAGTACTGCACACTACAATTCTAGTTACTCTGCAACCAGCAGAGAAACTACAGAGCAGCTGTAGCAGAAGAAATGAAAATTTCACCCACCAAGTGTTAGCAGCAAGTAGACTTTATTTTTAATCTTCTTATGACAACTGTTATTCTGTAAAAGCCAAATTTAAGAAAATGATGCTCAAATGAAGATTTCAGCATCACAATCCCAAACACACCAATGTCAAAGATTTGAGATTTTGGCAGGTCTGCTCATGTCTAAAAACAGGTGATTTCTTCAGAGAGAGGGCCATAAATGGTAAAGGAGATAAGTTTCAGAGGAAAAGTATGTTGAGGTGACACATGTCATGTCATCCACCCACCTATCTGCACAATGCAGAAGTACCACTCCTGTGGTGACAGCAGGGATACCACAACAAAACAGCCCATCTCTTCGGCTATAGGAAAACATTACTGTATAGCCACCATCCTGCAAGTTACCTTGGACGGACAGACAGACCCTTACACTAGTGCAAAACACTGCTGTAGCTCACTGCTATTCCAAATTTCACTCGCACGTAGATGAGCCATAGCATACACAACTACGGCAAGTGCCAAAGGCTGACGTGCCCCAACTTGGAGCTCCGGCCTGTGTCAGAAGTTTTGTTGCTAAGATCTCCAACAAGCGAGACCGGCTGGCACCCCCCACACACACACCTTATCACGAGAGAGAGAAACTGCAGGGCTCTACCTTGGGTTCATACACCCTCCAAAAGCGTACGAGGTTGACGCTACACAAAAGGGCCTTGTCCACAGCAGGAAGAATTACATGCCTTCCAGCAGCAGTATCAGCTGTACTGGACGTATGCAAATAGCATTAGTGCCAAATACAAATTACAAATCGGCATCACTGATGCTGAAGCAACTTTTTTTTTTTTTTTTTTTTAAACGTATTCAAAAACTGTATGAAAGAAGCTTTCCGCTAGTCCTTGACAGTAACTTTAGAGCATTTCCTGGAAAAGTTTAAATATGAATTCGGCCCTAAAGCCTACCACAGGTACCTTTTTCATTTGCGCAGCGTGGTATGTGCACACACGAAGGGAAAACGGAGGACAGATGGCTAAATCTATGCATATTTACCAAGGTATGAATACCACGTTAAAATCATAAGCACTAGGCCAGGTCACATGTTTAAAATTAATTACACTTCCGCTACTACCTACAAGTCCACACGGCTTTAAAAATCTACAAGTCTGAACAAGATACGTCAGTGTGACATGATCGCTTAAGTATATTAATCCCACATGGATATCCTCTGCAGCTGAATTAAAGGCACACAAGTTGTTCCATGCTACTGTTCAAAATACCTATTCAACAACACTACCGCTCTCTGTTCCCCTCCCAGCAGAAATGCAAATATGCCTAAAAGAAACAGAAAACAAAACATCTGGAAGCAGAAGCCGACAGGCAATGTTCTCATTGCTCAAAAAATGCGTGTATGCGTTGCATGTATACATAGATAAATACACATCTATGTACATACAAGGAACGAATACGTAGGGTTTCCGCACAAAACCAGCGGTACGAAAAACGTGCAATTTCTGACAGTTTTTCCCTCCTGCCTCGCTCACCTTCACGGGTGGCAATCCCCACACAACCCCCCCCAAACCTGCCCAGCGTTATTCACGGCTGGCCACAGCAGTGACCCCCGGCTGAAGCGGGGGGGGACATGAGGTGCGGGGGGGGGGGCGAGGCGATGCGGAGGAAGCCGCTGGGGCGGCCGCGGCCCCACGGAGCCCTTTTCCTTTCCCTTCCAAGAAGTAACAAAAACTTAACGACTCCCGCTCGCTTGCTGCTCCCCGCAAGCGCGCCGTGCCAAATGCTGAGTTAACAAAACCGTAAATCACCGCTGAACCAGATGCGGCGGGCGGGCAGCGCCCGCCGCCTCACCCCCGGCCCCCCCAGAAAAGCGAAGGGGAAACGGGCGGCGGGCTCCGGGGGGGGGGCACCCGAACGATTGCCGGGCTCGGGGAGGCAGCAGCAGGAGGAGAAGGAGGAGGAGGAGGAGAGGCCGAGGCGGGCTCGGAGCCGCCCGCCACCCGCCCAGGTGCGGCGGGACGGGCAGCGGCTCGGCCGGGCGCTCCCCGCCGGCCTCTCCCCCCGCTCAGGGAGGCGCCGCGGGCCGCCGCCAAACCAGACTCCCCCCGGGGCCGCCGGCACCGCTGCCGCCACTCCTCCCCCGGGGCGGCGAGGGAACGAAAAGTCCCGCCGCCGAGCACCCGCAACCTCCCCCGCACGGCCCGGCCCCGCGGCTGGGGGGGGGGGGAAGACGGGGACACGGAGACGCCGCAGGACCCGCTGTTCCCCCCCCCCCCCGCCTCGCCTCACCGTGGCGGCGGGGGCGGGCGGCGGCGGCGCCGGTTGCCTTACCTCAGAGCGGGGCGGCGGGAAGCGTGTGGCGGCGGGGCGGGGGGGGGGGGGGGGGGGGGGGGGGGAAGAAGGCAGCCGCTTCTCCCACCCGAGCGGAGGCGGCTCCGCGCAGCGGCTTGTCACCTCTCCCGCCGCGACCGCGACGGCGGCGGCTGCTGCTCGCGTAGGGGCGGTCCGGCCCCTCCCTACCGGGGCCGAACGCCGCGCCGCCGCACCGCCCCGGGGCCGGGCCGGGCCGGGCCCGCGGCCCGCACCGCCCTCCGCGGCCCGCACCGCCCTCCGCGCCGTCCGGCGGCGGGGCTGGGGCCCGGGCGCTGCCGGGTCTGCGGGCAGGGGCGGGGGGGTTTCGCCCCAGCGGTTCTCTCCGCGAAACAACGGCGTTGGGGTGCCGCAGAGGGGCCAGAGTCCTGGGTTTGAGGCGCGGTGGTGTTTTTCTTGCTGGAGCCGTGGGGTAGGCGATTTTCTGCAGGCAGCAAGCGCGTGGCTCGGCTCCCAGAGCTCGTTCTTCCCAGATTTTGACCCGAATCGGTGAGCAGTTTCTGTTCCCCTTAAGTGACGTTCACAGGGGACCAAAGCGCTCTCCCCTCGCCCGCAGCAGCCAGCGCAGGCCCCGCGGAACCCCTCGGCCTCCCCTCCTGCCGCTAGACCGCTCTCCCTGGAGCAAGGGTTGGCACCGTTCCCTCCAAATCGCGGAACATCCCCAGCCAGAGAGAACGGGGAGCTGCCACGGTTCCCGCTTTGCCTCCGGCCCGCCGAACCGCGCTCCTGCTCTGCCAGGTGGAAGCTAAAGGTGGGGTTCAGCGGAGCTGCCGGGGCACTGCCGGCTCCAGCCCTGCATCCCCCCTCGCCCCCCAACCCCTGCTCTGTGGGGCTGGAAGGGCCGAAGCCTCGTCTGACAAACCCCACGGTTCGTTCCCGGGCAGTTTAGGTTCCTGAGCAGACTCTCCAGAAAGTCAGGCGACAAGGAGACGGTCAGGCATGGCCAGGAGCGAGGCCACAGCTGCCCCATCCTAAGTGGACCTCAACTCCTGCGGCATCACAATCTAAGGAGCAGGGGGGGAGTGCTTGTGTGCGTGGATCAGAAAGCATCTGCACTTCAACTAAATTCCTTTAGTCTGTCCCTGAGGTCTTCCGCAAGAATCAGTAACTGAACTTTCAGATTTCTGCTACTGCAAAATGCCTTACATTTTGAGAAAGAAAGTGAGCCTTTCAACTTAGCCGCCTCCTTCGGCGTTCAGAGGCTGCAGAAGAGACGAAAAGAAAATCCTTTTCTTTTTTTTTTAAAGTAATGAGCAGAGTGATGAATTAATATTTTAAGGCTAATTGGAAACCAGTTCTAACCAGTCTGACCCTGTGGAAAAAGGTGTTGGAATATAACCAATGAGAGAAAGTATGTTAATATTGCTCTACTTTGAAAGGGAAATATGATAAATGGAATAAATAAAAAGCCCAGCCAGAGCCTAGCTGAGGATGCCACCAGGTACAATAAGCATCCTCCCCCAGTTGGTAGGAGGAGAGAATGGCTTTGAAGTGGGGGGGGGGGATAAGAAAAAAAAATCTGCTGCTGCTGCTGCTTCAGCTTAACCAACACAGTAGTCCCCAGGCGACCAGGAGCAGCAACAGCAACAACTCTACCCATTCCTTCCCTCCATTTGTACAATTTTGGTCTTCGTGAATGGCAGTTCTGTGAAGGAAAATAAGTGAGGCTGTAAAATTTTTTCCTGGTCCATTGTTTTTTAATCTTCATTAAATGACAGAAGGCAGAACTGAAAAAGACGTTGTTAAATATGCAAAAAGCCTCAGCAGGACGTTCCATTGGTAAGCCTTTAGTACACAGCTGATATCATAAAACACAGGATCTCCTGAGGCCTTCTATTAGGCATCTATTCACAGTGAGGCAGGATTAAATATATTTCAGGCCAAATCCAACATGGTTTTTTTAGCTTGCTTTTGAAAACCTCAAGTAAAGCGCCTATTCTCTTCAGGCAACTTATTGTGCCCATTAACTGTTTTTGCGCAAGCCTCTCTTTCTGCAAATTAACCCAATTAAATTTTGTCTTTCTCTTGTGATTGTGGAGGACAACTGATGTTATCCTATTTACAACAATCTTTTACATATACGTCTAAAGCTATCATGAGCTATGTTTTCCCTTCAGACTTCTCTTTTTGATTCAAATTGTCATGTTTTTCCCAAACTTTCATCATTCTTGTTGCTCTCCTCCAGAGACTTGAATGTAACGTCCACAATAGGACACTGTCGACCAGCTGAGCCTCAACAGTATTGAAGAAAGTAGAATAATTAGTGGTGACTTATGTATAGCGTATTTGCCGATAAATCCCTCGATGAGAATTGTTCTTGTTGCAATGGCAACTTCATGTTGACTCATTGAGTAGGGGGTCAGTGCCAACAGCACCCTTTCTTCACCAGCTATTCCCTGTATGAATTTCATGCCTTCCTAACTGCCTGTCCAGCACTTGTCCTTATCTTGTTCATTCTGCATACTCTTGACCAATGGAGAGTATTTTTTAGTAGCAATAGTTTATCAATGTACGTTCTGAAGTGGCTTATTGATATTAGAACATGGATCATTAATTTTGCATTTGTCTTTAAAAAATAATTTCTAAATCAGTTTAATGAGGCTTAGTCAATATTATCCTACTTTGAAAGGTGCAGCCTAGAAAATTGATGAGAAAGCAAGACAAAGTTAAATGCCATTGACTCTTTAACATTTGCAGGGGGCTTTTTGTCTTATTTCTATTATTACATTTTACTAAGAACGTACCACAAAGACTGGAGGTATCTTAGCATTAAAACAAGGTGTATGAATAGGGCCGTTCATATTTGACAAAACGATAAAATGATATTCAGAAATTTTGCATCCCCTTAAAGCCGACCCGTTAAATCTCTTAACACAGCATGAGATCCGTTCTTCTGGTCTCCACCTTCCACTCCCCTGCTGCACCACCTGCACCTCAGGGGCTTGCCCTGAGGCCACCAGCCATGTCCCCTGCCTGGGGTCCAGGAGTGTCATAGGAGCAGCCTGCAGAAGGTGCCACCAGCCATCAATTTTCCACCAGCAGCCATCCCCCCTGCCCAGTGGTGCCCTTCTGTGTCTCCACACGTGAATTTCAAACATTGGGATTCCAGGAATTTGTTCGACTTTCAAGTGACGCTAGAAACCTGGCATATGCAATCCGTATGCTGTGCAGCCCCTTTCTCTGGAGCCTCAGATCGGTTTGGGAATTTCAGACAAGGGAAGATGTATGGAGTGAAATAACTTGAGCCCATACTGGCATAAGCCGTGCTTTTAATTGAATAATAGTAGGTACCAAGAAAATCCAACAACCTGTTTTAGATCGTGGCAAACTCCTAAATTCAGACATGAATTCTCTTTGCCCCTTAATTTGCAAGGCTACCACTAGAAAGAAACTTTACAAAAGACCCTTTTTAGTATCTATATATTCACATGCTGCAGCAGGGGAAAGTTGGCATGTGTTCACTGACATTATGCCTGTCTACACAAGCTGAGATTAATTTGTTTTTTCAAAGGCAGTCAAGTCAGTTCAACCCTATCGCATTTTTTTAAAGAAGAGAAAAATTCAGCTGAGTATGAAGTTTTCCTATATGTGGGCACCTACATGTACGTACAGAGGCCATTAGGATTCATAGCCAGTGCTTTAACTTATTCTTTTCCTACTTTTTTTTTTTTTTAATAGTAAGGAGAAAACATGAAACTTAACCTATGAACTCATGCAAGTTAATTGAACAAATATTTTATTATTTAATGCTGGAGCATCAGGTTTCCATAAACAATTCACCCAAGGTTTGTGCAGTGCCATCATCCAAGGAAACTAAGTCTGCAAGCTGCTGCTTCTGCACAAGTTTTGCAACGCCTTTTTTCATGTATGCAATATTAAATTTGTTTGTATGATGATTGGGGCACCTGCCCCATCTGTTCAGGATGCTTTCTAGAAATAATACTTCACATACCTTCATGATACATTTATTAGGAAGTTTCACAGACCTTCATTATTTCAGCACTTAAGGCCATAATGGGTCGATGGATTACAGACACCATGTGCCATGTGCTATTGAATTTTCTCAAGACACAGCCACAGAGAGCCAGCCCAATGACTTTGTTACTCATCTTCAGCAGTCACAGCAGAAGCTATCCTATCCCACAGCAGGCTGAGCTTTGTGTGCTATACTCAAAGAAAAGGAGAAACTAAGGTTGACCAAGGGCCTGGTAGGGGCTGGCTGCTTCTTTAACCTGCAGTGGTGCCATATCTCCAGATGATCCTAAGAGAAAACCCATGCCCTGTGCTCCAAAGGAAGATAGGATCCCCCTGACTTGGAATCAACTTCTTTCCCATTTATAAATTTGTTGAACACTTTGGCACTTTGTTCACTGTGTGAAAAAGCCGTAGCAGACAAGCATCTGAGAAGGAAGGTTCTCCATATGATTTCAGAAATTAAGTGCTTTCCCACCAATGTTCCAGATCTAGGAGAGACTCATTTCCAGCGTGTCAGAGGGACATAACCCTCTACCCACAAAATACAATTGGGCTCTTGTGCATCAGAGAGGAGCCTTTCCTTACTGTGACGGCCAACCAGCTGAAATCCAGACATACAAGATTTTAATACATTCATTGTCTTAACAAAGAGCTGCAAATGTAATGAACATGCTCAGGGCAATACAGTGCTCCTGTCCTCCAGCAGGACTGCAGAGGGACATCTCTATACTGCTACATATGACTCTTCTCTGACCCTATGGCCAAGTGACACAGTGTGTTGCATGCACGTGGCTAAACTTCCTTCTACGCCCAGTAAAGCTGGCCACATTTGTGCTGCCTGGTGTGCACACTTATTCCCTGAGCTTAGGGGATGGCGCTGTCTGTTTGCATGTTCAGCATTGTCTGAAAGCGTGTTAACTGTCGTGTAACTATACCATGTGTTAGGTAGTCATTAAACAGTATGGACCAATGCAAATTGCCAATGCTGAGCCCATACTCTTGCCCTGTGCAGTTTACTTGGATACAGGTAACCTCATAGAGTCCTTAACCAAAAGAAACATGCAGCACTATGACTACCCATCCTGAAACTAGGCTAAATTATATGTGTGGAGAAGAATTCTGATTAGGTTTTCACCCACATAGTAAGTGCGAGTCCTCCACCTTCCCCAATAACCTATTCCCACTGTTAGGTTTGCTGCTAGCAGGCCATCTCTCATTTCAAGTTTGTTTTTAGCCAACTTCAAATTTCCAGCCACTGGGTAGCGTTGTACCTTTGACATCCAAGTTGAAAAGCCAGCTCTGACTGAGCTCTCTCCTTTGCTTGTTGCTATACCTAGCAGTCAGTTTAATTCTCTTCCGTCTTTGATACACCATACGCACTGCATTTCTCAAGCCTCACATTGTAAAACTCCTTCTGACCCCGAGTCTCCTACCCTATAGATACAGCTAATGTTGTCAGATCCCATGTGTAATACATTGTATTTGGCTCTTTTAATTTGCCTTTTTGTTGGATTGTGACTCTCAGTGAGATGATTCAGCCCCACTGGCAAAAGTAGTACATGCTCTTCAATATTTACTATCATCTGCAAATTTTACTGTAATATTTTATGTTGTCTAGATCATTGATAAAAGTATTAAGCAAAAAAATATTGATCTCTGGGAAAAAACCCTCATCACAATAATTTTCTTTGTTTATGTCTTTTCATTAACAGTGACATCTGGAGATCAACTAGTGAGTCAGTTTTTAATCCATGTAATGTTAATTTCGTATAATGGAAGTTCTTTTAAATCAAAGTGTTATTGTGGTATTGACTAAAAAGCTTTGAAGGAATCAATGGCTGTTAGGTGAACACAGTCGTCTTTAGCACTCAGAATTACACACTTTTCAAAGCAAGCGAAGAAGCACAGACACCACCCCCCCCCCCCAGCAAGAGGACTATAGTAAGATCTACCTTCTGGGATGCCGTGTTGACTGATCTTAATTATATTTTAACGTCTAATTTTTGTTAATAAGATCCCAAACTAGCAATCTCTTTGCTATGGTTATGAATGACATCATTAATTATTCAATGGGTCCTTTCAAGCTTTTAAAAATTGAGGCAACTTTGACAATACTCTTCTGGAACTACCCATGACCTAAGGAAATACATTATTAGCAGCTGAAGACAGGTACTCGCCTAACTCTGTTAAGGCTGAAGTTTAATTTGAACAGATCCTGGCCTGCTTGCTCTCTTGCAGGTGATATTTATTCTTTTTGCCTCTTTCTCACGTGGATACAAAATCCCTTTGCTCCAAATACCAAACAGAAATCTCTTGTACTGTTTACCTACTGTACTTCATGTGTACTTGACGTAGGATTCTTCCTTTCTTTTACTTTCTTTTCCTCCTAATGCTTATTAAAAGTGCCCTTTTACGGCATTTAATCCAGTTGCCCGCTAGTACTCCAGTAAGTAACTTTTTTTTTTACCTTGTTACTTTTAATCCCTGTCATTAATTTCTTTGTTTCCCACCTGAGTCTTTACAAATGGATTTTCTATTTTCTCATTTCCTCATTTCATTTTTTAACCAGGGTGGCTTTCTGCCCAGTAAAAGCTTTACATGCTAATGAAATCATGGCTATCTACATATCCAACTGGCTATCTTTGAACAACTGGCGGTTTCTCTTAACACTTCCTGCTTCAAAGCCCTGTTCTCTGTCTATTATGCTGACAATTAGTCTAAGCTTTGGGTAATTAGCTCTTTTAGAGTTTCATAGATGAATATTGGTGCTACCATTACACGTTTAGGCAAATGGAGTGTAATCAGATTCTAATCAGAAATACATAAACAACAGAGTAATTTTTAGAGTGACAATTAACTATTCTTTTTCAAGAGAAGGTCTGATAATGAGTCATTCCCTTTGGGAGCAGGGCATACTGCATTAAGAAGCTTTAAAAAGAAAATAACCCTTCTCCTTGAAGTTTGTCACTTGTTTTTTTCCATACAAACTATCCAGCAAACATTCCCTAGGTCGAATTTACTAATGGTATGCGTTTTCCATCTTGGCGTTTTCTATGTAGTTCATAAGCTTTAGCATAAAACAATTTGTCATTAGGTCAGATTCAAATGTTTTGACAACTCATATATAGGAGAACATATTTCACGTGTTTTACCCTATAGCTTTTTAAGGCTAGTAGAGACCACAGCAATAATCCAATCAGACCTGCATTAAAATAGAACTTACATCCAGGCCGTATCCCCCCGAACTTGAAAGCATCAGGAGGTCAGATGTTGCACCAGTTATTCCTACTGCCATGACACTGTCTAAATCAGGGCAGGATTTAATGCTGCAGATGCTCATCTGCTAGGGATGCTGTATTTTTTAAATCTTTTTTTTTTGTTGTTATACAAAATTCCATCGTATATCTGTTTCTGCACATGCTTTTTAAAATACAGGGTTTGTACCTAAATGTAACCAAACTGTGTAACTCTGTAAAAAGATAGCACACATATTTTTAACTATTGTTGATTCCCTACCAGAGAAGTTTTCTCAGACTCGTTAGTAAGGTTGCTAAAGTTCATACTTTACAGTTTCACCTGCATCTATTTAATAATTTACAGGGTGGGAATTGCATCACTGAATTCTGTTTCAACAAAGCACTTAACTTTAAGCATTTGTTTAAGTTCATTGCTATTTGTCAGGCCACTTAAGTATGCCTTGAAGTTCCAGTGGAGCCATGGTATGTTTAAATGGTTTGCTGAATAGAGATGAATTTCAGTACAAACGTTTGGGTTTTGGGTTTTTTTTTTTTCTGAAATAGAGACTTATTCTGCAATTGAATATACACTTTCCACGTTTCTCCTACTAAATATCTAAGAATGATAGCTGTTTAAGAACTTTGATTTTAAAATTACCTAGGAAAAAGATGCAAATATTTTTTATAATTTATCCCCTGAAATACAGAACAAAGTATTGAAATATCCAGTGGCTTATAAACTATAATAAATTTTTTAAATGTGCAAATGACTCTTACAGGGATATGCTCAATGAATACTTAACAGATCCCTAAAGCTACTGGCACAAGTTCACAGAAGTTATGTCAGAGTTTTATACCTATGCAGCACTGCTGCAAATGGATAATGTTTAAATAATTCATTTCCTTCTACATGCAATGCATTGACAGGCATAGGTGCCCTCCTAGCTGCCTACGCCTCAGTTATGGTGTGAAAAAACAGTTGAGAGTTTCTGGAAGCACAAAGGTGCAAAAGTAACATAATGAAGTAAGTTGTGTAGATTCTGACATGAAAAATGAGCGTTGAAAACAAGAGGTAGCTGACCCATTTAAAAAAAAAAAAAAGCATTTCATTTTAAAAAACAAAAAAGCAGAGTAGAATTGTCCCAACTGCAACGAAGCAGGTTCACAGCGAGGCGATACAGAGTGCCCCTGTTCCGACTGCCATCTGAGCTGGGTATCGTCACACGCGCAGTGCAATCAGAGAGCAAAGGCTCGGAGAGGCCAGCCAGGAGCTGCAGATGAGACAATCACGTTGGGCGACCCTGGCAGAACGTGGAACTGCAAATGAGCAACCGGTAAGAGCAAAACCAGAAGGGTTTTTATTTCCAAATCAATAGAGAGAGCAATACAAAGTGAAGTTGCAGATGGGAAAGTGATACATGCTCTCATATCTACATAATTCACCACTAATGTATGATTCATAGAAACACTTTCTTGTGGATAAATCCAACGCTGCGCTGTGAAGAAGCAATGCATCTGTAGGTTAACTAATAGGGTAGCTGGCACTGAACGGGGAAACCTTGTACTTGATTTTACACCTTGTACTGATGTTACATATGGAATAAAACTGATTTGGCAGCATCCTATTTCTAATTGTGATTTGGCTTGTCTGGACCAAATTTACAGCATGTAGGGTACAAATGGTGTCTTAAGTATGTTGAACGTATGCTTTTACACTTAAATGGCTGTTAATACTGTGTTTTACGAACCTGAAGAGGCACACACATTGGGTATAATCCCCATTATTTTATCTGTAGGCTTTTCTCTCCTACAATTTATTGAGTGCCCCTTTTTTTTTTTTTAACCAGCATAACTCGAAAAAACTTAACAGTGGATGTCCTCTGCTTACCCAGGTTAGAGTCTTCTTTATTTTAAAAACTTAAGTAGAGCTTTACTTGGGAAAAAAACTTTAAAAAATGAAGCTGTGAAACCCATTTCACCTGGAAGCATTATGGAAACATGGTACTTCACCAGTGAAAGTTCAGCTGTGGTTTGTGACGCTAGAAGAAGTTATGTTAGATAGTATATAAATATACAATATAAATTCATTTCACCTAATCTTATGGATAAAACACCCATCTTCAAAAGTATAGTTATTTTATAGCAACACATCTTAAGGGAGCTGGGTAGGGTTGAAATTATATAAGAATATTTCTGTTCCTTTTTGATGGATTTTAAACTGGATTGTGAAAACCAGCTGCAGCTAAAAATTGCAACCATATGAATTCCTAGGTAATAACAAAGGTCAGCAGGATTTAGCCCTTCTTATTCTGTTATTTTACCTACCATTATCTATCTTTAAATGTACCATTGCTGGGGCACTTGAGTTCTCCGCAAAGCAAATTCAATTCAGTGGAGCTATAATACAAAGTAAGAGTGGCACCATAGAAAAAATGAGTCAGGCAAAATGGATATGAAATCACTGTATAATAAAAAAAGTGCACTGTGTATAAAATTGAGGGGGTTGTTGCAGAACTATTTCTGTTACTGATCTTTCTAATAAATTTGGAAAACCAGAGGATTACAGAGAATAATTAACTCAGTGGAAATCTCAGTTTGGGGCTTCAATTTCTCATTGCCAAAAACAAGAGCTGGGAGACTGATACAGTCTTTTCTATCCCCAAGTAAAACTACAACAGTCTTTTTAAATACTCAGTAACATCTTTTTGCTGCATGATCAATACTTCACAGTGCTTTGCCTCTTCAAAGTGCAATGGAAGTGCTACAAATTCTATATAAAGTTAGACTGAAGTTTAGCAGGCTAAGGATTATATTCATTTAAGAGAATGCTGTCAAGTCAGAAATTACATTAAAGTAAGTCCTCTTATTTGTGTTACTGATTACAACTAGCTACGTTTTCTTCTAAGACTCAGTGCTATGCCCACCTATATGGGTTCTGTCTATTTTAATGCAAGACTACCACCAATCCTAAACCACCTTATTTCTTTTACTCTTTCCCTGCCTGAGCCATCATAGGGTTTGTACACTTCATACCAATACTGCAATATAAACAAAGTCCCCATACCTTTAAAGAGGCAAAGGCTTATGCCTTAATAATCTGCACTGAACTTAATTCTTTGTATTGAATATATATTAGCAGGCTGTCTGTCACAACAACCTTTTTCTTTTCTTTTTCTGTCTTTTAATTATGGATGTATCTCTCTACACTAGAGGATTTTCCTATTTGCTCCCATTGCGCCTGCAACAAATACAGTAAAGATTAGTGGTAAATATTACTGGTTTGAAAATACATCTCATGCATAGGTTTCCTGAGATGGTGCCAGGGAGAAAAGGCAGCAACGAAACATTTCCCCTTAGGACAAGACACAAAAGCTGCCTGGATCATGGCCAAACAGCCTTGGCGCACACACGACAGGTATATATTCTCAGTGCATCAGGCTGCCTGGGCTCAAGAGCAGTCTGAGCAAAAGGAAGACTTTATCTCTAGGACCTGCAATGAAGCTAACAAGCAATATACTAATCAAGAGCCAGAGAGCATGGAGAAAATGATGTTTTTGAGAAAACATGGCTTTTCCAGGGGGAAGATGAATGTGGGTGACAGAGGCTCTGGAAAGAAAACAGTTTTGTCCAGATCCCAAAACACGCTGGGCTGTCTTAAGGATTTAAACTGGATCTGTTCCTTTCCTGTATCTGAAGAGGGCCACCCCAGTAATTAGATGAGATGAAAACGTGTGTAGGTTGTTTGCTAAAGAAAATAATTTCTAAGCAGCGCTTTACTTAATTTGCTAATAATTTTCAGCTTGCTTTCAGAAGGCTCTTTTCTCATCCCTCTCATGACTACCATGACAATAAGAGGTTGACCCAGGAGATACAGAACCATCTGATTCCAGTCAAAGGGGAGGAATGCTATGAAATTCCACACCTACCCATGAAAGGGGCTAAGGCCTAATGCTTAAAAGCACGCACTCATTTGCTCTTCCAAATCACATGCCACTGCTTTACTGTATTTTATAAAATCACTGCACACCATATGGAATTAAAATAGCATCTGGGAATTGGCTCAGAATTCCAAGTTTCCATATAATCCTCAGCCATATCTTTCCTATTCATACATATACCTTGGATATCTTCCGAATTATTTATAATACCTACTTTCTAGCTGACAAAAAAGGCTATCTATGTAGTTCTTCAGGAATTTCTTGGCCTGCTGTATTTTTTATTCCAACACACAAGACTGGAATTTTAGGTCCCTTTTTACTTACAGCAATCTGTACAAGATCATCAGTACCGTTTTGTCCTTGTATTTATATCCTCATCCAGAAGATTTTCTCTGATAATCTTTTTAATAGTATTGAAAGCAGCACCCATATAGCTGTGTGTTTCTACTCTTGCAGATAACGCTGAAGACCCTTACATGCATTTTGCAGCTGTGTACCAGCACTGTAGTGCTTCCAGGCTCCCAGCAGATCCTTCAACACTCAGCACACACAAACAGAGAGAGAGTCTGATTAATATTCTCCATCCTTTATAACGACACTTTCTGGACAGAGAAGTGGATGTCTACAACCATTTCAGCTTCTCAGAGAGACATGTAAATGAAGCCTGTTGTACAAGTTCTTATTTCTCATCAGATAGATCCAGAAAGAAACAACAGAGAAAGGGATAGATTGGGACACATAATTTTATTATGCTGGAATTACATACAAGAGGAACTGTGATACCACGATCTTCTTCAAATTGTCTTCTGGAGCATGTGAAATGGCAATGAGCAGTGACTGATATTACACTTGCATTATTTACAACTCTTTAAAAGGCAGATTTAAATTGTTCTTTTAGTTACTATGGTAATCTAGGAGACCTTTGCAGCCTCCAGCTTTTCTGAGTAAGGAGTGAACTGTTGCTTCAAAGCACTTTCAATATTGCTAGAGAGGATTATTTATGATGCTTTTTTTTTTTTTTTTTAATCTTTCCCTTTTATATTCGTTTGGCTGGTAACGCATTAGATTGCTGTCATCTGGAGTGGTGACTTCAATATAATAATTCTGGCACCAGATCTGTAGACAGCATGGGTTAAAGATGCTCAGACTTTTATCCTCATGTCTAATGATGTAAACCTAGATTTGCCCCATATCAGATCATAAAGGTACTGATTAATAAAATATGAGGTAAAAATTTGGAATTTATTTTATTATAATGTTACATAGACTTTTTCTTTTTTTTGTTTTTTTTTATGTCTTCATTGGAGGATTTACATTGGAGGTAAGATTTCAGTTACCCTTACAGATGCTCTTTTTCTGTTGAGACTTATGAGAAATGTTTACAACTACTACCTCTGAACTTCACTGAATAGTACTAAACATTGCTAAGCTGCTTTAAAATATTACTCTGTTACTCAATTTTTATGCAACCTGTATGCAAATAAATAGATTTTTTAGAAGAATTACATAGCTATGAAAGGCGATGGACTGGGAGAGCCCCGCGATCTTAACTCGCAGAGAAGGTGCGATGCTGAGTAGTGCAGTACTGCAGGTTTGCGTACGTTGTCTCACCCTTCTGCCCAAACCTCGAATGAAAGCGGCAGCAGGCTTAAGAAGGCATTTCTGTCTTTATGCTTCTCAACCTGCTTACTGTCCAGATATCGATGTTATTTGTTAGGTCTGGTGGAAGCGTGATGGAGAGTTTTGTGATACACCCACCAGTCTTCAGGGAAATCAGCCAGACCACCTCAACTGTTTTAGGGAATGGTCATCCTGATGATAACAGCTTTCAGTCATTACTGACCTGGATTTCATTTGAAACACAGATCAAAGGATTAGCTTTAAACTTGATTTATAGTTGATTTTTTTTTTTGAATGTCAGTGGATATAATTCGTATTCCTTTCATCCTGGGCACAACTCCCAGTGTTGTTTAGAAATTAAAATTTCAATTAAAATATATATTTTTAAATTTTCTTCTGCTGCATTTTTCCCAAGTTTGTAAAGGTAGAGGCACTTAAGCTTTCAAAAGATTTAGGTAGGCTTTGCATTCAAATCCCTTTCTTTGTCCAACCTCCTGTATACACTGCATGGAAAATTTAACAAAAATATAACATAACTTACAAGTTTGTGTAAACAATCACGTTGCAGTGGTAGCCAATATCTCAGGACTTCTGATAGCATAACTTGTTTCTCTGGCATTTAAAACCATTATCTATGCAGCATCACAACATAAGTAAAATTCATATTGATAAAACTCATGCTTCTTTCCAGAGGAAGCCATTGAAATAATACATTTGGGTTTTTCCACCTCATTATAGCCCATTCTTCAATTTCAAGCTACTTCTACATGCTCTTTCAAGAGAAGGCATATGGAATGACACTGGGTTTAAATTACATCAATTGTACACATCTTGTTGATCTGAAGGAAATGTTGAACAAGTGACCAAATATAACTAGAAAATTAATTAGGCTGTGTCTACGTTGACTTTTTGGCTTGGACCCTTAAAGCCGTTTTGAATCAAATTCCCCAGTTGTTCACACTTACTGCACGTTGTTGCGTAAAAGGAATGGGGTTTGTATATACAAACTAGATTTCTTTCAGAGAAACAAAATCTCAAGCCCCCACACCAGATGCTCCACAAATGTGCTCCATCCTCATGCGGGAATCCAAACCGCAATGCCCAAACCAAATGTCAGATGGTTTCTAGCTGCATGTGCTCCAGAGACATTTGGTCCAGAGCACCACATTAGACCTACTCTGAGTCAAAACTTCAGACCACATTTATTGAAGACGTAGAAGGCTCAGCATCTAACAGTAGATCTATTGATCCACTCCTAACGCATCAAATCGCTGGCTGACATACACATAGCCTCCGATTTCTCTGCATGTGTAGGCCTGGTGCAGCTAGAAGGAGGGAATGTGTCTGCATGCTTTTTGCAAACCATCGTGCGAACCTGTGCGCTGAGACAGCCATTGCTGTGGTTGACTGAATCACAGCTACTAAACCTTGCTGTGAGACATGCTGATCGCCGCGCTAACGCCGCTACAAGGCTACTGTGCGGCTCAGCGCGTGGGCCAGCTCACGCCTGCCTACCAAAGACCACGTGCCCATCCTCAGGGCACTGCTCCACATATGTGGTGATGCATTTCTTCCCCCTCTCTGGGGTGATCTATGAACCCGGGAAGTCTCGCTAGGCCTTAGCATAAGTGTAATGAGCTGGGCAGTTCAGTGTCCCTTGATCATACCAGGAACTCTTGCATGGCTTAGACGGGGAGCCGCACTGACTGTCCCAAGGACTCCTGTTGCCTGGCAGAGGCTGGGGATGGGAGTAGGGATAATTAGTCATTTCCTGACAACCTTGGGACATAGCTCAGTCCTCTCATGGCAGCCTTGGAACATCCCATATCTGAATCTTAAGTCATTCTCTGACAGCCTCAGAGCCTTCCTTATCTGAATCGTAACTCATGCAAAACATTACCAGTGCTACTGGAATCCCAGTAATTTGTTGATGACTGAAGCCAATCATCTTCCAAACGTATAAGCAGCGGTACTAAGTGAGACCCTTTGAGCTCTCCCGGACCGCAGCAGGCTGTGACCAGCATCTCCCTCTGAGTGGGACGCCTCTCAGAGCTCGCAAACTTTCCTGTTTGCGAAGATTGGAGGTCTGTCACCGAAAGCCAACAAGACTTGGGCTGATGCTTTCTGCTCCTTGAGACTCAACCCTTTGCCTGCTGAGAAAGATGCCAAAGCATTTGACGTGAATATTCTCACTGAACTCAAGCGGAATTTTTTAACACGTATACCTCTTTTACTTGCTTATAAGTATATCTCTTTGTGCATGTGTGTACTAACCTGAATATTCTATAGCAAGTATATTACAAATATTGCTTTTCAAATCTATACATAAGTTACTGTTGTGAACTTTATTCAACTGTGAATGAATCTCAGGCTGCTATTATACTCATAATCCCTTTAGACATAAACTGTTGACCAAGTCTGGGGCTAGGAGTTGATCCAGCCGCACCTAGACTCTGACAGGAGTTTAGAAAGCAAGGGGGTCTTCTCTGAACCTCGTGACTCAACAGGGGGGCCTCCCCTACCTTTTTACATTCCCAATCTCCGTACAAATCACGATAAATCAATTCTAACCCACTTTTTCTTTGCATGTTTCTCTCTTAACCTTTTGCATCAATGGTTTCTGTATACATAATTTTAGTTTGATTCTAACTTAATTTTCCTGTGTACATTTCATCCATGTATTAAGTAATAGAGTGAACCTTGCCATTTAATTCTGTGAAGTTGCGCTTTTATAAATTCCTATTAAATCATTTTTGCTAATACCGTTGGAGGTGATTCTTTAAGCAGTCCAAACCACTCCATTTTGCGACAACATGTGCTGGACGTGATTCTGCAGGCAGCTTCCTTAAGAGCAGGAAGATCACCCAAAGGCGCTGCTCCCAGGCTTGGGGCCTGTTCCGGTGCCCCTTGGAGGAATGTTCTAATGATGGCATGCAAAATTATACAACGCTATCAGATTTCAGCCAAATCGGACCATAGGTCACGTACAACACAGAGATGTCTGGAAAACAGATGCTCCTCATAGCTCTGGTTATCTAAATCTATGTGGTTGATTGCCTTTTTCACGTTAATGAATAGAAATCATGGGAAGCCTTCAGATAAGAGATTAAAATAATCATGACTGCAGTGGGTCCAAGAAGTCCAAAGATGTTTTGCAAACACACACAAAAATGCAACAGCTCTGAAACTACAATGAATACCTGACACAAAGAGTCATCTCTGTCAATACGCATAATGTTCCCCTTATTGTTGTTGATGAGATATTCAGAATAAAATTCTGAGGCTTATTTTTAAGCCTATTTGTGGATTACTTCCAGCAAGTCGGTTTTACAAAACAATCCTAACAAAAAGCACACGGTGTAGCTCTTTATAGCAATATATTTCCTATTCCTCTTTTTTATACATACTTTATAGTCCACTCATCTTATCACATAAAAGGAAAACCACTTTCATTTCTGAGAACTGGCTTTCACATGAAATAGCATAACTCAATACTTTTCCGCTAGGTAGGAAAATGAATCCTTCCTTGTTAAAAATCTGTTTTCATTTCACTCTTCTCTCTTTATCAACCAAAGTAAAGATGAGCAAACTTCAAACATATGTTCAGTATTTCAGCTCAAAATCCACCAGTGTATTTGAAAAAGCCAAACTTCAAACAGGTCGGAAGACAGTTTCCCTCTCGTGACACAACTTTGAAGGACACTTACCAGAACACCCACTCATTTGGCCAGAAAACCTTTTACTAACCAGAAATGACAGTTCAAGCATACATTTTAGTGCTAAGTTCTGATGCCCAACATTAAATGCTCTGCCATGCCTACAGCCACCATGCAAAGGAGCTTCACTTTCTCTCTTTCTCTTCCAGTTAGTTCAGCTGCTCGCCTGTACTCATCTCTCCCTTTCTTATCAGACATAGAGACATCGTAAGACTAATACCTGTACCAGCTTGTTCAAAAAATAGCATTGTTCCTGCAGGGTACAGAGGACTGGATGGCCAAGCAGCAAAATTTGCTACTGTGAGATTTATTCCTATAAAGTAAATGAGGGAGAAGTCAAGAAATTATTAATCTCCCCGAAAACATAAATTCTGAACACAACCTTGAAAAGCTTTTTAGCATTTCGCAGAATTTCACTTTCATAGAATTGATCCTACTGCTTAAAACATCAAGCAAATAAAAGAAAAGGAAGGAAAAGCATAAGTTAGTAACTCCTGACTGTCCTAGACCAAGACAAGTCATCTTCATTGTTCTACAGATACTCACTGAAGCTGTTGTCACTAGCCAGAAATTCGAAGTCATCGTATGGCTCAAGGCATTTTAAGGAGATGTACAGAAGCAGAAATGTCACAGAGGCATTTTAAGGAGATGTACAGAAGCAGAAGGTAGTTTTCTCTAGTGCAACTCAATAGTGAAAAAAGAGTTAGTTGTGGGTAAAAAAGGGCCTCTTGCCCTCAGCAATTCTTCAAACACACTTGCTTCACAAATGTAAGCACTCGCTGCTTTTGAGAATGAGTCTTAAATCAGCCAAGATAGTCCTGTTGGAGTCAAGCAAAAATTAATACCACCTAGTCCTAACGTCACCTCAGCTGGACTCCCGTGTGCAGCTTTGCCCACCCATGCTTAAGAGAGAGGAGTTGAAATTCCAACAGTTGCAAATGATATTCAGGTAATCCAGGGAAAGGAGAGCTTGTTTTACAAGAGAAAACTAAAAGGCTTTGGATTGCTTAGTCTAGCAAAAGGGTGACTATGGGGGACTATGATTCATGTCACGTGCTTGGACTTGTTCCAAGCAGTGTGAATTCTGACCAGCAGGCCAGTACACACATCCTAGCTGACTAACGGGCAAACTGAACAGATCAAAGTCATGCTGGAGCCTGTCCAACAGTGGCCTGCTGATGTGCTTGCCTACCCAGCAAAACTTTTAGTTCCTTAAAACTCATGAAAACTTAATATCTGAACTTTCAATCCCTCTGACAAATTCAGCTGAACCTGAGCCACGGCTTCAAAAGATACCAAGTCTAGAGCAGAATGAAACGGACCGACTGACAGGCAGAGAGACAGAATCAATAGTTTCTTAGGAAAGCAGCTGTGGACACCGTATTAAAAATGTATAGTGACAGTAAACATATCTTAAACAAGGAAACAATGGTGAGACAGAGAGGTAAGGGAACAGCAAGAGAGATTTGCACGTGTTGAATAAGCCAAGAGAGAAAACAGCTCTTTTGCGACTTTGATCAGCAGGAGCAGTGTACTACATTTTGAGCTTCTCCATTAAACAAATATAGACTGCAAGTAGGAACAACTACATAAAAGATACAGCAAACAGCATACTATATTATTATTTCAGACTACAACAATCATAGTTTAAGGAATTGCTCTGAGGGAAAAAAATCAGCAATGTGGTTAGTGAATCTTTTTGCAACACAGTCTGCCTACTATAGGTGCTATACTTTAGCATTTAAACACTTACTTTAAGAGGACTGGTTCATCAAGGTGTCCATATAAAGAAAGAGATGGGTGTCTCTTGAAGACCTCTATCCCGCCACTTTATTAAAGAACGTCAGCCCTTACTTTGGGAATGGTGATTCAACAGGCATCTAAAATTGAGGTACAAGTCAAATATCCAAGATGCGTGGATTGAACACGATCTTTATAGTAAAGTATGTTCTCAAATCCTGTTTTTTTGAATCAATACCTTACTGATTGCAAGAAAACACTTACTTACATTATTTTTTACAAGTGCACTGTGAACAACACTGTTTCCCGGTCCCGGGCATTGTAAAGTGTAGATCCCTCCCACATATATTCAGCATTTCAACATCCCACTGAAACATTTCAATCTAGTTAAGGAGTTGGCTTGGAAGGCTGATGGAACGATCAAATAGATTTAACTTTCAGCTGCTGTCATTCATGAGTTTCAATACGAAAATGTTGTTTTTTCCTCCCTTACATGTTATGAAGGAATTCAATTCTTTTTCAGTCACGTTTATTTACAGGAAGCAAGACAAAAGACTCCACAGACCACCAGATTGGAAGGACTTGTAGTCAAGAATTAAACTCTATTTGAAATACTCAGAAATTGTTGTCTTGTATTTATGGCTTATAATCAGCAAGACCCACTGGTGAAACTTTCTCGTAGCAGCCAGAGCTTAATTAGCACTAGGTATCGATGGCAACACGTTGTCAGTAACATACAGACAGATTTTCTCAGGGGGATGAAGGCAATGAGAAATGGTAAAAGAAGATTGTGTGAGGGGTGGAGGGGGTCCTCTACCATGTGCAACAGGAGGACTGCCAGGAGGGGTGGCTTCTATGTCATTTGCGTGGACCAGCATGGCTTCTGAGACATACACCCACAGCAGAGAAGAGCTGGAAAAAAAAAAAGAGCACAGGGGATCCCATGTCATTCGTAGTCAACTGCAACGAGGAGTGCTGCAGTCAGCAGGGTAATATATGCAGCACTCCGGGTCGCTAGGAGACACCTTCCTCCAAATCGCTGAAGATGGCAGCTTCTCTGCCTTCCCACTGCCAGAGGCAGTGCACGCAAAAAAGACTGAAATCCAGATGTTGGGAGCTCTCTAGTGGCCCTGGTCTTCTGGATTTCTACCAGAAAACATGAGAGAGTAACAGTAAACATACTGTGTTTGTCTGACAAACATGTCCCTGTGAAGAAACCATATGGAGACTCAGAATTGCAGCCTGACAGAGTTTTTACAGAGGTGGGGACTTCTTTTCAACAAAATCCTAACTCCTAAAACAAAAATCAGAGAAAGAAAAGAAAAAAGAAAAGAAAAGAAAAGAAAAGAAAAGAAAAGAAAAGAAAAGAAAAGAAAAGAAAAGAAAAGAAAAGAAAAGAAAAGAAAAGAAAAGAAAAGAAAAGAAAAAAGAAAAGAAAAGAAAAGAAAAGAAAAGAAAAGCCTCTCCTCTCTTCTACTCTCTTCTCTTCTCTTCTTCTCTTCTCTTCTCTTTTTTATCCAGCCCACTAGTGTAGAGATGAGCCTGGCTATTTATTCTGGGCTGTTTTGCAGTCTAGTTCTCCACAGGAAGCCTGTCTAACCTAACAACTGCCTCAGACTGGCTCCAGGCCAGTAACTGCATCTGAGCGGGAAGACCAGCACATTGTTGTAAAACCCCACTGAACTGGACCACCTTTCAAGATCAGGTCTACCTAGCACCGTAATTATGGAACAGTTTTTCAAGCGAACATGACGTATTTCAAGGAATATAATGTATTTAATACTTAACGGTATCCTAGCACTTGTGTGAGACATTAGAGAGTGCGCAGCAAAGCACAGTCTTGGCAGATGGACTGGATGATCCAATATAATGAAAACCTTTCATTTCTAACATCTGTAACAGTGTCTCCATTTCAGGCATGTGTGACAATGATCTTTACTTGCTGTATTTTGGATTAGTTGTCCAAGTGATATCCTTTCCAAGTATTAGCAGACAGAATAATAATAGCTCATCGTTGTAGATGGCAGCAGACATAAACAATAGGAGACATTAATTATCACCCTTTTGGTTTACAGCAGCAGAAACCACCATTAAAAGAAAAAGAAAAAACCCTAAGTGCAAGATAACTCTTCACTATCAAAGCTTCATTTCCTACCAAAAGGTGACCTAAATAAAGTTGAGATTATGCCAAATCTGTTTGGTTTTGTTTGGGTTTTTTTAATGAAGTACAGAGGCAATCTGGAAAAAAATTTTTGATCTGCCTATTGGTTACGTTTGAAATTTTGACGTGTAATATGTGGACAACAAAAGGGATGGTGATCTGAGATGTACCAGTAGAAAGTGAGCACAGGAAGAAGGAAAGGATTTACTCAGATTAAGTGTTTGCCTATCTATTAGTAGTGACAAGTCCAGAGTAAACTGGGACAAAAGGAGAGATGGCACAAAGCATAAAATACCGCTTCCACCTCTGTTAAAACACCAAAAAAAAGTAGCCACATTGTCTTTTGCTTGGTATGATAGTAGACTAGTATCAGCTCTTCTTTGCCTTAATTGCATTTTCTTATTTTCATTATTACATTAATAAATCTGCTTTTTATGCTACAAATATTTTGGACGTTATTGCAGGGAATTTTTGCTACCAAATCAATTCATAGCAGTTGAAGCAGTGTTACAATCATTAAAAGCATAAGGTTCTCTATCCGTATCACGCTTCCCAACTTTATTACTATTTCTGTGATTAGACAATTCTCGTCAAGGTTTTAGAAAAGGTAGTAAGAAAATCATGTTAGCTCTGAAGTCTCCCTCAGAAAGTTATGGATTAGGGAATCTTCTCTCAAAAGGAGATGTGATTAAAGCTGAGGTTGTAAGAATATACTAGAAACATTTAAAAACGATTGGGATAGAATTGAACTTAAATCATGTAATGCGACTTTACTCTGGAGATCTTTCAATGCCAAATCTGCATCTTGAAATAATCCTGCAATAATTCTGTTTTAGCAGTTTCATCTATTTTAGATTTTCTATTTGTAATCCTGAAGTTGACCAGAGGTGTTTGATATAAAGGCTGGATAGAAGCCGTTCAGGAAAGAGCATACATTAAAAGCAAAATCTTTTATCCCACAGAAGATCTGACACTGATCCAATTGACCCGTCACAGTATAAACAAATTGCTGCTACACCACATCAGCTTTTCCAAAACCAACCTGTGTGATTTATTGGATTGTGTGTTTGTGATCTCATCCTCTAGGTTTTCAAGGCTAATGATTCTTCATATGCCTATTGTTGGAAGTTTCTAATAGCCTCTGCTATGTATCTGACGTTTGATATATACCAAACCAATTCAATTTGATTTTTAATGCAGCACTGCAGCTCTGCTTTTCAACAATATCTAATACCAACATTTAGATGAAAGTTCTTGAAATCTGCCTTCTGACCGGATTCCAGGAAGGAGAATTCTGGGGCACGGAGAGGCACACACAGCAAACCCTGCTGCGGCGGGGGCTTCACCTGAGGTGTTTGGCTCAGGTCTCATCAGTCTGTTTGTTGATAACAGATACTTCTGCACAAAGCTTGTTCTAACAAAACCATAATTTGTCATTCCTAAAAAAGGCTGTAAGTCAAAGAGTGCTTAACAGTTTAAGATAGCACTGCCACTGAAAGAAGAGGTCCCCAATCTCCTCCACTGTCTGCAGCTCAGTCAGACGGGAGATCAGGTGAGGCCCTATGTTAGCTTTCAGCCTGGTCTGTTCTCCAGCCTAGCCTAGTTCATGGCATAACCACACAAACATACATGACTATAAAGCAGGGAGTGAGCAGCTGTGGACTAGTGAAAGCTTATTCTGGCTTAAAGAGTTCCTCAAATTACAGACTTGGCTATGAGCCACACGCCATGATGGCTACTCAGGCTGGTCAAGTCCTGAAAAGACCCCAAGAAACACTTACCCTAGCGAGGTAAACAAATAGCACAATGTCAGACTAAGCTCAATGTCACTAGATAACGCACATGTGAAGGGAAACTAGCAATTACTTGGAATTCTCATTCAGGAAGGACACCTGCTCACTGCTAGGGACAGCTCAGGTGAAAGCCTTTCTTCAGTACGCAACTATATTTGGAAACAAAACCCGGCACTAGATTTCCTGTGAACGGCAACTGAGAAGAACACCGAAAAATTCTACGTACCCATTATATTAAAACAGGTTGCAGAAGTGATCGCACCATCTGCCAACAGAACATGGTACAAAACAGAGGTTGTGAGTATTGAGAGGGAGGCAACAGGAATGATTAGGAGTACAGAAAAAACATGCACTAACAGATTGAAATGATTGGGATTGTTCATTTCAGGAAGCAGACATTTAAAAGAGAACATGATAACAGTATTTAAAGCAAGGAATGGTACAGGCAAGGTAGATAAAAAGCTTTGTTGAGACAGCTTTGTTCCCTGGCTCAACACAAGACTATGAAGCCATTCAGTGAAACTGTAAGGTAGCAAATTAAAAACTGATTTAAAAAAACCCACTTTTTAGCACAATATGTAATTAGACAAGGCGGTGCTGATGCAGGCGGTGGGGTGTGTGGGGTAATTTGAGGTTTCTTACCCCTCAGTGAAAGAATTAGCTACTTAGCATGCAGAGTAAGGTAAAAGAGCATGAAGTTAAGCAGTTACTACAGAGCAACATTGATTGCCACCAGCTGCCGACCTACGCTATCTTGCTCTCCGTCCCAACTTGTAACCATCCACCTCTTGGACTGCTGAGGGGTTTGTAATTTGACGAACAGCAAGTGTCCCATCTTCCGAATAGCCTGAGAGGTGTCTATTCAAAGGAAGTCAGATACATTCACTTTATGGGATTAAATGTATGCAAGCACAGAAATCATGTAGAAGGGGATTTCCTAAAAAAGAATGGTCTACAAAGGGACTTTCACTGCCTATGGAAGAGATACACCACCACAGAACGTCTGTTCTGTTTCAGAAGAGATAAACTGTCATGTCTAAAGATTTAGGCCAATTTGATGCACCTGATCCCCGGTACGGAGCTGAGGCGACAACTCCTGTTCTCCCACCGTTGGGCAAGCAGCAAAGACCAACACATTAAGTCATTAAAATAAATCACTTTGGAAACAAGATCTAAGGCTGTTATTTGTCAGAATTAAGTAAAAAATCTGCACATAAAACACTTCACGGGGGGGGGGGGGAAGCAACATTTCAAAGCAGACTGTTGACAAGTGACATTATCCTGTCACCTGCTAAAGACAAATGACTTGCGGAACAGAACGCCGGATGCAGCTATATTTCACCGGTGGGGTTTTTTTGGCTCCCGTAGTCTCTCGCTATCAAAACGTGTCTCCATGAGACACACCGGCCTTTCCCTACGGAGGGTTTTACCGCACACAAGAGCACGCCGGTCCCCAGCCCCTGTCATGGCGGGGCTGGTGGCCCTCCCCGCCACCGAGCCGCCCACCCCGCAGGCCGCAGAGCCGAGCGCTGGGAGAAAGCCCTCTCCTTTAAAGAGGCGAGACCGAGAGGGCCGCGGATCCCACCCGGGGACGCTGAGGAGGAGGGAGGGAGGGAGGGAGGGCGGGAAAGGGCGGTCCGTTCGCTGAGGGACGCCGCGCTCCCCCCCGGCGCCGGCCGGCCGGCGGCACCATGGCGGCACGTCGTCCCCGTTCCTCCCCGCCGCCGCTCCCTTTCCCCTTCAGCGCTGCCGCCCCGTGTCTGGCGGCTGCCGGTCCCGCTGCCCTCCGGCCGCGGGTGGCGGGGCTCCTTCCCCTCCCCGCGGGGGCCGGCGCTGTGAGGCGGCCTCGGGGGCCGCCATCAGGCGCGGGCGGGTGGCGGCGGCGAGGCCCGTGCGCGACATGGCTCCTCACCTCGGGGCCAGGCCGTGAGGGCATGAAGGTGGTGGGAGCCTTGCCGAGGAGCCTGACCTCCCCTCCGTGACTCCGTGGGCGGCGAGGGTCGGGCTCGGTGTTAGAAGAGCGCTGCGGGAGGCGGCAGGAAAGTGACGCTGCGGTGTGTGGTTTTCAGGTGTGTGGTTTTCAGGTGTGTTGGGCCCCACAACCCTAAAGGAGATTGTAACGCTGCGTTGACAGTACAGGTGGAGAAGAGAAAGCCACCTGGTACAGTCGGGGTACAACATAAAACCAAGGGAAGGTTTTATTTCAGTTTCTTGGAGTAAACAACCCCTTTGAAAGAAAGAAAAACTGAGCAGTTGCTGTAATTTTAGCCACAAATTTACTTTTTTTTTTTTTCCTAAGAGGAAGCAGAGACCCAGAGAAGCACTAATAACTATATTGGTTTCTCCCACTTTAAGGTTCTTCTCTGTCCTGTCAGCTCTGCCCACTTGTTTTCTAAAACTATTTTCCTCTTTGGTGAGCTGGCTTTACCAGGCCAGCCGTTCTGCTCCCTCTCGGTCCCCTCCGCTCATCCGTCCTGCAGCCATGGAGGGCACTCTTGCCCCTGCCTCGTGCAAAAACAGAACTACGGTAGCAGCTCCTTTGCTTCATTTTGGAATTGCCTGCTGCGCTCTCTTTACACAGCATAGCCTTACGTACACTGTTATCTCCTCTTCCTTAGCCCAGTTTTTCTTCTTTAATAATATTTGGGGTTTATTCTGTTATGTTATTCTATGTTTGGCGATTGGTCTTAGGAAGGAGCAGAGTTATTCACTCTAGTTATGGTCAGATTTTTGTGATATAATTTTGAATATGTATTTTCTGAGTTCTCCCTTCCATCCTGTTTGTGAGGGATACAGCAGCTCTGTGGTAATTTTTATATAGATGGTGTGCAAGGTGGACCCACACTCTTCTAAGTGTCTAAGCATCTTTGTTTTTAATAGGGCTTCAGTAGGGCTGAAAACACTTGAGGATCTGGCCTTAGTTATTAGCATAGTCACAGCCAGATTATATTCCTTTAGTTTGGTAGCTGTTTGTTGACACTGTGAGAACGCAATCAGAAGACAAAACAATCACTTAGCAAAGTCCTTGCAATTTGATACAGAGCATAACAGCTGCCCATAGAAGGTTAGGACCTGTTTGTCGAGGAGCTCACCAAATCATTGTTGACTAGCAAGGTCAAAAACTCTAGGAAATGGACCAGAAAACAATCTAAATTGACAAGGACATTTTGCTACGGAGATCTGGGGAGCTGTTTGCGCAGAACAAGCACCTGCCTGGAAGGCTGCGGAAGACTGTGGAAGAATACGTTTGGGGGGTTTTATGATGGCAAAGCTTTGCCAAACTGGGTACCTCTATAGTCCTTATAGTGTTTGGGGAATGGCAAATCCTTCTAAATTATCCTTTCCCTTGACTGTTAAAATTTTCTTTAATCTCTGAATGATGTTTTGATAAAACAATCTTGTGTTCACAAACTACCAAGGGAAAGAGTTACACCCAGACTGCCAGTATGTTTGGTGCACAAGGTGATAGAAGAATCACAGAATTGGCACCCTGAAGTTGTCAGACCTCACACTTAAGGGGACATATCCAGACAGGAGAAGAGACAGCTCGATTGGTACTAATGGTGCCTGTGCCAAGAACTGTTAAGTTGTCTCGAGTTCGTGGAAACGTTGGCAGTGGCACTGAACAGTGCCTCTGTATTTACTGAGTGAAGAGACAAGAGGGAGAGCAAGACAGTAGTAAGTCCAAATGACCTATTTGTAAATGTAGAGGTCATCGAATCCATTTTGTAACAGCTTTTGTTAAATAATATTAGCTATATAAAAGTGCTCGAAATTGATGTTATTCTGGGCATGGTTTTCTCTGAGGAAAGTTGAAGACCATTTTGGCTCCTAACCTCAATGTATGTCCTGTCACTGTTTTGAAGGAGAGCTACAATAAGCCAGTGAAGTCAAGCAGAAAATACTGGGCATAAGTGAGAAAGATAAAAAGAAATCCAGTGTTTCTCCACATAGCTAAAATAGACCAACACTTTTCGCTAGCTGAAAAACAGCTGCCTGTTATATCAGCAGAAGCACAAGGTTCAGAGTTTACCAAGAGAACCAAACAGAGACAAATGTTAAACTGTCTAACTTTTTAATGTCAACAGGACTTATATTCAATAATTAAGTATGAGACTGACCTAATGAGACAGGCGATAACCATATTTCAGGTTCAGTGGTTCTCAATAACAGCACTGGAAGAATGCAACTGAGACTGGAGACAAGAAGGTTATTTTTAGAAGCAATAATACTAGGGCAGTGATTAGAAATAAGGATGCTTTTCTCAGGTAACGAGTATCTTAACCAACAAGTGTAATTCCCAACATTTTGAGACAAGACTGTGTGCCAGGAGTTAGGACCAAAAGCTTGTATAGGAGCACACCTCTACTAAGCAAGAAGCAAAGATTAACTGCTTTCCTTCTTGAGGAAGGAGAAAAAGGGATGTCTACTATGAGATTTTCTATAGTGTAATTAAGAACCAGCTGTCTGTTCCTTTGGACAGGAAAAAAAGGAAGAGGGAGCCCCAGAAGCAGGCTAGAAAACTTAAGACAGGACATATGAAGGAGAAGACCAGCACTGGCAGTTAATGGGGATTGAGGAAGGAGACTTTGCTAGGGCCATGGCCAGCCAGTGTCTAGAGGATGTAGAAAGTTCTTGACCCAGCCCTTTACTCCCAAGCAGGTCTGCAAGAGTAGGGAAACAAGTCCATGCCAACAGCAATCCAGTAGCTCATCATACAAGCCTTGACTTAGAATTAAGCTAAAGGATGCAGCCATGGCTGGTGGCATAACATGGTGAAGTTCCACACACGTGATTGAGACTCCAACCTTGAGACCGCTTTTTGTGGAAAGAAAATGCTGGCTGTGAGTTTTATTTGGAGGAAAGTGAACGCAGAAAAATACTGTCACCCTGGGCCTTAAAAAGAATCCTATGGAATGAAAGATTGCTTCTGTGTGGCATTTTCTTCTAAACTTCAAGTGAATGCGTAGAGGTTTTGGTCTCACTGAAGACTTTGTAAAAAATCAACAATGCAGTGATCAATATTTTTGAAGAGACATTAAAACTGTCTTGATGTGTCTGGTATCCTTGGTTTATTGAACTTAAGATGAGGTTTAAACTAATCCATCAATATTTTGTGATCTGCTGTTAACAGCTATTAAACCCTTACATGCATTCATCAGTGGAAACATTGAAGGTGACTAGTACTGCTAAAAATTGGGTATGGCAAAGGGACTACATGTAACAAATAAATTCTCTTGACCCCAATGAATGTAAAATATTGCTGGGTTTTTAATAATACCCAGTGGGATGCAGAAAAGCATTCCTGCTGGTATGCTAAACTGTTCTGTGATCAATAAAAACTGTATGAGAACACGAGACTGGATAAATAAAACTGTCCATATAATTAATGTATTCTCTTCTCCCAGAGTGTTGCATTGCTCTTCAGTACCTCTGAACTTCTGTGCTCCCACTGCACCATTGTTTCGCATTTTTATCATCTGCTATTTTGTTCTGCCTTCTCCCATGTCATTGTTTCATAGCGTGTCAGGGACAGAAGAGGAGGGAAATAATGTTGTGGTTTTGTCAGATGGCTGCAACTGGGGGAAGAAAACCCAAACCCACTAATGAAAACAAATATACTAGCTCTTATCAGTGGTCCATTGTGAGAGCAATAGGATGGGAAGGAGACCTTGTGCTACCAACAGCCTGGTATTCTCTTCATTTTCTTACTCCAGCTGTGCAGCTCATCGAAATCCAAAGCACTTTTGATACGAAATCCTAGGTCTGCCAAAACCCCATACTATGCAAAATGACATCTGCCAACCAAAATATTCATGTGTCTTCCATTCTCCCATGCTTTTCCACTGACACTCCTTTATGAGTCGTGTTTTCTCATCTATGGGCTAGTGAGTGAGTGAGTGAGTGTGCCCGCACTACTCGGCACATCTACTCCTGAAAACGATGCCCTTTAATGTCATTTTACTTTTGGGCTTTTGAACAACAGAATCCGGTGAAAATTCGCGGATTATCAGAGCGGTGTCGTCTCCAAAACAGCTGATTTCCAGTGCCCATTTAACCAGGTGAAATGGCCGTGCTTTAACAGAGGTGAAATGGCCAAGTCCAATTAGATCATTGGTACTCATGGATGAAATAGCCCTGCCGTGTTCAGCAGTTATCTCAACACGTTTAGTAAGTCTCATTGCCTATAAATTAGCCTAATTCTCAGTGTAAGTTGTACTGCGATACTGATTTGCATCGTTTTGACCCGCTGGGGAGCAATGATAGCTGATGACCGCATATAGCATGCAGTAGCTTTGTGGAAAGGAGTATGTTGAAGGAAATCCTCTACAAGTAGCGCAGATGAAGTCGGTTTTGTGTCCATGTGCCCAAGACAACCAGGGTGTATTCTCAGCATCCACTACGCAGAGATAATGCCCCTCTCCAGAAGGGGAGGACTGGCTGCTCCCTGGGGCTGGGGTGATGGAAGTGGAGGTGGTTCCCCAGGCTGGGTGGGTGGTAGGGCAGGGCCTTGCCAGGCAGGGCTGTCCCAAAACCCCATCCAGAAGCAGGGCAGCCGGGAGGGCACCGGGGGCAGCCCCAGCACCGGGCACCTCCCTGGGGACGGGCTGAGGCTGGGACGGGACCTCAGCCCTGGCTGAGCGTGGCCCAAACAGCAGCTGGCTGGGCAAAAATCCTAGCAGCAGGATGTTCAACCAAAGGTAGAGTACAGAGGCAGCGCCAGGTTTTCCAAACTTCGCTACTGAGAAGTCTTAGGATTTCATAAACATCCTAGAATAAATACATTACTTAAACTCCATGCAAAGCAGCTACTTTGAAAACTCTCTTACATATCTCTAAGTGTATATCTTGCATTTCACATGAAAGTGTTTACTAACCTCTGAAAAAAAGGCCACTAACAAGCTGAAAAAATACAGTTAATTTGCTGCTGAAAGTAGTTTATCAATTCCTAATACGAGGTCTTCAAATGTTAAACAGCTATATTTAAAGTAATTTGAACAGATTCATGATTGCTGGGAGTGTTCTGGAAGCCCTGGGCATGGTGAAAGCTAAAATGTTGCCGTCTTAGTTTTACAGAGTGAAAGACATCTGAATTCCATCCTTATCTATGTATTTATTTTTGTAATTGTGATATCACAGAAAGAGCTTCGGGGGCAGGGAGACCTGCTATTTTGAAAAGATTTATATCTCTGGCAAACTGGGAGCAAGGGTAGGGGAACGGGGAAGTTTCTGTCAGAGGGATTTCAGACTTAGGACTCACTGAATGGATGACAAAAAACACAACTCAAGACGATAGAAAATATGTAAGTATTGTACCTTAGACAGTACATTACATAGTTCCTTTATCCAATGTCCTGTGAAATGAAAAAAACAAACACTGTTTGGGTTTTGCTTCTGAACCACTACGTACGCTGAGCACAAATGGTGAGCCACTTTTCCTGCAGGAATGAGAGAAAGTTGTGGTATATGTAACTGTGTATACAGTGTGTCCACAAGTACAAAAACAATCCCTATCTTCTTCTCCATAGGCACATTCTCTCCAGGTTTTTCTGTTCTGCTGAATGTGCAGTGTGGTAGTTGTTGTACAAGTTCTAAAGAGCAAAAGGCTTTGAACTAGACAGTGCCAGATCAGATATTAATTTGCTCCAGTGTGGAGCAAAAATGCATTTCTCTATCACATACTGTAGGAAGCGGGTGAAGGAAGCTTCACTCTTCCCTCTGTTTGAAGACCCAACTTTAGTTTACTGAAAGAGAGCAGAAGTTTGTCCTAGATCTCCTGCAAATTCTAGTTCAACATCTAAGTCACTTCCTGCATATACCGAACTCAGAAAAGTTCACACGGTCTAAGTTAAGGCATCTGAATGAGGCACATCTATTGAAAGCTTAGTTCCCCATGGTCCCTGTGGGGAAAGTGGAGGGAGACAGCCCTCTAGAGGTGTCTGTTTTGCCCTGTTGAGATATTAATTCCTTTCTGGAGATACCATTATAGGAAACGTTAAGAATCTGCCTTCTCATTCAAGTATTTCAGTTAAGTAGCTAAAATGAGAAAGCATGAATTTTTCCTAAAGCCCTCAAACAGAAATTCCCTCCCTGGAATTTCTGTTATCCAAGATCTTGAACTACTGCTCCAAGACGTCTTTAGTCACGACCCAGGCTCCTTATAGAGTCTGTTGCAGACGGAGGACTTACACGCACCTTTCCCAGCATCCCGTCGTCATCTGCAACTTCGAGACTCCTGAAGTGAACACAATGAGAAAGCCTTCGTGCCCCGGTCAGGGTGATGTGTGAACAAAGGTGCTGTTAAGCAACCAACAAGGCTCATTATAGGATTTTCCAGGGCAAGGGGAGGGGAACAGTGGTATTAAAACGTATATTGCTCTGGAATGCTTTTGTGTATTCCGTATTCTCTGTGACCAGATCCTCAAAGGCTCCCAGCTGATACTGAAGTACCTGAACTTCTACCAAAACCTAACTTAGAGTTAGGAGCTTGGTTGCCTCTGTACATCATGGCCTATGGACACTACATTCAGGGATGTGAAAATCTGATGATCTATTTATGAAAGGCCTTGTTTACAGGCATGTAAATAATGCAGATACATTTTATTTAATAATGAGAATAAAATTTAGTTCTGTTACCTGTATTAACAGTAAACGGCTGCTGTTTGGTATTCTTTGTGCAAACAGTGGATCCCACAGAACAAGACAGTTCCTAAAAGGCCAGATTAAATTAATTTGAGGTTCATCTTGCCCTAATGGAGTGGTACAAGATGGCAAGAGTGTGACTTAGGTCCACAAAAAGACTGAAAAGTAAAAGAGGAATAATACTACTTGTAAATCATACCTCAAAGACTCAGGAAGTTTTTTCTTTCTGCAGCAACCTGACTTTAAAGTCCAAATAACTTCTAAAGAAAGTTAGGCTGCATGGTGCATATGGCATCTTGAAAAAGATAACCGGTACTCCTAAAGCTTTGATAAAGTAATAAAAGCCTTAAAAAAATGTACAAGCACAAAACATTGCCAGGCTTGCTTAGTCTGGGAAGGAAATAGTGATTTGGAGTATTGCCATGGCCTGACTATACGTAAGTGCTTGCTTTAATGCCAAGTACTGAGGAAGATTGCTCTGATGCAGCTCTGACCCAAGTCCAGGGAAAACATTCCACTGTCTTCAGTGAAAGCTGGGCTGAGGCCTTGATTCTGAGATAAGAGGATGGTCTTTATCACCCATGGTAAAAAGGCAGGCAGAGCTGTAGTCAGCTTGACTTTATTTTTTTCTTTTTGTGGTTTTTCACTTTGTAGATGCCCTTGCAGGCTTTTATCTATTCTAGGAGTCCCATGAGACAAGAACATTCACGCTGATTTCAGGGAATGGACTGAGAAGTTTCAAGAGGCTCTCTGAGAAGCACTTCATGCCGCTGGCTAAAATCTGAATTACAAATCTACAAGAGAATAGGGAATTAGGCTAAGAAATAGAAAAAAAAAAGAATGATACAAGAGACAAAAACATGGCAACAGCAACAAAAACACATTTATCTCTGAAGCCATGGGCTATTACATTTTATTCTCTGTAGAGGCAAGAAAGAATGAGAATTCTACTTAGGTATCTTCAGCTGAAAGATGTGGAAGTAGGGGATTGGAAACAGATATTGATGGCTCTAAATAATCACTTTTCTAGAAAGGGAATAGAAAGTTCATCCTGTAATGCACTCAGAAAACTGCTTACCTAAAGTCACCATCATTTTAAGAGGAACCTTATTACATGTTTGTTACTTGAGAAAGAAATCCCATATACACAGAGCTTAAACAACAAAAACAAAAACAAGAAAAAAAGGAAAAGATAGACACTGGTTTTTAACTATCTACTGGTTTCTGAAGGTCTCCATCACAGCAACATCTGAGCATCTATGGATGCCAGCCAGACCTTCAAAACATGCACAGAACATGCTGGAGTTTCTCTTATGTACTCTTACTGGATATTATTATTTCCTATCACAAGTTGTTTCAGACTGGAATTTAACCTCTTGTACATGTGGATTTTTTCACTTTCCACTGGGATAAATGGACTGTATTAGTATTTGGAGAGTACAGTGGAAGGAAAAGTAGTAGGATAAAAATGAATGGTGTTTATTTTTCTTTGATTAGATCGAACAGCAAACAGTGTGAATTTGGGCAGACAAAGAAGCCTATTATTCCATTTTTGGGTGAGATTAACTGCTAAGTAACACCAAAGCTTGCACAATGGTCTAGAAAACTGCTATCAGACTAAAAGGATAATAAAATGTTTTGGACAGAAATCGAAACAATGGTGAATAATGAATATCTAGCGATCTATAATTCTGGCAAAGGTTTTTCTTTGAGGCTATGGTTTAGAATTACATGCACATACACATGCTCAAAATACTGCAGTACTCAGCATGATTTATGTACTTGATAAAATGCCTCATAGTAGCACAAAAATAGAATTACACCAGGTGCACAACAAACAGACATGCTACTTTCAAAAAACTCAAGTAAGCCAAGTGGAGTAGGAGCCAGTAAGAGCAGATGATCGACATATTTGTTTTGAAAGCAGCCAGAATGCCTCAACCTTCTTCAGTCACAACTATCTAAAGTAAGTCATGATAGTCCCAGATTCAGCTAATCCCGGTTTTGGCTCTGTTATCAGGTGAGAGTAAGAGTAGTTCTTTTACTCAGGCCAATTTTCTTATTTCTCACGACCGTCATCATTGCTTGCTTTCACTGTCCATGGTCAGTTAAACCTGGGGCTTACTAACGCCACAACCTAAGTTCGTATAACTCGACGTCCAAGTTAGAACACAGAGAAGTCCACAAATCCTGCCCCAGTAGCCCCAGGCTCCAGGGACACAAGAAAATATACCGGTGACACAAAGAAGTGAGTTGATACAAAGTCCAAGGGAAGGGGACATAATTGCTTTGGTGGAGCTGAAGGACAAGAATGACTCCTGCCAGTGTAGTGGCGTCTTTGAAAGAGGTAGACTGCGACTCTGAATTAAAACTGGGCATTCCTTCTCAATAATTTTTGCTAAGCAAAGGAAAATATCTTTGAATATTTGGATTCAAATTCTAGATTTTAATGTAAATATTCAAGAAACAGAAGTTAAGATTGAGAAATTTTAACTTATCAGAGGGAAGTAATTTTACAGAACATTTTTTAAGAAACAGACTGGGTGGCAAGGAAAATAATCAATGTAACATCAAAGTATGGTCAATGGTAGAAAACAGGGGAACAGGATAAGCATATATCTGTTGAGAAATAACAATTTCCCAGAATCTAATTCTAGCATCAGAGTAACTAAGATTCAGCAAAGTGGAAATTCTGCTGATGTAAAGTTATCATTACCTAAAAGTTTTAAGGGAGAAAGTAAGTGTCCTGTCTGTTAGCTCTAAGGACAATGTACTATTTGGTCAATTTGATATCTTGGCTTTCAGAATTTATGGATGGTGAAAGCATTTCCTGATAAACAACTTAGGTGTGGAGGTACTTTGTAGTGAACACAAATAACTGCATAGGACAGGACTGGAGAGGAGAGTCAGATAGGAAGAGAAAATACAAGAACAAACAAGCAGATCTGGAACTGACAGAGGAAAAGCAGGAATCAGAGGTTTTATGTGAGCAGAGAAAAAAGTTTGGGGACTGTGATAGGTTAGGTGAAGTACGGGAATTGGACAGCAGAGGAGGCAGCACGATACAGTAATTTTACCTTGAGAACAGGTTGGGGGTGTTGGGAGAGAAGGTTAGGAAACCAGAAAGAAATCAGAAGAAGAGGACTTGCACAAAACAGGTGCAGCGAGACTGGCAATGCACAAAATGAACATTGTTCATAGACTTAGACAGCAAGCTGTTGATGTGGATTTCAGTTGATGTGTTGTGCTGCCTATGAGAAAGGTATCAAAATGGAGACCCATTTAATGATGCAGATCTCTGCTGGAACTGTGATAGCATACTTTTGTCAATTAGCATTTTAATGAGTCATAATAAAATATAATATGCGGATGTAATCTGTGCACAAATGCTTGAGGAAATGAAAGACTGACTAACAACCATTGCACAATTTCAGCATGGAGAAGTTATTGCCTAATTCAGATGTCAAAACCATGCAAATAGAGATGCCTTGGCCCTACTAGGTTAATGTTCAATTTGTTCTATTACCATTTCAAACACCAAGGAACACAGACAATAATATTTCTGATTTGGATGTTTAACCTTTATTCCAGTAATTTCTCTTTGGGATGAAATGAAGCCTAGAGCTAAAGCAGTCTAATTGACAATAAGGATCTTCACCTAATTCTGTGATTAGGCGAGGGTCTTAACGTAATAAATCTGGCAATGTTTTCCCTTAAATCAATATTTCCAGGACAAAAAGGTCTGTTCTGTAGACCTTCAATTCCTATTTTATTGAACATAGCCATTCTCAAATACTGAGTTCCTTTAGAACAACAGATAGTAAAGATGAGAATCATTTTTTGCCATTTTTTTTTCTCAGTAAGAAAATGTCTATTTATTGGAAACCTCAGTGATGTCTGGATTCTGACCACAGCACAGGGACCCCCAGCTGAAGTTATGTCAGGTCAGCTCCTAAGAAGACCAAAACCATCCTGATTAAAAAAAGAAACTTTTAAAATAATCCTTTTTTTTTCCTCACAATATTTGATTTGCATGCTTCATCAGAGTAGAAATGGATTTTGAAATCAGTTTTCCATACAGTTGGCAAAGGTAGGTTCTTTCTCAAACGACTTTTCTTGCACAATGATATTTAATGTTCCCAAGAATAGCATGAAGAGAAAAGAATACAAAGTACCAAATCAGGGAACAGATAGTTGGGTAAATAGGGAATTTGAGACAAGGAGCCGTTAAGCACACTCCTCTTACTTCAGGAGTGAGTCCTTTTCAAGGACAAAGGAAAAACAAAATGTACAGTTCAGCTCCGTGGCGGTAGGTGTAACATTTTAATAGCTGGCACGCTGCCTGTATCTGATGCACTCGTTCAAATAGGCAGATGCTGGATTGGATAAATGGAAGGGCATGTAAGGACACGGAGTCTAGCTCCTCGCTGCATTTATTATCACAATATCTCACCGACTGCAGAACGTGGGAAGAAAGTTCCCTGGGTGTTAAGAGAGACTTTATACTGACAACCCGAGGTGGAGGCTTTTGCTGTGATTAATGGAAACTAAAGTCACAGAACAACTGAAACTGGTCTGTGTCCAACTCAACTACCGCTTGTAACATTTACTGGTGGAAAAGCCTCTCTCCCCCAACTATCAACTCAAATTTAACTCACATGATTTATATTCTCACACAGGTAATCTTATACTACCAAATTCTTTATTAGCAGGTATTTTAAAGCTGGCACATTTTCATTTTTATACGAAAGTCAAATACTTTTTTTTGACTGGGTATGATGGATGACATGGCTGATTATAGAGACCCCAGGTCTGTATTTCTATGCTCCATGTCACCCTATAGCACCCAGCTGGTAAGGCCTGGCAATTAGTAGACTGACAACAAGGAAGCTCACCATTTTAGAGCAGAAAGATGTCAGGTTTTCATTCTTGTTTATTATGTTTGAGGGCTGACATTAACTTTTGTCTCACCCAAGCCACTGGGGATAGGATTTTGCTTTAAAAAATGGGAGACTCTCTATTTCTCCGGATATGATTCTTAATACAAATTTTTTTGAGTGCATTTGAAAAGAAAAGCTAATCGTTAACCCATGTGTATTCTTTTAGTCTTTGATGGTAGCACACCACACATTTTATGTACGAATGATGTTATTGTTACTAAAAAATGTCTCAAGAGAAAAGCTCTAACCATATCACCCTGTTTCTAAGGAAAGATGCTCGGATTTGCAGAGGTGCAGAGCACCTGCTTGCGCTGGGGTGAATTACAGTCATGGAGGGTGCGATACCAGTCACTCGGGTAAGAAAACAGCTTCTTAGAAAGTATATCCTCAAATATCTGTTGCTGCCATGAACAACATCACAGGTGTCCATGAGTCAGCACTGCAGTCCATCCTATTTTAACGCAGAGACTGAACTAAAAAACTTCCGCAAGAAAATAATGCGGTGTGCAACCGCAGCTTTAATGTGTGCAGGGATCCTCCCGCCGGCTCGCAAAATGAATTAAAAAGGAAAGAAAATGTTTATTTGCCCGTGCAGCCCTGTTTTTTGGTGGTTTGGGTGGTTTTTTTCCGGTGAGTAATGACTGCTCTCTGCTACTTGATAGCCGAGGCTGGCAGCGCTATGGCAACCGGGCTGCGGGAAGGGCGGAGGGAAAAAGTCGCTTAGCAACTGGAAGCTTTAGACAGGCAAGGATGGTTTAAAGCACAGCAGTTTAAAAAAAACAAAACAAAACAAAAAAAACCCACAAAACCAACCAAACAAAAAAAGCAACAAAAATCCCCCCCCCCAACAAACCCACAGTTGCTACCGTCAGAAAAGATGAGATTATTAAAGTATAGATCAGAAGAGTTAAGGATTTAGAAGAAGAAGAAAAAAAAGGCATGCCAAAGCCAATAAAAAAAAGGAGTTAACAGCTTAGAGAAAAAAGTAGAGATATTTTACACCAATCATCCTAGACGCAAGCTTCATCAATGCAAACAATAGCCCTAAACCCACCCAGACTATTCCCTGTCAGATCCCAATACTGTTCCACAAAGCAGAACTCCACAGGCATCGTCTCCCCGGCCCCCCGAGCTTTGGCCGGGACTCCGGAGGGGCTCGGCGGGTGCAGCCCCAAGCCCCCCGCACAGCCCTCGGGCAAGGCTCCCGTGGGCTGCTCCCACCCGGACCCCACTGGCAGCAGGGCTGCTGCTCCTTGGGGAGCGCCTGCGTAGTCTTGTTCTTGCTCGTTATTATTTATAGCTTTCCTCCGGCATGATAAGGACTCTACAGGCAAGAGAAAAAAAATAATAATATGAAAGGTTATCCAATACACCGATTGAGATTTTTTAGTAATAATTTTCCAGAGATGTTTTTCCAGTGCTCCAGGCACCCTAACACTTCATTAATAATGCAGTAAAATCCCAGCAACATTACATTAATCACTCCGGTGGGAACCCAGCCAGTCAGGCACCTCTTTTTCAGTCCTCCATCCTCAGCCTTCTCTAAGCACTGTCTCAAACAGACGTCTTTCACTGCATGCTTGGAAAGTTGCCCAATTTGAGCTATTTTGGACTAACAAAGGGACAATTTCATCCAAAGACACAGAACCCCCACAGAGCTGCTGCCCTCCCCCTCTCTAGTGCAATGGGGGTTGGGTGTTTCTGCTGACCATCGCCCAGGCAGGAAAACATGAAAGGAGAGACTACGTTGGTCTAATCTTCCCTTTTAAAGTCTACCTGGAGACCGACAGGGAGGTAACTCGCATCTGCAGGTACGAGGAGCCACACGCTCCTTATGGAGTGCAGGGTCCAGCGACTGAGCTGCCGCATTCCGCGCACGCCACAGGCTCTGGTTTTGGTGTTGGTTTTTTAACGCAGAGAAATCGGTTTCCTATTGGAAAAGCCTGATCGAGCAAAAATCAAAACAGACGCCGGGAATGTGTCAGTCCGGTCAAACATCAGCATGGTCGAGTCGCAGGCAGGTTGGCAGGCAGATCTGGATGGCATAGGTTTTTTTCCAGCCCAGCAACCCAACCGACAGCCAGAACGAAGATGCTGCCGAGCTCCGGCCGGCCCTGCGCCCCGGTCCTGTCCTGCTCTCCGGCCGCAGCCTCGCCACCTCCCGGGCTCCGGGGCTCCTGGTTGAACCAGTGGTTTTAGGGCTTATAGTGCTACAGGATTTTCGTGTTCTCGTTTACCGGCAGCATTGTCTCCTCAGTAGATAATGCTGACTAAATTGATACTTTACAAAGGCACAAAGGAGTCAGCTTGTGACTGATACACAATACTGGTTAACAAGACACATACAATGGCGGTATTAGTGGGAGGAAAGAAAAGCTCAACTTTCTGTCAGTCATAGGTTCATTAGAAAGTAAAGAGTGGTTAGCAGGCAGAAAAGCTCTTTACATGCGTGAAAATGGTACCAGTTCTGAAAAAAAATCAAACCTGGAAAAATTAATCTTGCTTTAATGCTGGTGGAACTAACTCAAACTGTCTTCCCTCAAGTAACCTTTCTTAATAGAATTCTGAAATGTGTACACTAAAAGAACAGGATCTATGAAAATCCCATTTTTCTTCATTAGAAATGCCCTCAAAGCATCTTACATATACTTTGGCCAGAGATTGATACTATCAACCTGAAGCTTCTTGAGGAATGTCATACATTATTGTAACACTAATAACCAATAAAAGCTTCTAGAGTTACAAGAAATAAATAACCTGAAGGGTACGATACCTTTTCCTTTTGTCTCTTCTAATGCTTTTCTAGAGTTCAGGGAGGTCTTACAGTCGGAGGATGTGAGAAGGAGGTATATAAAATGCTTTAAAGCCTCCAGTCACACACAGAGAAAAGAGGCTAATTGTTGCATATAGTCTGCAAATTTTTCTTCAAAAAAAATTCAGTCATTCTTGGGTTTAAAAGTCCGAGAGACAGCGTGCCCTAATAGCTATGTGTTTATTTAATCTTTTTTTTCTTTCCAACAGCTTTGTGCTCATCAGATGAGCTGTCAGAGCCTCCAGCACAGCCTGGGAGTCCAGCTCCTTTATTGCTGTACAGCATTTTTGGCTGACAAGTTGTACAACTGCAGTTCTGTTTGTCTTGGAGCAGAAATGGCAGAATGTAACCCACCTCACTCACATGATCTTACAACTCAAATAGCCGTAGATTTTAACATTGCCCTTGGAATAAGTTACCACACTCACTCTAGGATGTAAGCATCCCGATACAACTGTGAATATGTAGATTCACTCATGTCTCTACACTCTCACTCAGCCTTCCACTTGAAAAAGTCCCAAAGGTAGAAAAGTCCAGGTATTAAAAACATCAATGTAAGACATATGAATCTTGTGAAGTGCGTGGGCACTATTATTTACTGGGCTGCTGGCTGCCAGTGACGCCAATGAGCTACTGAATTAAGCTATATAAGCTGTAAAGGTTAGTTTTGCCTTGCTTTGGATGCCATATATTGCAGTAAATAATGTATATGTTGGTAAGGATGGGCAAATTAATTAGGTTTTTTTGTTAAATGGTAACGTTTGGGAAAAGATAGTGGTAGGATCTAATTTTAACATAATTCTCACCATTTGTTTTCTGTAACAACATTCTAAATTATATATGCCCTTAGAGAACAAATAAAAAGAAAAATATGGAAAAATGAATGTGATACATGCAACCAAAGGTGGTTGTAACAGATGCAAAAGCAAGCTATACTTGCTCAGGCCACCTGTTTTCTTTGCTAAATTTTGACCATTTCACCTCGAAAGTTTAACGGTCTTCACCAGAAGTTTCTTGCACCCTGAAAAGCCTGGCAGTTTTCTGCTTCTATATGCAGGGACACTTTGTTATGATGACCATCATCGCCGGGAAAGCCTGTGAAGACAAATGCGTTGCCCTAGTACCATCTAGTGGACGGAAAGCTGGAGAGAGATTTAAATGAAAGAAGAAATTATTTAAGGTGGGAGCCAAGCTCATCAGGGCAGTGTCAGTTCTTTGGGGAAAGAAGATGCAAGCACGAGAAATAGTTGTCTTCAAATTGCGCAGAGACTTTTTCAAGGCTCTCTCTCCCTGAGTCCCACAGAGATTAGTAAACTACCTACCACTGAAATGCCTTTTAATAATACAGACCATCAAGCTTAAGAACATTTTGAAATTTTACTCTGTTTTCTGAAGAAATTTATAGGCAAACCACATGTCAGTGATGCCACCTGTTTCTTATTTGACAGCAACCATCTGGACAGCAAATACTCTAAAGCCAAGAAAGTCATTGCAGTCTGCAAGGCAAGATAGAGAGCTATAATTTAAATGCCCGAATGTCAACCACAATATGAAGAATTATATGCGGCCCATGGGAGGGATACATAAAAGGGAAAGCACGCATATAGCAATAAGCCTTGCATTAGAGGAAACAATGATTAAATATGTAATGCATGGACTTGAATGGCCTCCTACTCACCCTCTTTCTGTTTACAATGACCACCAGACAACAGAGAAAGCCTTTCCAGAGATTAAACCAACTTAGAGGTGGCGCAAGCAAAGCAATAGTAGCAAAAAGCCGAGCAGACTTACCTCATGACCTCATTCTTTCACACTCCCCGGACAGCAGTGAAGTAAACAGCCCACGCACCCAGCTCAAATTCAGCTGACTTCTGGCCACTGGTTGCTAATCTGACTCTCTCCTTCCTCTAATTTTTTTCCTCAGTGTCCCATCAGGCTTGTGTTTACCTTCTCCTCCTTATTTCCTTCTACCCATGTTCCTAAAGAGTAAACTAAAATTTAAAAAAAACCCAAAAACAAAACAACAAAAACCAGAACGAGCACTAGGAGAGTTAAGTCCTATATCTCATTGTAGCAGGGTAGTGCTCTGCACAAGTAAGAATAAAATTCAATAGAGTACAGGGCAGTAAGGCAAGAATAGGGAAAACATTGGAAATTGAAGCATATAATTTGCTTTTGGAAGGTGGAGTACTGAGCCAGGCAGAATAAAAAAAGGATGATTGTTAGTGCTGCTTGACTAGCCGGGAATCCTCCCATCTTCAGACCGAGTGCTAATTTTTAAACTATGCAAAGTGTTTTCTGGGGCCACAGAGTGTATCTGGAAATGAGACTCGGGGGATGGAGAGTAGGCTTCAGTGATGGACACTAAGCACAAGAGAAGTGCCTCAAAGTAGCAGTGAGGCAAACAACAACCAACCCTTTATTTGCATTCTCTAAAAGTTCCTTGTAATAGTAGTGGCCACATGGCAGTGATCAAGAGAAGAATTACCAGTGACAAAAAGAGGAGGGAATTACTATCAGACAGCAAGGTGCTGTTCACTATAGTCTTAGAGCATAGCTGTAGCATACATTAGCTATGATTACCATGATCGATCCAAGATATTTTGGGATCAAACTTGAGTATCTGATGCTTTCTTCAGGAGATGGAGTAGGTCTTTCCCATGTAATTCTCCCAGACATAGGCATCGTAAGTATGAGAGTGTTATCTCCACGGCTGTGGCCTATGCTCCATCCCACTGAGACAGGCAGCCCTACCTGACACCTACAGCAGTCCCTCAGAAGACTTTAACTAGGCTTCCACCTCCTTCAGCACCGAGGGGGAGTGTGCCTTCGGCGGCCAGCTCCACGCTGGAGGACCTGGAGGAACAAGCCCACGCCAACATCCCCGGTACTCTTGGTAGCGCGTGGAGATGCTAAAAACCCAGCATGGTTATCTAGACCAAAATTCTGGCTGCACATACATCTCCCACCTAAAATGTGTGACTTCGTAGGAGAACATTTGGCTGGACTGGTGCCTCTGCAAACCGTGCCCCAAGACCAGCTTAGAGAAAAGGTCTAGAGCAGATGGCATGGCAACTCTGAGACCATGAGCCTCGAGGAGATGGCATGGTCATGGGTATCGATGCTACTAACTGTGCAGCCAGGCAATATCCCAAAGGCTTCATCTGCAAGAGAAGGGGAGAAGGGTGTTCAAGTAAGCCCAGGCAAAGGGAACGGAGGTAAAGAGCGGGAAGACCCCATCTGTCTCTGCCACGTGATGAATCCCATGGCACTTCCCTGCTGTGTCTGTAGGCTGCACTGCCAAGTCAACGGAGAGCCTTATGCTACTTCCAGTGTCTTGCTGGGAAAAGGAGAGGACATTTGAGATCAATAATAGAGCTTTGGCTAGGTTTGCTGAGCGACTGCTGGCATGTGCTGTGCTGCTCATTGGCAAGATCTGGGAATGCTACCAAAAGCCCTCTGCTCCCTGGGAATTGCCTTTACTGGTCTGGAAACGGCTGCAGAGTGTCCTGCATGAGAAGTTTGCTTCCTTCTCCTAACGCAAGTGACTGTGTGTGGCAGGGGGAAAACATAATGTTCCTGCAGGAGCCTGAAATCCCAGGGAGCTCTGCCCAGAGTTGGTATAAAAGGTTTCTCCCCAGTCTTGGTGTTTTCCGTGCCTCTGTTCCTCTGTCCTGAGAAGGGAGCAGTGCCTCTTTTGTCCCAGACAGCAGGCAAGAGTCTTCTCAGTCAAACCAGTTTCTTTAGGATTCTGTCCTGCAAGTGCCAACCTCTGACTGGAACAGCAGCTGGAAGGGTCTCCATGCTTGAAAGTGAAATATTGCATGTTACGCAACATCTTCCTCTTGCCTGACAGAGATTATGGTGTACTTAGCCTAGCCCACGTGGTTAGCGCTCTCAGCTCATCGTTCCCCAGCATTTGAAACACTGGGCTTCTGGGCAGCTGGCTCACGATGTTATTGCAGAAGAAGTCAGCAGTAGAAACATGGGCAATGTTTTGCCACTTCTTAAGCTCCTTGGACCCCAAAGTAGACACTATTTTCTCAGGCTGAACTGTGCAGAGTTGTACACCAGGGTAAGCTGCGTTGTATCCCCAGTTCAGGTCAATGGGGGGTGGACTTCTCTGCTGAGTTCCCAGGGCTCACTTCTGCAAACTAATTCACTCCAGGACAGCATGGACACAACTGCACGCAGGGTGACTCCTTCCATCTTACACAATCTTCCAATGCGATCCCAGCAGGTTTTACACCCTCAGACACGCCGTACACACGTGCAGCCTCGTGTTGCAAAGCCACCACTCTGGCAAGCTGCAACACAGGTTATACATTACTTCAGACATGTTGAACGGGGCAAAAACACATGAAAAGAAGCATTTGCCATTGGACCACATAGGCACCACATGGGATGGGACAAGTTGAAGGGACAAGAGCTGTGTAGCATGGATCCGTCTGTGCTTACCACTTGGCCTCAGCACTGAGGATTAGCTCCTGGCTCTCTTCTATTTAGCAGTGTAGCCACAGGGTCTGAGTAAACTTCTCCAGCCCTATCACAGCTAGAGTTGTAATAACATAATCTTATTATTCTTAATATAGCTCAAGCTTAGGAAATCATTGTAAAATTCAGCCTCTTCCATAGGTACGCTTTCAGGCTCTTTGAAGAATAAGCTTCAGCATTTCTGAAGAATAATTTTTTTTTGGTTCAGGTCCATATCCTGCATCAATAAATACATTCTAGGCCAAAGAACACATGTATAGAGGTGTGGTTCTTATTTCTTCCAATTTCTTTTACATTTGAGGAGATTGCAGGTTGCTTTTTTTTTTTTTTTTTCTATCAAGCATAATGTGGCCTGCATATGGCTATGATATAGATGCTGTATTTGGAATTGCCAGAAAGAACAAATTTACTAGGCATTTCAAGAGCTCTTCATCTGAAATAATAAATCAAGCATCATGGGCCCAACAGCCTTCTCTTTATACTGTAGCAGCCAGAATGAAATTAATTCATAGAAGTAGAGCCAGGAGGATTTGGCCAAACACCTATTTACCTTAAGGAAGAGTTAAAAAAAATTAATGCTGCTTCAGGAAGATGTTAGACTGATAGCATGAAATGCCCATAACCAATAGTAAAAATCTACTCAGTTAAATGGATGCCATCTGTGTATTCTGGCATTTGGTAGCATAAACAGCTTTTGATATATTTGGACTCAGAAGCAAAACTAGAACTGGTAAAGCTTCCAGAAATCATAAAAGAGAATAAAAGTGTATGAATTCACACGTTTCAGCAGCTCATATTTCACACTTGTAACTCAAACTTTGTTCCATGACTTTATGACAGAAACAAGAAGAGGCACTACAGTTACAGCAGCCTGTAAATGTCTTCGTCAGCGACAAGGATTAAGGAAAGAAACAGGAGAAGATGGCTACAAGAGGCTTAGTGCCAGAATATAGCCCAATAGACAGACATGGTATGGATCCAGCCTGCTATGAGCTTGCCTGAGTCTGGGTCGTCTCTATTAAGACTAGACAGTAGCATTGCAACATAAAAACTGTTTATTTCATCATAGTTGTTTGCATTTGACATGTAAGCTTCTAGTAACTTGATTCACCCATGAACCAAAGTTGGTCTGATCTATGTTATGGGAACACTAGTCTAACTTATACACCCACTTAAATCTATGTGCTTACCTTACTGAGATAGGTTACACTGACTTTCCTTAAGCCTTTTGTAATTCCTTTTGCTAAATGGAAGCATGGAAAAACTCCATTTTGAGGCAGATTTTTTTGGAAAAAAATACCAAACCATTGATATGGAGCATCATTTTTGGAAGGATATCATATTGGAAGATAATACTATTTACAGCCTTAGCTAATGCAAAATGCTAACTGCCAGAGTACAATTGGTTTTCAGAGGAAGGCTGGTAACTATTTATACAAATCTAGCAACAATATGTAATAGTTTTATACTTGGCAGAGAGCCAAGGAAATGCCACCAGTGTTTGAAACTGCTGGAGTAATATGCCTATTGCCTATCTCAACTGAATGTGGTCCAGAACACTGAAGTTAATATAGCTACTCCGTAGGGGAAAAAAAAAAAAAAATCGGGCTTTGAAATAAAGAAAAGTCAGAAATTTGGATTTCCTTGCTCTCCAGCTGTCTGCTCTCCAAAGAGCATCATACCTTTTCTCAAATGCACGTGGGGGACCCAAAAACTGGCAGTGCCTGTAACCTGCCTGCATCTGGGTGCTGTCTGAATCACTAGGCACTTCTTTCCTTTGGGCTGGTAGGGTTTGGTGGTGATGGATGGTGGTGGACCCAGCCATAATCAAGCGTGAGCTGCAGAGCAAGGGAGGTCGGATTGCATAAAGCAACGAAAGCAGAAGTAGGTCTGTCTCAGACAGGTACCCAGACATAGATGGGCTGTATTACACTCACAGGTGCCTTTTAAACCACAAACAACTAGTTGATTTTATTCAAAGCACCAGAGAAAACATTTAAAAAAACCCCACAATGTTGATTTTCAGCGTTTTTGGAGGAAAAGAGAAACGACTAGATCTGCAGAGGAAATTAGGCGCTAGAGTGCTCTGTTTTCCACCTAACATAAAACGCTCTAATGTTCATTGCAGATGAACTGGGATCCAGGCTGCTATTATACCATATAATTGCCAAGGAAGCAACTGGCTTCAGTTTCCGAGAACGGAGTGCAAGTTGTAGCATCATGAATGACACATCAAAAGAGGCCACAATGAAAGCCCGATTTATGGCAACTCAGTCTTAACGGCAAAAATCATCTTCCCGCTTTACATTGAGCTAGGTTGGAAAGTCCTAAGCAAGATGGGCAATCTGTCCAAAAGTCTGCAAGTATCAGGTATTTTAGGAAGTAAATTATAAAAAGGATTTTACAAGGTATTTTGTGAAAATATTGACTGCCCTAAGACTCTTTAAAAACCCAGTGTTGTGTACCCATGCTGAATAAACCACATCATAGTAATTTATGAACTTAGCACTGAAGTTGTAAATGCAAGTATTGACATAGTAGCTGTGCTATACTTCATATATGATAATGAAACATTAATCTTGGGCAAAACAATCCCTCAAAGCTCTAAGCCTTGGTCCTGCATGGTTTTTGGTTTTTTGCCACTGAATTTGCTGAGAAGTCAGTTGGACACTGCAAAGGCAGAGGGACAGACATGACAATTTCCCTGTTGCCAGCTGAAAGGATTTTATGGGGACATTGAAAATATGAAATGCTTTGTTGAATAGTTGGCACTAATGTCTTTTTTAAGAGCATAGAGAGAGCGTAGCAGTTCTTTTCATCGTGTCTGGAGAACTTTCGTCAAAGAAAGACTCCGTAAACAACTGCCATACACAGGATTTAGTATGTACAATGCTAATTGTACAGTTAATTTAAGTGTGAGGTAGTGCCTTACACATTCAGAAGGGTTGTTTTCTTTCTTACCGTCTGGTTTCCAAAAAAGACCTGTGTCAAAATGTAGTTTATAACATATCATACAACATATTGTAATGGAATAGCAGAGATGGGTTGTTCTTCATCTAAAAATCAAAGGGTCCCACCACCATCATCATAAATGCTGCATCACCTTTGAGGTTTGGCAGGCTTTTAAGGTGACCTCTCTTTAAATTTGAAAATGCTTGCTCACATTCACGTCTTCCTGCCAGGACTCAATTCATTAACTTGCTCTTATATGGATGGCTATTTTACTGTTTCTTTAACTGAACTTTTATGCTGGCTGCCTGCTGTGTCCTGAGAGCTGCGAGCATTTCAGAAAGTAGGTGCATGCTGTGAAGGCAGCCCTCTCTGTAAATAATGCTCCAATTAATAAGACAATTATACAGCACTGCAGTACTTTATTGGTGTTCTCTGTTACTGCAGTGTTGGTCAGAGCACAGTTGTTAAGATAGCATCAATATTTTCATATAAGCCCTTCTCTCCAGAAGCTTAGACTTAGAAATTCATACCACTCTGAAAATTCAACATAGCAAAGAAGCAGAAAGGCATGCATTTTACAGTGTTTTTATATAAAACCATTTATAGATTATATGAGTAAAATTAAAATGAGAAGAGGGGATTTGGTTTATTGTCTTTTTATATGAAATGCTTTCTACTTTACGGGATGTAAGAGTAAAAACAGAATGGAAATGTATCTTCAGTTACGTTTTAAAATGTTTACTATAACTCTCCAAAGGCATTTTAAACTGAAATTTTACAGGTCATTAGTCTGTTATATGAACGGGTCCTGGAACGCCTGTAGATTGAAATTTTTAAGGTCCAGACACAACCTGTAAAGACCTGGGTAGAATTTAGCTGCCCAACACAAAAGATCCTGCACCCCCCCGCTGAGCTGCTGGGGATGCCTGTGGTCTACAACCACTTTGCTCTTTTAGTTTAAAGTTCCCCAAATGCCTCGGTTTGTGTTTCTGGACACAGAAAGCATTTCCGTCTAAACCACTTGGTACCTATGTCATGTCCCAGCCCAAAAGAGATGCAAGAAGTAGCGGCTCTTTTTCCTTCTGGGCCCTGACACTGTAAGGGAGCCTCAGACTATCCCGTCCCGGGTAATGATGCCCTGAAGGGCTATCAAAATCCCACTACTGCTTTCTTGTAAAACATGTGAGAAGAAGATTTTGTCTTTTTCCCATATGACAGCTTTCTCATCAAATAGTCAGAGAACTAATGGAAAAAGGAGGATGTCCAGGGGGAGGCCAAGAAATAAATGAAAAAACAGAAAGCAGAAAAAACAGACCTTACAGCTCAGTGGCGAGAACTTGCATGGTAGGCGATGGTCCTGGGTCTCTGCATCAAATACTGATAGAGTCTTCCATCAGGTTCACCTGTAAGTGAGTACGTTGATATATACACACATATAATCAGTGAAAATTTTATGAGAATCCTACAAAGTATATTTCAGATGTAATCAACATTAAAATTACTACTTTAAATAATACCAGCATCATTTTTCCACGCTTCTGTTGCAGTTCATCCAGCCACTATGAATGTTTTAATTCCATAAGATGTAGAATGTCTCTTTTGTATATTTGTGCAAATTCCAGCACGTTGGAGGTCTAATACTCAGTTGGGATCCTTCAGCTCTGTGATAATATTTAATAAGTATCACATTTGCTTGTCTTGAGCACACATGTGGTTATGCATTTTTCAGATTATCAGTTTGGAAATCCTGCTCCTTTCTGTCCTTATCAGCTCTCATGGCGTTATTGCAAGTTATTTACCGTGGCTTAGATTTTACAATATAAAATACAGAATACAAACTTCAGAGGCTTTTCTAGTCTATTTGATGTAAAATCCACTGGAGAAATACCTGTCCTCAGCACCATTTTCCCAACAGGGTGAAGCTGTTCTTTAAGCTGACCATCAGCCAAACCACATGAATTTGCACTATCGTTGTAAAGGATGGAGAAAAAAATAGCTGTTCATGCACTTGCATTCACTTTTCACGAGTCCTCCAAGGTCAGCTACTAGAAGCAAGCTGTGACCTTCCTCCCAATTTATCTGGCCTCAGTTTAGGTGCCTGTAGTGAGGGGGTCCACACCTGAGCTGGGTATCTCGTCTCCCCTTAAACCCAAAACTGGCCTCATCAGTTAGTAGAGTCACAGGTGTTTTAAGATCAAGTGGAATTGCTCACTATAGGATGAGGTGACTGCAGCCTATACAATACTGACTGTATTGTTCAGCTTTGCATCCCCCATGAAGACAACCTGGATTATTTCTTCAGCTGTATGGAGGTGAAGCCACTCATGACTTCAGTGTTCCTGCTGACCACAGGGCACGGGCAGAATGGAAAGCCACCTTGTCGTAGCTGTATGTTTATGCAGGTTTTTTACGCTGGATCGGTACAGTGAAATCTTGAGGAGAAAAAGAGAGCTCTACATTTATTGCAGGTATGAGACCAGGCGAGTGGAAGAACTAGCAAATCTAGCTAAGCTACTGACAACAGCTCTTACGGGGCTGTGTGGCAAGCCAGGTCCAGAAGAGTGAAAAGCACAAAGCTGACCCTTCCCTGTGTTGCAAAGAAGGTTCTTTCTATCACCCGCACTGAACGCCGCTGAAGCTCATCCCGTTTCAGCACCTGGATGCCCAGCTCAGGATATGCGCGCTACAACACATGCTGGCTGCGTTATGCTTCCCTGCAACTTCATACCAATAGTTTAGTCTGAATGGGGTATTTACATCACTCGCGTGTTTCAGAGATGCTAGCGCGTGAACCTGGCACAGCACAGGTAAGAATATAAGCAGAAGTAGAAGCCGTTGTCATTGTCTGGGCAGAAGAGCAATGCTAAGCACGACTCAGCTGAGCTGCTCACGGGGTGTTTCGCCGGCTCACTTTTGTCCCCCAGCTCTGGCAAGGCTGTTGTCAGTACAGCGCGGAGGTCTCGGGTAGCACTTATGGCCTTGATCGCTTTAATCAGGCTGACTCAAGTGCAAAATAATGCCACATTTGAGAAGACTAATTGTATTAGTTGAAACATTACTTTGTGAGGCTACACATGAAGGTCTGTCGAGGGACAGCGGGAACGATTAGAGTGAGACTAAGAGAAAATACGGGCCTTTTACAGATTGCTGTTAATAAGTTTAGTTTACCCATGCCTGCAAAAATATAAATAAAGGTTTTCATTAGGCTTTCTGGGGGTGCAGATGTTCCCTCTGTTGGGTGCCCAACACAGTGCAAAGGAGGTGCGCTGGTTCCAGTAGGGCCTGAGCCAGAGGAAAGGCGACTGTGGGGAGGAGAAAGAGGAAGCACGATGCCGCAGGAGACGCAAATAGACCTCGGTAATGTGATCTTTCTCCTCTGGAAACATTT